>NW_012140525.1:1635461-1674883 GCF_000956105.1 Propithecus coquereli | reverse complement strand
AATGATAATTTTTTACTTGGAGGATGAAAACAAACTCTTGACTTGGCCTACACCAATCTTTATTCCAACTTTGGAATTACTATTCTATGTTTGAATAATCTCTTAAGACAGTTTTTATTTTAATAGCTTCAAATTCTTTCATGATATTAAGAAATACATTGTGTATGTGTATATATACGTATACATACACATATCAATATGGGAGCACACATACTGCATCTCCCCAAACACTCCATCCAGTGCTCAAGTTTGCTGACTTCAGAGTCTTGCCTGGACTTGGTCACAGGTTCTCTAAGACATACTCATTTTACCATAATTGTAGAATTCTTACCAGCTACTGGTCGAGGTTTTTTACTGAGACATCTGGGACTGTCCTCAGGATTCCCATCATCCCCTTGGAAAACCCATGCTGCTGAATGAAAATTCTCTGTGTAGAATCCTTTTTCCTCAATATCAACTCGAAAGCCAAAATCCACAGAACGGCCATCTTCTGAGGTGACTGAGGAATAGAAAAGTTGCTAACATGAATTATGGTTTGCCAAGAAAGAAGATCCAACGCACTGATGGTCAAGGTGAGAAAGCAGCCGAATGTGTGCAGGGGTGAAGTCTGTATTAGTGAAGAGTCTTATCCTCGAAACAGGTAGCTAAGTTTGCTAGCCAGTTCTCCTGGGGAGAACTAATGTAATGGTAAAATATCATAAATCAAAACAGGTATTGCTTCAGAGCCTAAGGTGTGGGAGCCTGTGCATTAGAGGCAGCACTATAAATCCATTGTCAAGAAAAAATATGAAAAAAATAGTTGTTTTTAAGACCCATATATTAGTATTTAGGGGTCATGATGAAACCACATAAGACTAGGAGTTAGATTTAGAGTCCCTTACAAAATTCTAAGTACAAGGAAAGGGATTATCAAGTACAAAAAAACGAAAACAATCCCCCCCACTCCCAACAAAAAAGCTATTGTCTCTGTGCTGCAAAGAAGGCCCTGCAAAAACATACTTTCCTAGAAAACTAACTGTGGTATTACATGTAGAGTGAAGCATATAAAGAGGCATGCAAAGTTTCACTTAACAGATTCTTTCATAGAAATTTAGGTTTTTCTGTGTATTTGGGAATCTTTTGGGATGGATAGTGAAGAAGGCTGTGCCAGCTAAAGAAATGAGATTGCATTTCTATATTATCTTCCAAATGTTTCTTTGTGGTTCTCTTGAGAAAGTTAAAACCTAAATAAAGTCATGCCCCAAGCCTTTCGGTCTTTCAAGAGAGCAGAATCAAAAAGCACCGTTTCAATAACCAAAATATACTTTCAAGAAAATCATAAGTCATTTATTTGCATTTCTCAAATACCATGAGGAGGGTGGGGTTGGAAAACCACAGCAACGCTTCTTAAACAACAACAACAGCAAAACTTCTTCTCATTCTCTCTTTCAATTTCTTCCTACATGCTATAGTTGCTCATATGTCTCTGAAAAATTCTAGGTAAAGCCTTTTCCTTCCTTGCCTCACCCTATCAGCAGGGGCCAGCTGAACTGCTGTAGGTCAGTTATATAAAGCCCCTGGAAAGAATGGTTCTTCCATTCTCACTGATTTTCTTTAGAGAATCATTCCTAATGATTCTTGTTCTCATCTCTGAATTTGCACCTCTGTTTTCCTAGTACTGGACTGAAGAGAGTAAATGCTAGTCATTGTCCCAACACATAGATAAATGCAACCATAGGTTTTTAGCTGATACATTTGTTTTACTTGTGTTGAAATGGTCAACAGTGGTTCATTGTGGTTCACCCAACAGTGGTTTTTGGGTGCCAAAGCACCCAAAAGCATAGTCTCTTGCAGATAGTCAAGAGCATACCCCAAATATCTTTTTTTTCCAAACGCCAAATATCTTTAACGCTTGTTCTTAAATTTTTTACTGTATACACCAAATGATATTGCACAGTAATTTGACAGTTTAAGTGGTTTCAGGTACATTCATTCATTCATTACTCATTTACTGAATTGAATTGATATAAAATAATTATTCTTCTCTCATGAGCAAGGTGCAATTTTAGGCACAATGGGGATAGGAAAATGACTAAGACAAGGGACTTACGATGAAATAAGAGAGTTCAGAGGAAGGAGAGAGTGAGTCTCGCTGTAGGGAAATAATGTTAAAGGAAGAATATCATTAGACTGGACCTTGAGGAGTGGGTAAGCTTTCTATGGGTGGGAGAGAGGAGGATATACACAAGTGGCCTGCAGGGGGGGGGGAAGTAGGTACTGGCAAGATAGTCCATGTTGATTGAGTAAATAAGCTTTTTGTGTGTGCAAAAAGACAGATGACATATGGGAATATTTTGTAATGATAAAGTTGGAATGTAAATGATATAATTTTACAGAACATAGTAATATTGTTTATTGGAATAAAAATTATGAAAACTTTAGAACAGAATACTTTAAATCAGCATATAGGAGGACTTCTTCACATAACATATTGCAAAATCCTTTAAGAATTTTTTGCTTTCATTTGTTGGATAAGTCTGAATGTGACATTTGACTTGAAAGGGTAGGAGAAGTAAACCAAAAAATTATAGCAATGTATTGACCTATCTTTCTGAGCTTTAAGGCTAAATCAAAGCTTTCGGCTACAGTAGTATTTGCTAAAGTTGCAGAAGCCCTAAAGGATTTTAAAGGATTAAAGCGTCTTTTCTTGTTTGATTTATATCCTATATTCTCAGCCTTAAAAATCCAGCTACATTTAAATATTTATGAGTATAACTTACACAGATTCCTGGGACTACTGATTTATCTTTATTATTTTTTCCCTGAGCAGTAATTGTCCACGGTGGATATGTAATCATCTTCCTATCATGGAAAGGTCTGAGGGCGGGGCTTTAAATTATAGTGATCTTTGTTTTTATCAGCATGCATGAGACTGTTAAAACAGCTCATTTATTTATGAACAAATTTGATTATGTGGATGAGCAGTTCTGTGTTCTTTCAGTTACCAAGACAGAGCTAATCAACATATTCTTACATAAACTGAGACATAAACTTTGTGTTAAAATCCAATGAAGCAGCAAGCTACACACCTGCTGCAAACTCAGAGCTGCTAGATTTCTTAACAACTGCCCCTGTGGAACTTTGAGCCAAATAGAAAACAAATCTGAATATATCTTTGTCACAAAATCTTTGTCACCAAAATTTTGTTGGCTAGATGAACCTTTTAATAAATGAAACTTTAAGACAAAATGAGCACATAAACATGCTTGGTGTTACTAAAACTGTGTTTGATCTCTTTTGTCCTTGAAAAATTTAAATACTAGATTTCCTTTTTATTATTTTTTTTGACTTGAGAATAAAAAAGAGAAAATATTTGGCCCAGTTCCAGGTGTCTTTAGACATTTCTCATATCTCTTTCATTCCACTGTATTATTTGAGGATAATGAAAAAGTGGTATCTTACAAAGTGAGACCCTGTTTGGACTTTCCCAGTAGAGATAAATGGTCCAACCAGAGACAGTGAGTTGTAGTGTTTAAGAGCATAGACTCTGGCCATGCTGTCTGGGTTTGAAACCCAGCTCCACCACTAATTACAGCTGAGTGACCTTGGACAAGTCACTTCTCTTGTCCATGATGCAGATTCTTCATTCAGTAAAATGAGTATTAAAAATAGAGTACTTAACTCATGGTGTTTTGGGGAGAATTAATGAGTCAGTACATTGTAAAGCACTTAGGATAATATCTGGCACTTACCAAACACATTGTAATTGTTAGCTCTCATTATTAGGAATTAGAGTTCTTTTGCCTTTCTTTTCTTTCCTCTTTCCCCCCTCCCTCCCTGTATTCCTTCCTTCTTTCCTATTTCCATGCAAAGTAATATTTGGAAAATACATTTCCATAATAATTTTAATAGCTGGATAAAGTAAGGAAAATGCTATCAAATATCCTCACACAATTACACCCAAATTCTTGCCACATCTGTTTGTGATATAGGAGCCATTCGAGATGATAAAAATCAGAGCTCCTTTTTGCAGGCCTTTCTGACTTCAGTTTACAACCTTCAAGTTATTTACCTGGTGCGCCTTAGTCAGCATTCCCCACAGCCTGGATGGATTGATCAACTGTGTCCACACACATAAATATGTCATTCCTAATGTCTTTTCCAGTTATTATGTAGGAAGTCGGAGATGAGTGAGATTAACAGAGTGAAAAACACCAGCTGTAATGATGCTCGATAAAGCTGTCAGGTTTTAAGTCATGGGTTAGTAGCATATCCTGACTCTATAAATGAGATAAAATTTAAACCACACATTAAACAATGCTAGCCCCAGCAGCTCTTAGTGAATTGCAGTCTCTACTGAAAAGTTTCTGAAGAAATACAGCATGCCTTCTGTGTGTTGTGGCTTGGACCAACTGGAAAATAGAAATGGCAGGCGGTTCAATTCTCTTGTGTCTAATGTGAAACAAATTGTTAGTAGGTATAAGTTTTCATTCAAAACAGAGTTCACCCCAAAGAAAACACAATCATTGTTTTAATTAAAATGATTATGTTATTTTGGCATGAAATTAGAATTTGTGTAAGTTATACAGCCGATTCCTATGTTATTGCAAGTGAGGTACTGGTAAATGTTTTAAGTGACTTTCCAAAAAGAAAGAAAAATAATCCCTGATTTACAGTGTTTGCCAGTTTCCATTGTATAAATACTCCCACCATGGCCAATTTCAAGCTACCAACCTGCTGTCACTGAACTGCGGTGTTAGAAAAATGTGCACAGTTGGCTTTTGTGAGCCACCGTGAGCTGGCTCCAGCACATCTGTGGTTGTTTCTTTTTCTTGAGAAATTCAGAGCAAACATGAATGTTTCAGAGCACTAAGAGCAAAAAAATTTCTGTAAAACGATGAATGAGACAGATTTGGGCTGAAAGAGTCCCGGTAGCTCTAGGACACAGTGATCTGGAAGGAACTCGTCCTTCTATACTAGAATGAACTAGACGGAACTGAAAACTGGAGGAACTGATCCAATTTTCTATGACACATGAAGACAGTCTATAGTTAGCCAAACTAAACAAAGTTTCCATTCAATCTAATTTCTTAGTTTATTTCAATCATAAATCGTTCTAGGTAATAGTAGAAGCTATTACTATATGTAATAAATTTTTATTACTACACATAAAATTTTGTTTCTGGTCTTCTTAGTTATAACCAAATTGTTCATCCCTCAGGTTCCTTTTCTTAGGTTTTAAGATGGGTAGACACTAATTACTGTAGTATTGGTTTATTGCTGAACACCTTGATAATTTTGGTTGCACAGGTTTAGAGCTATGAAATGCAGTTGACTTTATCTGCAGTATAAAATGGAGGAATTTTTTAAGGGTCCAAGAGAAAAACCCAGAAAGAAGAAAATAAAAATCAATGAATATCATTATCATATGAAGGAAGCAGTGTTACAACAGGGCCTTCTTGGATGGCTACAAGGATCAAAGCTCTGTTGCACAGACATCCTCCTTTATCTCTGTAAACAATAAGCAGTTGTGGGTTATCGATAGGTTGCATTGGTGATATTTGATGAGCTGGCATTCAACAGCATCATTGCTGTAGTATAAGATCAGATTTCTGGTGTATCAGAGGGTAATGGCATGAAAAAGATGGCATCCTCAAATAAGTAATTTGAGGAGAATTTAATAAAAACACTACACATTGTGGACAAGGTTTTTTAAAATCAGGTGTGATAGAGTGGGATTAAGACTAGTCCATCTAAGACTAAAAGGATAAGGGGAGGGAGCAGGTGCCATTTACCAGAACACAGAGCCACACTCAAGGATTCAAGATTTTGCAGCCGCAGAAGAGTTTATTTATTATATAGAGTGATGGAGGATACTGTCACCTGCCTTAATGTAGATAGAAACAGAGTCTCACAGTTAAGATCTTAGATGCAGTTAAAAAAAAAAACCCAAAACAAAAAGAACACAGAGCCATAGAAGGTAGTGTGGAGAGGGCCACTTTATAGGAGTGTGGCTTTAGGGACACAGCCAGCCTTTGGTATATCACAGGGATAAACAAGGGACAATAATACCAGGACCTCACCCTCCTCATTCCCTCCAGGCTTTTCCTGACATTCCTTACTAGTCAAACCCAATAGGAAGCCAGAAGGCAAATTAGCCCCTTGGTATTGTCCAAAGAGGTGACACTCTTAGGGCAGAGAGAAACGTGGAAAAGGGTGGAAAAGAATCTGGAGCGGCAAATGGAAGCTATTCTCAGAGATAGTGGAGGGAGCACAAACCACACTCTCCCACTTTGATAGAAATGCTGGAAAACATATATTGAGTATGTCCTAATTCCTGCAGGGTCTTTTATTTTATGAACACCGATAAATTCAGTTACATATATTTAGAAGCTGGAGTTACAGCTGGATTTTTGTGTGTAATAAAAGGAAGAGGCATTCCAAAGTCCAGAACATCAGGAAGGGGATAAAAGCTATCTTCCATGTGGTGTGGTATGTGTTTTAATATCTGTAGATGTGTTTAAAAACAATAAGGGAATTCTCATCATGTCAGAGACTGGGAAACACCTGAAATCCATAGTCAACCTGTAAACCATGGAGTAAATTCACAACAGAGAATATATGTGAGGATGTTTTGATGCAGAATGGTGAGAACATCACCAAGAATGCTCCATCCCTAAACAGTGAGAAGCCAAGAGCTAGAGAGGCCCCAGGTGCAAACAAGAGGGTGTTTAATTAGGGCACTGTGGCAGAAACAGCAAAGCAATTTGATGCTCCCACAGTCCCCACTTCGAGCTCTATCATGGGTCAAGTAGCAGCAATGATTGCACCTGCCTCTGATCCAGAACAGATGAGTGTGTGAAAAAGTCAGAGGTTGGAACAGAAGACACCCACATGGGATATGGACTGTCCTTTGCCAGAGCTCAGTTGTTGCAACCTGAAGCATTCTTACTCTCACTGAATACAGCAGAAACCATCCTGAATGCTGTACTCCCTGCCCACATAGGTTGCTCAATTGCAGTCAGCCATCACGTGAATAGAGAGGAAACAAAGAATCTGCACCCAGTAGAAAATCATGAGGCACTTGGGAAAAGTCAACACCATGAAAGAAAGACAACGAACTCAGCAAATGAGAAACGTGTATTTGAGGCAACAGTTGATAGAGTAATTAGACCAAAACTTTATATAATATGCTTAATGTTTCCAGGGATACAAAAGATAAGGACAATCCAATAAAAAGGAGCCACTTAGAGATTGTTGAAATAAAAAAGTTTAAAACAGGCTAAAGAGCAGGAAGGATTTAGATGAGGGGTGAATTGCTGAGCTCAAAAAATAGGGCTAGGGAATTTTCTCAGATGTAGCACAAAGAGTTGAAGAGATGCAAAGTACAAAGGGAAAGGTAAGGCATATGAAGAATAGATTTAAGATTGAATATCTATCTAAAAGGGGTGCCAGCAGGAGATAAAAGAGAGGAGAAAGAAAATCGATCTTTGAAAAAATGATATCTGAGAATTTATGAGTTGAAGAAAGAAATGAATCATCAACCTGTAATAGTCCAAGAGATGCCAAAGAGGATAAAATATTTAAAATACACATCCTGAGATACATAGCACAAAAATTTTAGAAAACCAAAGGTAAAGAGGAAACCCTAAAAGCTACCAGTGACAAAATTGGATTAGCAACAAAATTTGTGAGAATCAGATTGGATTCAAACTTCTCGTTACCACCACTGGTTACAGGAAGATAATGAATCAGTTTCTTCAATAATTTGAACCTAGAATGATATATCAAACTATGCCAGACTATCATTTAGAATTACGAGGAAAGTGAATACATTTTTAGATATATAAGAACTCAGTTTACCTCCCATAGAATCTCTGAAAAAATTATTAAAGGATTACTATAGTAAGAAGAAAAATATAATAAATCCTGTTAGAAGTAATTGGTACAAAAACCAACGATGAGAGAAAATTAATGAAATAATATTAAATATTATTAAAATATTTTTAAAAACACCTACCAAATTCTAGAATATTTAAATACAGCAGCTGATAAGGAAAAGAGGCAATAGGAGTGGAAGGAAATGAATATTAGAACAAAATGTTTAGCAGTGGGATTATTTTATTGGAAGTCTAATATAAGAAGTGTGCTCTCCAGGGAGGCATTTCAAGAGTATGTGAACATTAAAGGGATAATAAAACAACCCTATATGGTAACATATGTGAAAACAAAAATTTAAGATTCTAGATGTTGAGTCCTTGTTGTCAAATAGGAAGAAGCAACTAGAAGAATTGGACATTGATCAAGGGACAAGAATGAAAATTATCAGGACAAATAGAGCATTGAAGCTGGATTCTTCACTGTTCATACAAATATAAGAATGCCGTGGTGATGATAATACAGTATAGTGTTTAATTATTTAAATTACTTATAATCTTTGCCCACACATTTACAGCTACATCCAAGCCCTAACCTGCGCCAGCTCGCTAACTCACTCAGAATCAATTATATTATATCCCTGCATTCATCCTGCCTGTAGGATATAACCTAGGACACTCCTTATTTCTTTTCATAAAGACATCATTCTCTGCATCCCAAAAATGCCCTTTTCTTTTTTTTTTTTAATGAAGTTTGCTCAGGTTTCAGTATCAGTGTGTTCCTGAACAACTGGGTTGTTTCTGTAAATAATATGTAAATGGAAAAATGTCCATTAGTTGGGTAACTATCTTTTAATAACTTTAGCTGGTAGAATGTTAGAACCGGATTAGTGGTGGTACGTACTAAATGTACTAATCCTTCCTCTCTATTTTATTTTTGACCCATATTTTCCCTTCAGTTGGATTTCCTCATGATGACCTCTCTTCCATTCTCAGTTGCCATTGATTGTGGGACTGACGTATAATGCTGGTTTAATAACAGTCTCTCAATAGCAAGAGAAACTCTACCTCACTAAAGTACATGTCCAATTATACACATACCCTCATTTCAGAAATTTTAAAATTAGAAAAATTGTTACTTATAATCAAACATATTTCTCTTATCCTTTTATATTATACATATTTTAATGAACCAAGTCAAATTCTTTGAAGGAGTGCACAAATGTAATTCAATAAAGAATCCTATAGTTAGTTATTTTAGTATCTAAAGAGAAAAGCAGCCTTAGCAGGCAGTTGTGTGTTTTAAAGAAGGTAATTTATCCAATAGGAATTCCTTAGTATATAATAACGAGTTGATTATTCCAAAAATATCTTTCATATAAAAGTTTACAATTACCACATTGCCATGTTCAAACAACAGAGTTTATGTTCTAGAGATAAAGAAAGGGGACCTGATTAAGTGTCAGGAAGTTGTCTTTGCTGCGGTTTTGGAAAAGAAGCTGGTCGTCTACTCACTGGATCCTTCGGTGATATTGCTGGCAAATGAACTCTCCCCTGCTGAACTGTATCTCTTGCCATCTCTGAATTGCTGCCTTCTCCTGGCCCACTGGTCTATTGTTTCTTCCTGGGAACCATCGCTGGCTCTCGCACCTCTTGGAGCCAATTCCTGAGATAACTTTCGAAGATTATTTATTTCCAAATTCCAATCTAGAATAAAACACATTAAGTATGAAAGCAAGACAAGATTTCAAGATAGAATATCAAATATTCCAGTCTTGGAAACATAAAATCGCAGTAGACTAGAACTAGAATAATTTCATTTGACTTCTTTGTGGTTCACTTTATAAAACTGTATTACTTAAAAAAAAAAAGAGCCATGTACCTTAAAAAATAGATTTATATGGAAAAAGGCAGGGAGGAGGTTACCAAGGATTACCTCAATTGGATTTAATTTAACAGGTATTCCTTGGGTATCAGTAGTATGCGTGATACTATATTAGTTACTGCGGAGGGGCAAACTCCAAGTCAATTATCAAGTATGTCCCCTAAATTCTAAATAAGGAGACAAAATATTATTACCTGAATACCAAGTTCAATTATAATCCATGATAATGAATTTACTATTAAACCCAAGTACTTATGGTTTGACGTCTATTAGTCATGAATATACAAATTTCATAATACTTTTGCTGCATATCTTTGTTCAAAATGAGGAAAAGGGAAAAAAAAATCTCAAAATGCATGAAGGCTTTGCTAATTTTATATTTGAATGAATAACAACTTGAAATATTTTATATAGTTCCAAACTGCTGCCTTCTGTCATCACAAACCATGACACCATGACACTGTATTAATTAGAGGAAAAAAATTACAAATGAGCTACTGCAATACAATCAAACTTTAAGAAAATAACTGAAAAAAGTAAAATAAAAAAGAAAACTCAAATAGGGGATCATATAATACAACTAGAAAGTAATTTGATGAGTTAGAATTGATTGAGAGTTTACTTGATATTACTTTTTTGATACCATATATATGAAAGGTAGGCAACATAAATTTAAAAAGAGGCCAAGTCTTGACCTTTATTTTTATTCTATTTCAAGCAGCAAATGAGTTTTTACAATTTGATCTTTGCAAACTAAAATCTAATTTATCAATATCAAAATTTATTCTCAGAACTATTTAAATAATAAATGGGATCTATCTATGAATAATTAGTCTTCTTTATTTCTATATGTAATTATTAATGATTCATTTGCATAACAATTTAAAATTCACTTGTCAGGGTCAAACAGGTGGGGAGAGAGAAGAATCATTACCTCATTTCTTTAATTTTTCTGAACTCTGCTGTGCTCTTCCCTGGGAAATAAAAGGGTGATAGGAAGACAACATTCATTCTATAATATTTAGTGTTCACTTTCTACATACTAATTTCCACTGTGTTGGTTATTGAGGCTGTAACAATGAGCAAGATGACTTTTGCTCTCTGGAATTTTACAGGGTGTGGAACTTTTAAAAATGCTACAGAATTGACCTCTGGCTGTTTTCTCCAATGCTTGTTCTAATTCCACTCTTTGTTGAGATTGAGAGTCAAGGTTGACTATAAGGCATCCACAAGAAAAAGAATTTTATAATGTCAAATAATTTACATGTAAATGTAATTCTTTTTTTAAATTACTGGGGAAAAAGTAAGTCCTATGAGCTTAGGAAATTGTGTGTGATGGAAATATGGCCCTGTAATATGGTGGGAAAAGTTTTCTTCCAGAATCCTTTTATACACTTAAATTAGGAGAAAGCGTGTGCCCCACAGTATGTTTGGAAGTGTGGTTTGAGAACCATTGAAACCTCCACCAAGTATAAAGCATCACTCCCACTGTCCTGCTTGGTATTTGTAGAATCTTAGGTTTGCAAAGAATATAGAAAGCAATTTGGTCCAATCACCCTCTCTATGCTCAAAACACTTTTATAGAATTCCTACCAAGTAGTCAGTTAGTCTAAGCTTAAACAACTTCCAGACTCAAATTTACTACCTGTTGAGTCAGCCTAATCCTTGTATGCTACAGCTTGATAGAAAGATTTTATATGGTGCACCGAATTTACATCTCAGTAATCTTCATTCACATGTGAGCCACTCCCTCATTCCATGAATACCCAGTAAATGTTTACTGAGCCTTTTTAGCTTGTGCAGTAATGAAGATACACAAGTCTCTTGAGGGACTCTGTTAAAATGCACAAGTCTCTTGAGGGATTCTGTTAATTAGAGGAAAAAAATTACAAATGAGCTATTGCAGTACAATCAAACTTTAAGAAAATAACTGAAAACAGTAAAATAACTTTGTAGGGATAATATGTTAATTCATTGAAAATCAAAAATGTTGAATAGGAGTGGTGACAGTGGGCAACCTTGTTTGGTTTCAGTTCTAAGTGGGAATGGTTTCAATTTTTCTGCGTTCAGCATGATGCTGGCTGTGGGTTTGTGGTATGTGGCTTTTATAATGTTGATGTATGTTCCATGTATGTCTATTTTGTTAAGAGTGCAAAAGATGTGAACAGAAACTTTTCAAAAGAAGATAGGCTAATAAACATAGAAAAAACGCTCAACTCTCTAATCATCAGGGAAATGCAAATCAAAACCACAATGAGATAATATCTAACACCAGTGAAAATGGCTTTTATCAGAAAGTCCTGAAACAAAAGATACTGGAGTGAATGCAGAGAGAAAGAAACAATTATACACTGTTGGTGAGACTGCAAACTAGTACAACCTCTATGGAAAGTAGTATGGAGATACCTCAAATAACTAAAAGTAGACCTACCATTTGATCCAGCAATCTTATTATTGGGTATTTACCCAAAGGAAAAAAAAGTCATTTTGTCAAAAAGGAACTTGTACTACAATATTTATTGAAGCATAATTCACAGTCAAAAAGATGTGGAATCAAACCAAGTGCCCATCAGTTCATGAGTGGATTAATAAAATGTGGTATATGTATACCATGGAGTACTATGCAGCAATAAAAAAATGGTGAACTAATACCTCTTGAAACAACCTCGATGGAACTGGAAACCATTCTTCTAAGTGAAGTATCACAAGAATGGAAAATCGAACACCACATGTATTTACTATTAAATTGGAATTAATTGATCAGTACTCCTGTGCACATATGGTAGTAAAACTCAACAGAAATCAAGCAGGTGGGAGAGGTGAGGAAGGGATGGGTAAATACACACCTAACAGGTACAATGTACACTAGGTAGGTGATGGGCACACTTATAACTTTCATTCAAACTGTACAAAAGCAATTCATGTAACCAAAATGTTTATACCGTTGTAATATTCTGAAATTAAAAAAAAAAATCTCAAATGCTTTACCAAGGGCTATGGTTTGAATGTATGTGTCCCCTTAACATTCAAATGTTGGAACCTAAGACACAGTGTGATATTATTAAGAAGTGGGGCCTTTAGGTGATTAAGTCCTGAGGGCTCTTCCCTTGTGAATGGAATTCATACCATTTAAAAAGGCTGGAGTTAGCTAGCTAGGCCCTTTTGCCCTCTTGTCTTCTGCCACATGAAGATGTAGCAACGAGGAGCCATCCTGGTAGCAGCGAGAAGGCCCTCACTAGACACTTACTACTGGCACCTTTATCTTGGACTTCTCAGCCTCCATTGCTGTAAAAAATAAATTTCTGTTCTTTATAAATTACCCAATCTCTGGTATGTTACTATAGTAGCACAAATCTCAATCATGAATGTGACAGTGGAAAGCTACCATCTTGAAAGCCAGAGGTAGGCCTGGGAAGTGAGTGGGAAGATCGAGAAACAGCAGCAGATCTGGAAGGAGCCCTGCTGGAGGAAAGCATGGGTATTGCTGATAGCCCTGGCACCCTGGGCTGCACAGGTACTGACAAACGTTGAAATGGACACAGGTGTGGAAATATCCCAATTTCCCCAGAAGTCAGGTCGCTGAACATTATCCCAAAAGTTGTATTCTGCTACAAGAAAAAGAATAATGTTTATTCATCTTTATATTCATAGTGCTTGGTGCAGAGCTTGGCACCCCAAACTTTATCAGATCTGCAGTCCTCTACACCTTTCTGCCTTGGTGGCAACTCTTGGAATAACTCCTACTTTAGGGGCACAGGGAAATAAAATATTTTACACATTGCTTGTAAGTTTTGTGCCGTATTTCATAAAAGGGCTATTTAATTATGAATATTTCTATGCCATGTAAAATATCATCTGATCTTTCTCATTATCTGTCATTTTCTCAGGGTGGCTTAGTTTTGGTTTCCTCATTAAAATTTTTTGTGATACAGAATTTCTGGTTCTTTGGCAGAGCTCTTAAGGATAAGTTTCACTCCATTTACAGCTGAAAAAAATGAAGGCCTTGACCGAGCACCTTTTTACCTAAGAATGAATAGCCCAAACCCAGCAATGGAAGAACCCAGCATTTAGTTATTAAAGGTTCCAATTGGTATCCTTTCCTCCTCTATACTGCCCTGGCTCTGTTACTTCCCACCACTTCCCACCCCACCCTACTTCCTCTTGTTAATCTAGTTCAGAGGTCATAGATTGTTTAGTCTGTGCTGTGTCTCCCAAATCTTATAACCTAGAGAATCATATATAGAAAATCCAGATCTCCAGCTATGCTGAGAAGTCTGAAGGACTGGCTGTACTGGACCTGTGTTCTCATTCCTTGAGGACGCTTTCTCACTGGTTCACCAACCCTCCAGACTTCCTCACCTGCAGCCTGCTTTACTCATTTACATCACCTGCCTGGCTTCTGTAGACAGTCCAGACTGTGACCTCTAATCTAGTTAATTTCTAAACACAAACACATGGTAGAAGGAACTACATAAATATGGCACTCATGTCAGGAACTCTGAATCTGAGATACACAGATAGACTTTGAGGAGATAGAGGACTCCTTTGAAAATGTAGGCGTAAGTTTGTGTCTTTATCAAATTTATAATTTTCTGGTGAAATGATCCAAAATCCAGTTCCTCAAAGCAATCTATGCCCTGGAAAGATGACAGAGTCCCGGCCTGAGATGTCAATAATATGCTGACAATAGTGTTGAATAAAGCGTAAAAATATACATCTAGGATAGTCAACTCCATTCAAACATTTATAGATTTATAGATTCAAATTCCTTTTAATACAGATATTTTAATTGCTGTTTTCCTGGGGTTTTGTTTGCTTGTTTGTTTGTTTGTTTGTTTTGGTATGTGGACAGAATATTATACAAAGAAACCTAATGTGACTTCCTTGCATTAATTCTTTTATTCAACAAATATTCATTGAGTGCTTATACTGTAGAACAGGCACTGTCTAATGCTGTGAATATAGCAATGACCAAAAAAAAAAATCCATACCATCATGGAACTTACATTCTAGCGGAAAAACATAGAACATAAACAAAATAAACTAGTAAAATATACAGCAAATTAGAAGTTGAAAAGTAAATGTATAAAAATAAAACGTGGAGAAGACATAGAGTTTGCCTGGGCTGGAATGAGGATGGCTCAGACTGCAGTTATAAACTGAATGGTCTGAGAAGGACTTCCTAGGAACATATCACATGAGCAAAAATCTAAAGAAGATGAGGAGATGAGAATGAATCATGCAGACATATGGGGCAAGACTGGTCCAGGTCATGGGAGCAGCCCATGCAAAGGGCCTGATGTGGGATCTTGGCTGGACGGTTCTATGAACTCAAGTAAGTCCATGTGGCTGGAACAGACTGATCAAAGGAAAGAAGAGAGAAAAATCCAGGGAGAGAGTTGTAGAAACAGTCTTTTGATGAAACATAATAACACAAGGAACCAGTAGCTGGAATTGTTTACCAAATGGGACAATTTTAAAGTTTACTGAAGTGTAATATCAGCTTTGGGAGGATTCTGACTTGCATTATTGACTTTCCTAAGAAATGTGCCTTGTTGGGAGAAGCAGTACAGGACGGCATCTGTCCCTGAGGGAAGGAGAGCCAGCCTGGGAGGGAGGCAGTCTAGGTGAACATGTATCTCCTCTGGGAGGCACAAGTGCTCTTACTGCAGGTTCCCTTGCAGTTCCAAATAACTATGGACTGAAGAAAATTTGGGATTAATGTCCTTGATCCTGATATCTGGAGGTGTGTTGCCACTGGGAAGCAGTTCCTGTGACCGAGGATTTTTGTGTTAGGGTGTTCATATCTAGCAGGTGACCACATAGTTTTTGTACTGATGGCATTTATTTTCTATAAAGCAAATTTCACGTTTTATGCTAACATTTGTGTAATTGACTATGCTTTTGTATTTTATTTCTACTTCTAAATTTTATTAATTTCATTAAAAATTTAGGGATAGAGCAACAAGAAAAAATAATTTCTCCTTTAAGTTTCATTGCTCCAGATCTCATTTCTGAGGTTGTTAGGAATGTTAACTTGCAGTTTGGAATGCAGTTTTTACTCATTCAAGATATATTTTAATTTGTAATGTGGAATAATGCTAACATTAAATGTAAAATAATTCAGACTCATTGACAAAAACAATGGCCTTCTATGAAGTGATCAAAATGACGTGGCGCTCACCCAAGATCGAAAGCAGACAGACAGTATTAAGTACTTATGGAAGAACTTCTAGCTTAGCCTTTCTTGAGGTCTGGAGAGTTTCTGGGTTCTATCAACAGTCTGAGCAGGGCCAACCAATGCACAAGGGAGGTCAGAGGTCTGCGGGAGGTCAGAGGCCCCATGGATGGCTCAGTCAGGATTAGCAATGGTTGTTTCTGGTTTTTGTCCTTGTTTTAATTACTATTCCACACGGCCTCCTGAGATATGCATACCGTGCTTCTGCAACACCACAGCAAGGTTTAAAAATACACTTTATTACAAACATATTCTTCGTCTTCTTCTATACATGCTTAGCTTGCAAGACGGAAAGAAATGGTGGATTATTTAAGAGTGGCAAAAGGCTAACATTTCCTACAAATTGATTTGGCAATACATCACCCTTTTAAAGAGAAATTGATTTTTTTTTTTTTACTTTGTATTAAACTGCAGCCTTGGTGATTTTGCTATGCACTATTTATGGGTGGAGTGGGTGATAATGTAAAGAAGCAGACTGATATATGCTTGCCCATATTCATGTAACTCTAAAATACACGATATATCTTTAGCAATAAAGAAAAAATTCCAAGTAATAAAAAAAGCTCTCACTTTAAGACTTTCCAAAGCTCAAACATGTAAAAATAATGAAAGTTAAAGATTCTCTATAGCCCACCATACCTTTTAAACTCTTTTGCTTCTGAGGAGACAGCAACATGTCTATTTGGTGATAGTAATTTTCCTTTGAGTCGTTTTTGCTCTCGTCTCCTTCAGAATTCACCGTTGTTGATGCAGTCCTTCGGTACTCTTCTGGCTGCTGTTTAAAACTGGTTAGTCTAAAGCTTTTCTCATCTTGGTAACCATATTGGTCTACATCATTGGTCAGTGTTTTCTCGGTAAGAAACGGGTTATCTGTAGCAGACACTGCACAATTGGACTCAGCAGTGTTCAGTGGAAAATCCATTTGAAAAAAGACTTCATCATGATTCTCATTTGATAGGTCTTCAAAATCTCTGTGGCTTCCATTTGTTACCAATGGTGTTATCTGACATTTGTATTTTTCAACATTTTCCAGAGAGCTGGGTAACTCTTTAGGGTTTCTCTTTCTCATGGGACAATTAGAATCAACTGTGACTTCTTTATCATTTTGAGTCATTAATCTTTGCTCTAACTCATCAGTTATGAAGGTCATGATGGGTGCTTTTGTTTTGCTGGGGGCTGCTGTCTCTGAATGACTTGCCTGGGACTCTGTTTGGTTCCATTCCACGGTGCTGGGGCTAATACCGCTGAGTGGACTCCCAGCAGCTAGGCTGCTGCAGGGTGCAGGCCTGAAAGTTAGACACTGCGTACTCTTCCTTTCCAATAGTTGCTGTGCATTTGCATGAGAGTCACTATGTACGATGGCTTTGTTAAAGTCTCTGTCAGTCACATCAACATGCTCCTTCCCATAATCTATTACAAATTCTGTGCAGTGATTAAAGGAAACTGTATCCCCAGGGGTTTCTTTAGGATCTGAATATCTGGTGGCCCAGTGAGATGGACTGAATGAGGTGCAAGGCTGTAGAGCATTTTGACTGGAAGGGAAAGATAGAGAATTTGAGTTCTCACAGCATTCTGCAGGTGGAGTTTGGCTGCCTTTGCAATAGATGTTGGCTGCCTTTTCTCCTACGAGCTGCATGTTCAGAGGAGACAAAGAACAAAAGTTGGAGTCTTTGCCATTTTGAAATGGAAAGATGTCGGTAATGGTACTTGGCAAATAATTTATTCCTTCTGTGCTTTGTTGTATGTGTGAGTCTGATGTGGTATTTTCAAAGATATCAAAGTTCATTTTTCTCTCTTTATGGACATCCTTGGGATCCTCAAAAGGCATTTTACTTAAATCTGTATTACTTAAACTTGTGGTCTTTAGGGTATTTTGTGAAGTGGAAAGAATGTTTTTGAGAAAAGTCTCAGCCTCAGAGAAATGCTCCATTTGGGGGGCGTCATGATTAGTTTTCAAGACCTTCTGCTGAGAGATGGCAGATTCTACCTCACAATCATCTAAGACTGAAGGTAGTATGTCAGGTTTATTTTTCTCTCTCTCTGGAGTTGCAGTTAGAGAAACCACAACTGTATCAAAATTCTCCTCCTTCTGGACAGCAAGCACAACAGGAGGAGAGACATGCACACAGTCTGAATTCTGAGGCTTGTTTTCAAGCTGCCTGTTTTCGGGGTGCCTAGTACCAGACTGTGAAAAAGACCTGGAAGATTCTTTAGTGGTGTGACAGGAGGAAATGTTTCTGTATTTAGTTATCTTTTCTTTTCTTTTAGGATGAGTTATATTAATTAAGACACTTTGCTTTTTACTCGTGTATTTAACTTTAATTTCTTTTCCTTCAATGCTTACTTTCAGCAAGGGGCTGTCAGTTCTGGCGACTTCTCCTTGATATTTAGATGGCACCTCCGGTTTTGGTTCTTCCACCAATATATTCTTGTATTTAGGCAAGTAGTTCCTAGAAGTGTAGCATTTCTGATTGTGTCTCACAGAGAAACGCTGGTGACATTCTGGACATCTCTTTTTTGTTGGGAACTGTTTTCTTGTTTTACAGAAAAAGCTTCTCTTGATTTCTATTTTCACATTGAAAGCCCCACATTTCACTTCTGTAGTGTATTTGCCTTTTGCTGGTTTAAAGGCTTCTGCTGTGCTTGAGAAATCCTGTGGTGTAATTTTTCCTGATAATTCTTCACAGTCATTAAATATGACCACTGGTAAGACTTTCTTTAGTTGATGAGAAATGGCTGAAGGAGGATCATCACTTTCATTCCCCCTATGTACTTTGCTGTCAGATGGATGTTGTTTCTGATCTTTAGGGAGAAAAGACGAATTCTGCTTTCCATTCATAGAAGCAGATGTCTGTTCATCTCCACTTTCCTTAGATTTCCCTAATGCCCCAGTCTGATGAAACACAGTCTCCAAGGTGTCTCCTTTGACTTCCTTTTCAAGATCTTTTATATTTTCTTGGCATGCTTGACCAGCAGGCTGAGCTATACCTAAAGAGGAAAGAAAAAAAAATAAAAAAGTTTTTGTGTCCATTTAGAGAGCAGATGTTCCAAATGCTAGGATAAAATGCGATGCATATCCTTTGTAAGTATTTTAGGTATCAGTTTTCACTCATTTCTCTATGTCAAGATATTTTCCACAAAAGCTCATCTCTAATAAGTATCTTATTTTAAATCAATCAATTCTCTTAGAGTGCAAAATATTACTTGATAGTTTTAGGAAGTAAGCATTTAATTAAGCTTTACTCTAAAACAACAACTTCTAGAAGTGAGTGAAATGAAAATTTCAGAAGAAATGTATGCAATTAAATTTTAAATGAAATTCTTTATAAAGAGAAGGTTGCCACAATCAGGTATTTGAACATGGCATTAAACCATAGGCTTAATCTAGCCTGATATAATTGGAGATGGCATCACAAGTGAAGATGTGGGTAAAGTGAATAGAAGGGACTTTGGTATAGTTTATAGACAGATTTTCAAACAGGTCCTGTAAGTATCCTTTGCCCTGTGGCTTATTACAGAAGAGCTTCACACACTCAAATGCCTGTGGCAGGTAATATAAACAAGTGAAGCAGGCTGGGCACACATGTTCTGCTACTCAGCTCCAGCCAATAATTGCCATGTGAAAAGGGGTCCTGGTGTTGGCAGATCCTCTCATTTTCCAGGAGAGAACGAGAGTCTGGATTTATTACGCCATGAAATCTCCTAAGTCCTGAGGATTGGCTCACAATTTAAAAAACCTTCTATAGGTGGAGGCTAATACATTTAGGGGCCAGCTTTGGCTCCAGAATTGCCAGCTTGCAACCTGTGCTCCTCTGCTTTATAATGTTAAAATATTTCACTGTGAGAAATTTGCGAACCTGAGCATGAGGCAGCAGAGCTTGTGTAAAAAACAGTGGGCAAAATACAAAGATCTCGAATTCTGTTTTAAACTATACCTGGAAGAGTTTATTTGGCATGGAAAAGAAAGAAGAATGGGCAACAAATAAATAATGATGTCATGAAAATTGATGAACCAGGTGTCAAAAGGATATGCTTAATAAATTGATTAAGCTAAAAATTGGCAAAGATTGTTTATAAATTTATTTTAGATGTTCGTAATCTAAACATGATTTTTATATATACTTATATATTTTTACCTACAATACTTATATAAATTCTTAAATACAGAGTAAATAAATAAATTCTCTTCAATAGGAATAAGAAAAACATCAGGAATACTGCAGTTACTTGGAGAGGCTAACCATTCCCATTTCCCCCTCTTGCAGCCTAAAGGAAGGACTTCTTTCTTGGCAGGTACTGAAACAGTTTCCAGTGGACCTGGTTACAATCTGAGAACTGTAATGTGGAAGTCATGGGAGAGAAGACATGGGGATATATTTCTCGAAAGCCCGTTGACATAATCATGGACACGATGACAGTTCGTAGACTGAAGGACTGCCTTCCAACCGGAGATTACAATTTACACTTAAAATAACAGCTTCATACCAAGAGCAGTTCAGTTTATACCCCCTTTCAATTTTATAATTTTTTATTTTTAGCCCCTTTCAATTGAACACACTTTAATTTCTGCAAGAAGGAAGATAAAACTGAAAAAATTATATAATAATGCACCAATAACAGATTCTAAGAATAAGGGGTCTTAATAGCCCACATCTAAACAAGTAAATTTTTTAATTTAAATTTTCATTTGAAAAATACATATCATTAATAATGCAGAAGCGTATAAATAATAGGACAAATTTCAAAATCATTTTATAATATTTACATGTATCTATCTCCCTTGTGTTTTAAACACTCCTGTGATAAAGAACAAAGTACATAAACTGGGTAGTTCATTTTATACGTACTTAGAAAATCATTGAATTGGACTTACATATGGTGGTATTCAAGATTCTCCATTTTCTATAGGCTTTTCTTCTTTTCCTTTTCATTTTGGGGAGTTGTGGGTCTTCAGTTTTCACTGCCCTTTAAAAGTATTATATTTGAAATTATTTTCCCCTCAGAATTTAGGTTTAAACAAGTTACTAACTCATTTGCCAACGTGATAGCATAGTATCTCTCTCTGAATCACCATGTTATTTTCCTTTGAATGCATTTTATTGTCGTGATTATATTTTCCTTTTCTGTTTAGCTCCATCTCAACTATTTAGTGCATTGTTATACACCATGTGAACATTCAAACATATATATACACACACACACAGACATATTCGTATTTGTAGACATTTAGGAGGTAAGTCGTAAAATCATATTCTTTAATTGATTATTTTTATGTTCCATTTTTTCTCATCTTAATAGAAGCACTCAATGTTTTATAAAGTTGGCCTAAATTAAATTTTATTAAATTTTTTGCCCTGCTAAATGAAGTGGATAGGGCAATGATTTGCCTTCATTATGTTATCATTATACACAGTATATTTAAATATATAAGACTGAATGCACACATTGGCAGAGCCTGCAAATCTTTGTAGTTGTATGTTGAAGAGATATCTGCACTCCCATGGTTACTGCAGCACCATTTACAAGATGAGATATGGAACCATCCTAAGTGTCCAAGAATGGATGAATGGATAAAGAAGATATGGCATATATATACAACAAAATACTATTCAGCCATAAAAAAGAATACAATCCTGCCGTCTGTGACAACATGGATGAACCTGGAGGATGTTATGTTAAATGAAATAAACCAGGCATGGAAAGACAAATAGCACATGATCTCATCCATATGTGGAACCTAAAAAACAAGGAAAGTTGATATAATAGAAGCAGAGAATAGAATAGTGGTTACCAGAGACTGGGGAGGGGAAGAAGGAGGAGAGGATGAGGAGAGGTTGGGTAACAGTACAAAGTTACAGTTAGTTAGATAGGAAGAATACATTCTGGTGTTCTATTACAGCAGTAGGGTGACTATGGTTAACAATAAAATATTGTATGTTATGAAATAGCTAGAAGAGAGACTTTAAATGTTCTCACCATAAAGAAATGATAAATATATAAGGTGATATATACACTAACTACCCTGACTGGATCATTATACAACATGAATATGTATCAAAACATCAAATTGTACCCTATGGTCAAGCTCAGTGGCTCATGCCTATAATCCTAGCACTTTGGAAGACTGAGGTGGGAGAATCACTTGAGGCCAGGAGTTTGAGACCAGCCTGAGCAACATAGCAAGATCTTATCTCTACAAAAAAATAGAAAAATTAGCCAGGTGTAGTGGTGGTACGTCCTTGTAGTTACAGCTACCCAGAAGGCTGAGGCAGGAGGATCTCTTGAGCCCATGAGTTTGAGGTTGTTGCGAGCTATGATGACGCCACTGCACTCTACCCCAGGCAAGAGAGCAAGACCCTGTCTCGAAAAAAAAACCAAAAAAAACAAAAGCACCCTATTAATATGTACAATTACAATGTGCCAATTAAAAAAATAAATAAAGCGGGGGGGGGAACCAAGGGCAACACACGTAACCTAAACGTATGTACACCCATAATTTGCTGAAATAAAAAAAAATAAAATAAAATAAATAAATAAAGCACTTGACTAGGTTATCGATTATTTCTCTGTGGTTCCACAGAGTTTCAACCTGCTGCACTGTGTTTAGTGGCGAGCACTCCGGGCTTTGTCTCAGACGATCTGGGTTTGCGATGTGGCTCTGCTGTTTACTCAGCAGGTTGTGTCATTTCTGTGAATCTGTCACCTTCACCTCTAATATAGAAATCGTAACAAATTCTACCTCACAGAGTAGTCTTGAAGAAATACAACAGAAATTATGCTATAAAGGTTCCACTCAGATGGCACCTGTTATTCTGAACACCTCTGGTCAGAGTGTGTATACATAATTATCAGAATACATTCATAATTAGAGCTGAGCAGTGCTGGCTTCGAGAGACTGGCCATCGTATCAGAGTTGCAGGTGAGTGCTTAGATAAGGCTGACCAAACCATAAATTCCTTTTGAGCTAGAATGGCTAGAAGAAGTTTTCAAGATCGTTTTATCCAAAGCTCTCATTTTACAGGTGAAAAGCTGAGACTCAGACCCTCCTTGCTTCCTACATCTCACTAATAGTGGCAAACCAGGACCAGAACTCAGGCTGTTAAGAATTAGGCAAGACCTCTCTTTGAGCAGACACGCACATGGTATGGATGCCCTGGGATTGCTTCTGATCATACAGAGCAAATTTTATAGTGACTTTGCACTTTAGCCATCTTTGTTCCAGAAATTTGAATGTACTGTATGTGCCTATTATCTAGCACAGTGCTTGACACAAAATAGGCACCTAATAAATATGCATGAATAAATGAATTAGATGTGCAGCACCAATCTGTACCCAATTATGTTTTTAATAAATTGCTCTCTTGTGTTTCTAAATATATTCTTTCCTTTTATTGTGTATTTAATTTGTTGATAGCAAAGGTTCTGTTTTCGAACAAATAAATTGCTCATATTTTTTCCTACTAGGTATCTCCCTTGCTCTGTGCTTCCTTCCATAAGAGGCACCGAAATCAGCCAATGGCAGTTCCTGGAATCACTGGCCTAGGTCCCATAAGCAGCTTGTAGAGATGCTATCAATTCTGCTTTAAATGAATGACAGCAAACATTTCTTTCTATTTGCCTGTGAAATATGGCACGGCTACAGCCATGCTGTCTAAACTGACCCTAAGCAATACGAGTGGGAGAAGGTGTTCTTTAGCATCTCAGCCTTCTGTTTCCGTACCTTCTTTTGTCCCTAGTTACCCTCTTCCTCCAAGATGGCAAATCATTTTATGTTCTCGTCAGCTTCTCTCCCTTCTTTTGGAAAGGGCCTAATAAACTTATTGTAAACTGCTAGAACATGAGCAAAGCAGATGCATTGAAGAAAGTTTTACAACATTAAAGAATTTTATATTTGATTTTTCAAAAAGTGTCAAAGTAGTCACCAGTGGATAAAATCAGAATATTGTTGTACTTCCTCACATGTGCTTTAAAACTTTTAATTTCACATGGAGACACCACCATTGTTTCAAAACTTTCCTACAATTATTTCACAATATTTACATATTTCCTATTTGAAAACAGGTATTCTGTATTTTACACTTTTCTTCTCCAATTTCCTATCTCTCCTGCTCTTTCCACACTCTTTTTTTTTTTTTTTTTTTGAGACAGAGTCTCACTGTGTTGCCCAGGCTAGAGTGCTGTGGCGTCATCCTAGCTCACAGCAACCTCAAACTCCTGGGCTCAAGCAATCCTCCTGCCTCAGCCTCCTGAGTAGCTGGGACTACAGGCATATGCCGCCATGCCCGGCTAATTTTTTAATATATATTTTTAGTTGTCCAGCTATTTCTACTTTTTTTTTAGTAGAGACAGGGTCTTGCTCTTGCTCAGGCTGGTCTCGAACTCCTGAGCTCAAATGATCCGCCCGCCTCGGCCTCCCAGAGTGCTAGGATTACAGGCGTGAGCCACCGGGCCCGGCCTCTTTCCACACTCTTGATGATGGGCTTGACATACATGTCATAGGAAATAGAAGCTGGCTGAAACTCTCTTTGCTTTCTAATACTAAAACTTCTAACTTCTTTGAATTTGTGCCATACTCTATCAAATGCCTCTTATTTTGGACCATTTTTCGCAATTATTCTTTCTTCTCCTGCAATATCAATTTCTGTCTTCTACTGTATCACTCCACCTACTGTCACATGTCTCTCTTCAACTTTATAGTCGCACATCTTGATAGATTTGTCTATATTTTCTGACTCCACTTTCTCTCCTCAGAGCCTTTCCCAAGCCTACTCTGGAGCACTACCCTAATACTGTATTCTTACTACTCCACTGAGGGTACTCTTACCAAAGTCATCAGTGGCATCTGTATTGCCAAAGCCAAGAGTCATGTCTCAGTGTCATCTTATGCACACTCTCAGCAGATGTTGACACCAATGATCACTCTGTTCCTTTTGCATCAATTCCTTCCTTTCGATTCCACACTGCAGCCAGCACTCTCCTTGTTCTTGTCTTGCTACTCCGGGCATTCCAGTTGTTTTTGCTGGATCTTCCCTTGCTCTGGCTTTAATCTTTGACATCTTCAGGGTTCACTTTGCTGCTTCTTCAACCCTCACCTAAGAAATCTTGTTTCCATGGCTTTAAAATCATCTATACAGATGATTCTAAAGCTCATGATTTCACTCTGGAATTATAATTTCATAACCTAGAAGTCCTGGCTTATATACCCAACTGCCAAATTGGTATATCTACTTGGATGTCTAACTGGAATCTCAAACTTCTCAAGTCCCAACTGAGCTCTTGAGGTCCTCTGCTTTCTCCACTTCTTTTCTTCTCTAAATCTTTCCATTTTCAGTCAATAGCATCACCATCCATCAAGCACCTAGACATTGTCCTTGACTCTTCTCTTTAACTTTCCTCCTTCAATCCATCAGCAAGTTTACCCTACTCTGTTTCTAAACATCTTCTCCCAAATATGTCTATTTATTGATTTATTTTCTTCTCCACTGTTACCACCCTAATCCAAGTCACTATATATATTTTTTGTAATCTGGACTATTGCAATAACTTTCTAACTGGTATTCTTCTATATTAATATCCTTTGATTATTTACATAACATCTGGATTAATTTTTTAAATCATGTCAACCTCTTGCTTAAAACTCTAATGGCCTCTCATTTCACACTGAAAAAATTCTAAGCACCAAACTTTTTTTACACATATACATAAAACACAATTTTATCCGCAAGTAAAATATGTCACTACTAGACCTTTAGATATGTGTTAAGGAATCCATTCCACTACAGATTTTCTGGATTTATATTTTTCATAAATGTTTATTTGTTCAGTGCAAAATTGGCAATAAAACTAAGGAAAGTTACCATGATTGCTATTATATATCAGCTGAATCCTATCACATCTGATGTTTTTATATTGGATTTTATAGGTCTTTTTTTCAACTAGGCTTTGACACATTACTGTAATTCACAGAAGAAGGAGGAAAAATGTAAACAGAAAATACTAACAATATCTTTCTACTACAGAATTGCATAGTGATACTATTATCTGAGAAAACTATTGGATGGTAAAGATATTTTTCGAAAGGTATTGTTAGAAAATTTCAATGGTGTCATTTTTCTGACAAATTACTTAAAAATTCTCTATTGTATTGCTAAGATGAAACATTTTCTTTGAAACATTCAAAGGGAATGCTCTATTACCAACAAAAAGGGAAAGATTCACAAAAGGGTAGATAATGATTACTATTAAAATTCCAGAAGACTAAATACAAAATAAATTCAGAAGGTTAAATGCTTAACTTCCAGTGTAACACACCATCTAGTACTCTTCATAAAGCCCATTGTCTTCAGTTTTCTATAGAAGCTGAAAGAAATCTTAGTCTTTTTGTTATAACTGCATTTTCCTGCTTTGAACGCAAAGCCTGTGTTCGCTGTACTACATTTTTAAGGAAATTCATACGTGTAGAACAAGTTGTGAAAAGTTCAAGTTTAAAAATATTTGAAGAGAATTCTAAAATTTCCATTAACTTTTGAAAGTATATTTAAAGTGTATCGACTTGCCTTTTACTGTCATTCCCGATTTTGAATAGAATGAAACTTAAACTATATTCATTTGTCCTTGAAATTAAAAAAAAAATTATGTAGGAGCATAAGAAAAGTTATATAGGAAAACAGCTGTTTCAGTAATGTTTATATATTACTTCAGACTTGCACTCAAATTCTACAGGGCTGCAAGGATGAAACTTTACAAAACTTGGGGCCTGGGCAGTAATTCTTGAAGAATTACTAGTGAAGAGTTAGCTAGTGTCTTGAAATGAAGCAGACTTAGTTAAGATCATTTATGGGTGTTTAAGTGCTTATTGCAAGTAATTCTTTACACCTTTACTTCCTTCCTTCTAGTGAAAAACACTGAAGAGTCAATGTATTTATAGCCAGAAGAGTAAGTGTATTTATAGCTATATTTACACATAATTATATGGCTAAAATGCTTAAATCTATTAGTTTAAATTTTTTTTTAATAGAAACATCCAGATCTCATAATTGATGAAACCAGTTTTTCCTTTCCCCATGCATACAAGGGGAAGGTTGTTGAGGTCCTCAGGGAATATTTATGTCCATCTGCAAAACAGATCCTAGGTGATCATTGGAGCATAAATCTGTAAAAGTCTTGAATTCAGAAGAATAGCTGTAAAAAACCCTCGATAGTAAAAATAATTATCTTTAAACATACGCTTTGTTGGAATGCCACCACCCTGTTATTTGACCCATAATTGAACAACATAACTTAATGGATGAGGCTAATCCTTGGAGAGACAAGAGGCCCACCCTACGTAAATTAAATCAGAAGCTCTGAGGAAATGAAATACAGATAGAAAAGAAGAATGTGTAGTGTGGAGTTTATTATAGCTATTATATTTAATAGTAATTTTATATTATAATTGATTTATAATCAATATTATCAATTAGTTTAAAGAACTGGGAAAGAAAAAATGTATATTAGTGAACCAAAAGAAAACTGAACTTAGTATTTGATGAAATTTGATGCATTACGTAGTACCAGGAAGGGAAGAATGAATCCAAAATGAAAATCCTTTAAAGTTTTCCTTTGTTTGAGGATATGTGTGAGATCATCTATCCAATTCCCTGATTTCTCACTGAGAAAACAGACAGATGTAGCAAATTGCCCAAGTAAACATGGTGCTGAGATGCTGATTCACTTCCCTCTCCAGCATGGTCAGACTTTGAAAGTGAAGAATTTTCTTCAGATTTTTGAAAGATTTTTATTGCTTTACTCTGTTAAATATAGAGTCTCTTCCTGACATGTCTCAGGAACTCTTCCTTTCCTCTCTCACTTTATTATAGAATGATTCTGGTGAAAGGAGTTAAGTTATAATTGGGAACAACCAGTATACTTACAACAGAAGTAGCCTTAGAATTTGGCACTCTGTGCTATGCTTAAAATTCCGAGCTGGACTTGATGTAAAAATGTAAATATAATGGAAATTTCAAGGAGTTTACAGTTTAGCACAGGAATCCTCAAATTTGAGGAGCCAAGAAAAAAAAAAAAAAAAAAGAGTCACTGAGCAACTTGGTAAAAATGTAGATTTTGAGTCTCACTTTAGAGCTTTGGATTCTAAGTTGGGATCCAGCTACCTGCATGTTCCATGAGCACCCACCCATTCTTTCACCTCCTTACTGACACGTCAAGTGATTTTGATTCAGAAACCCACTGAAGCAGATCTAACTGGATAGGTGGAATGGAACTTCATTCAAAAAATATTTGAAATCCTTAAGATTTTAGGCTAGGGAAGCCCTGAGAAAATTTGCTGTGAATTCAGTTTCACCTTATTTTACTTTATTTCCCTTCACTCTCAATTGGATACATTAAAGCTTGAATTTTTTATTTTATTGTTTTAGTTTAAGAACAGATATACTTTTTTTCTATATAAACAAGCTTCTATTAATAGGAAGAAAACTGGGAGATCACTTTTTATTTTTTCTCAGCCTGGTATAAAGAGGCTTTACCCAAATTGTGCTCAGAATCAATCTTAGGTGTTAGCTCCCCAATATTCTTATTTCATCCTGTGCTAGCTGACTTGCGATAAAAACCTAGCAAGTCAGATTAGTCAGATTAGCAGGTCAGCACTGCAGGAGGAAGGAGATGAATCATGTTGACTTTTTGATTGCTTGTTTCTCCTTTGTTCATATTTGGCTTCTCAGAGTCAAAGCGTTCCTGTATTTTGGGTTTGACTTTGTCTGTAAGAGCTGAAATGATTGGCAAGCACATGGGGGGTTACAGTGTAATGGAAGTGTTTGGAAGGAGGGTACTTGGCAGAGTGAATGAGCTATCTAGAGCTTGATCTTCCTATTTATGATGGAACATCCATAAGCTCATTCCCTTAGGGCTCTAGCATTTATAGGACATGTTCTTTGTGAAGCACCTCTATTGAGAATATCTTTCTGGGATTGAACCAAATCCCTGGCTGCTCCACAGTTAACTTGACTTGAGCCAACTCAGCTTCAGAGGAAATTTACTTTTGGGTCCAGAAGACATAGGCGAAACACCCCAGTGTATACAGCCTTAGATTATTCCAGCCTTCTGAGGAATCATGATAGGTATGGGCCGAAATATAGAGCTGTCTTATGCTTTGATATGTTCCTATTCTTTATGGTAGAAGGAAGAGAGTAGTCAATAAATATTTGTTGGATGAATGAATGAATACAACTTGCTCCACTGTTTCCCACCTTCAGTCATTTGTGTGCTACCTTCATGATTTTTACTACATCCATGAAATATCTGTGTTGTTTTGTGATTCATTAGTTTTTTACTTTAGCTTCATGTTAGTCAATAGTATAGGTGACATCTGGATTGTTTCCAACACGTATTAAAACAAAAATAACTAAATAACAAAAAGGAAATATCTTTACCTTGTACCACCCAAACCATTGTGCTTCCCAGCAGTGGTGTGTGTCCCTTGCTTTGGAAGATGCACTCATACTCTACGTGCTATTTTCATGGCATTATTAGACTAGAAATCCCTGAGGACCTGTATTTTGCTTTGCTTTATTTCCTCTTTGATTTTAGAATGACTATTAAGAGTGGAAATTTGGTTAATCCCATGTGCAGAATGATGCATGAATTAAATATCACTGTAAAAGAGGAATCACTCTATTCAATTGCAACTAGAACTCCAGCTACTCTAAATTTTTTTTTGAATTGCTAGGTCTAAGAAATCTGTAATTACGGTTTTCCCTCGCTCTGACCTTGACCAGCACAGGGACTTTCAGAATCTATCTTGACAAACTCATTTCCAAAATTCACTCAGTCTCATGTGACATTTTACATTATTCTTCTTTGACTAATTATACTGTCTATAATAAGAGGTGATAACTTCATTTCGATACACGTAAGTATTTCAAATAATAAAAAGTTTACTAAAAAGGTATATTTCCATTAAGATGAAGGAAGAAAAATAAAGCACATACATGCACTTAAATATATCATTAGATACTTTGTGAAAGTTAGCAAAAGAATAGGCACAAAAGGCTAATTGACTACATCTCGGGGACTAACTACATTTTTCTGCTCAAGACTTTCCCTACCTATTAATGAAACGAATAATGCCTTTGAGTTTTCTAAAAAGGAATGCTGTCTCTTTTTTGCTTATTGAAGTGGAGCCACACTATTTCAATAACCATGTTACAGAAGAGCTATGCTTCTCTGAAGACTTAATAATTGCTGAATTATCAACTCTTGCTGGGTTTAAATGACATCCTCTTAATGTTGAAATATTCAACCTTAAACCTCAGTTTGAAGTAGCATTTGAATATACTGTGTCTCTATCTTCATACAAAAATCTCTGTGTGTAATTCCTCCAAAACATAAAATCCTGTGATTCTTTCAATGAAGTGGTATCATTCTCCCAGGGGCAGATCTCATCAATTCTGCTGACACCAGAGAGTTTTGGATTGCTCAGAGCAAAACCCCTGTAACATCTTCATTCCTTTCCAGCCTAGACTCAAGGAAAACTGACATATAAACACATTGCTAAATTCTAAACACTAAGAAAAATCTCAAGTATTTAAAACAAACAAAGTACTTCTTGTCCTTTAAGCAAGTTGTGCTTTGCACATAGTAGCCTAAGAAATAGCTGTAAGTTAATTCTACTTCTTCAAGTCATTCAGAAGAAAGTAATAAACATGTTCTTTAAAATGTTTTAGCGGCAATGTTTTCATTATTATCTGTTTATTAAGAGTGAATTATTTTTAGCAATATTTAGGGTACTTTGGGCAAGATTAAACCTTATTGTTTAGAATTCATAATTCAAGGTAACATGAATTACCTTGAAATTACTTGTGTTACCTCTGAAAAATAATTTGATAAGAATATTAATATAAACAAAAGGACCTCAAAGAAGCTTCGATCAAAAGATTTATAGGAGAAAACTCCAATAATTTTAGAATCACTATTTTAAAACATTTTCTGTGCTCATTTTACTATTCACTAAAGTCAATACATTTCTGTAGCTTAATCCAGACTAATACATGTTTTTGAAAGCAATAAAAAGATATTTATTTTAAAATGTTCTATGCTTGATATTTTCTGCTGACCTTCCTTTCTACATAGCTTAAACTATTGATCGTGCTATATTTTCATCCACTGTCATAAAAAAAGGTGTGTAAACTGCAGTCTGGCCAATAATGAAGGAATAAGAAATGCTTAGAATTAATCTTTCAGGTTAATTTCATCACTTTATGTTTGGGTTTATATTCGGCAGATAATCAGTGCTAACATTGCATTCCATCTCAAATTCACTGAGACCTGGGCAGTGTCATGATATACGAATAATTTATCAGCAGGCTGGGTGCAGTAGCATACACCTGTATTCCTAGAACTTTGGGAGGCTGAGGTGAGACGATCACTTGAGGCCAAGGTATCTCGACCAGCCTGAGTAAGAGTGAGACCCCATCTCTACAAAATAAAAGAAAAATTAGCTGAGAGTGGTGGCACACGCCTGTGATCCCAGTTACTTGGGAGGCTGAGACAGGAGGATCATTTGAGCCCAGGAGTTTGAGGTTGCAGTGAGCTGTGATCTTGCCACTGCACTCCAGCCTAGGCGACAGAGTGAGACCTTGTCTCAGAAAAAAAAAAAAGGATAATTTATTAGCACATTTCATGTAGCGCATGTGCATCTTGTCAAATCAGATAACACTCGAAATTTTTATTCTTCTTTTTGCAAAAATAATCAAGAACCAGTCTGTGAAAGAGGCATCACATCTGATGAAAGAGTTGAGAATCTGATTCATTCCAGTTAAATTCCTGGTGTGTCATTTTAAAGATTTGAAAACTTGGTAAATGGAGGATCTTTCCCTGGAGAGAAGACACCAAGGCTATCTTATGAGTATCCTAATTGTAATTTCATCACATGATTACTACAGATTTCTTTAAGAAGTTAAATGACTTCACATAAAATTAAAAGGAAAGGTCAATTGCTAGCTACTACGGGACTATCTTAAAACCAATGTAGATGATAGAGATTTATTTTTCAGTTTGCTTTCCAAATAAAGGATTTTAGGGTACTTATTCAACATTATTTCAATCTGACACTAGAATAAACAAAGTTTAAATTCTGGGAGAGGAAAAGGAGATTAAGAACTATCTAATAGTTAAATTCTGAATGAGCATGAGGAAGGTAAGAAGAAAGACTGGCTGAATCCTTAATGGTGAAAGGAATCTTCAATAGTAAGTATAAATTTCTATGAAAATCTTGGGGAACATTATTTAAAGATCAAATGACAGCAAGATTGTAAATAGGTTATTTTGCAAAGTTTGATTTAGGATTATTTACACAGAAGATATTGGTCAGAATATTTTGCTTATGAAATTGGCCTAAATCACAGAATAATTGCAATTGTTGTAATAGAAAAAATTTTAATGTCTTTAGTGTCCTCTTTCTTGACATCAAATCACAATGTTTTGGGTAATTAATATATTTCCAAAAGTAAATGTAAACATTTATTTAAGTAAAATTAAGTATAGAATTAATGAAGAAAAATTCTACTAACTTAACCAGATGAGAAAATCATTTTGGTGATTAGTAAATCTAAAGCTGCAGTGGAAACAAAGCAAAATATAGGAATTCAAAACAAGTTCTGCTGCTTTGAAATGAAACTGACCCTCTTTGCATTCAGAATGAATTTCAATTATGCTTAGAAGCCTAGCTTGTCAATTGCATTTTCCTTGCTTTCCAAATGCACAATTTATTTCAAATAACCACATTAGGATATGGATGGTGCCTATTCGAATGTGCACATGATGTCTTTCTTAGCATAAATAAAAGATGCCTAAACACATTGATTATTTAGAATTTTCTTTGGATGTATCTATTCTCTCTATTTCATAACAGAGTAAGTTACAAACAGATGTTAGATATTTTGTGACTGGAAAGAAATATGCTGTTAAATTTTCTTCATATATAACATTCAAATAATTATCCCCTTGCTATTATCCTTTGGCAAGCAACTAATTTAGGACAGCAAGGATTAAAATAGAGAATACTCCATTCAAAAAGAAAAAAAAAATAATCAGCTCACCTGGGTAAAGCCTTCATGAATTGCACAGCTCTGAAGGAGACATGGAGAAAATGCAATATGTACTTTGAAAGGCAAGAAAATGAAGTAAAGATTTGAGTATTTTATTTTTTTCTACTCTGGATTTATCTGGGTTCTCTAAATCCAAAATCTGATTAGCATATTTAATCTTATGCAGCGTCAGGAATGATCCACCATCCTTTAATCAGTCTATTATTATCTGTCCTAACTATTTTTGACAGTCTGTTTATGTTGAAATATACTCTTAGTGAACAATAATGCACCGTATGCTTTTGTGGCTTAGGAACTTTGACAGGGGTATATGTGAAACGCAGGTATGATGCTCACATGGTGCACATGAAGCGCAAGAAACCAAAACAAAAATGAAAACTTAACGATCTAATTTGGCTGTTTACATGGGTTAGGTTAGTTATTAGGTAATTTGTTCATCTTTGTGTGGTAGACAGGGGCAGAAACAGTATAGCATATGGGCGGTAGAGGTTATAGACTTTGATTTTGTAGGACTTAAATTTCAGTCCTAGTTCTATATCCTGTGTTGACCTTGGGGAAGTTACTTGACTTCTCTTAGATTCAATGTGCTCATTTGTAAAACTGGGATAAGTATTATAGGCTTTATTTTAGAATTTTTTAAATCCCATGAAATATATAAATGAAAATAAAGTTTATAAATACAGTTTAGAATATTTGAATAAATAAAACATTATTTCTATTTATACTAGTAGCATATGATATTGGTCATAATTATTCAGATGGTCCTTAATGAATGTTATTAATGCATTAACAAAAATTTAGAAAGTTTGTCTATGGCTCTTTGCAAGAGCATAAAGTACAATATAAATAAGGGGTTGAAAGAAATGAAAGTGATGAGAGTTGAAATCTAAGAGATAAATTGCTGCGCTAAAGAAACTGGACTTTTCCTTTGTCCAAAGTTCGGGGGTCCTTGTGAAGAGTTTTAAGAAAGGTAAAGACTAGAAAAGATTGTTTCTCAGCAAGCTCTGCTAAAGGATTGGGAGTAAAATTGGAAGTGGGGAGACCAGTTTAAGAAGCTGATGTAGACACCAGATGAGTGGTCTGAAGTAGGGTGGCAGCGCTGGAAGGATGGGGAGGATAAGGGGAGAAGGAGCAGGAGATATTGAAGTATTAAGAAGAGATAGGGGTCAGGCGCGGTGGCTCACGCCTGTAATCGTAGCACTCTGGGAGGCCGAGGCGGGCGGATTGTTTGAGCTCAGGAGTTCGAGACCAGCCTGAGCAAGAGCAAGACCTTGCCTCTACTAAAAATTAGAAAGAAATTAATCGGCCAACTAAAAATATATAGAAAAAAAAATTAGCCGGGCATGGTGGTGCATGCCTGTAGTCCCAGCTACTCGGGAGGCTGAGGCAGAAGGATTGCTTAAGCCCAGGAGTTTGAGGTTGCTGTGAGCTAGGATGATGCCACTGCACTCTAGCCTGGGCAACACAGTGAGACTCTGTCTCAGAAAAAAAAAAAGGAAAAAAAAAAAAAAAAAAAGAAGGGATAGGATTTAGAGATTGTTTCACTGTAGGATGGAGTGGGGTGAAGGATAAAGTAGAAAAATTAAGGACAACAATGCCCAAACTTCCATGTTGGGCAAGATGATTGACATAGGGATATAGAAGCAGGAACATGTTTGGGGAAAAAAAGACTATTTTAGACATGCAGTTTTGGGGGGGCTCTGGGACATCTAAATAGGTATGTATGATAGACAGTTGGAGATAGAAATTTATGAACCAAATAATTAGTGAAGATTCCGCAGAAATGTTTATGGTAACAAGAGTAGAAGTCCCAACTTGAAAAATGACCAAAATTTAAGAGACTGAAGGAGGAAATTGAGATTGAAAGCGATTTTGTCAACGCAGCATTATTAAAAAAGTTCTGTGAGGAACTTTCTTTAAGATAGTTCTGGTAAGGGAAAGGATGACAGGATTTGGAGTCAAATACTTGGGTTCAAGCTTTAGTTCTCTTGTTTATTAACAATGTCACTTTGAAGAAGTTGCCCCCTCTTAGCCAACTGTAAAATGGGGATAATATTAATATGCATTTCATAGGGGTAAGGATAAATGAAATAATAGTTGTCAACATTCTATTTATAAAGTCCTGTGTAAGTATTTATTAATATTATGAGAATAAGCTAACTAGAGACTTATATTTCCTTATGAGCTTGTTGTAAATAGGGATCCAGAAGTAATTCTTAGAAATATATTGTAAAGAATAGGCAAAGAATAACTTTCACAAAGTCCAGAAATCTGAAAAATTACAATTAGTATCGATGTTAGATATGCTGAACAAGGGAAATGTACAGACTGTTTCACTGTGTAAAACAACAAAACAAAGCTATTTATGTAATAAATTTATTATCATAATAGAATGAAAAATGTGTTTATTATTCATGAGGATGTATGAAGTGGCTGGGAACTAAAGAAAAAGATTGGTATGGTCAACCTAGCAATTTGTACAAAATAAATTCAGGGTATTTTTCTGAAATAATAATGATTAGATATCTCTACAGCCATGAAAGCTTTGAGGTCCGCAGAGATACATTCATATTTTCTCCTGTCATCCCAGAACACATGGAGTTCGCACTGGCTTCCCACCCACGGACACATTCCCACTGAAGCCCTCATTGTGATGCAGAGACGGGACAACGGTCAGGATCAACAAAGTGCCTGAAGTTTGAACTTGCGCACATTGTTGGGCGACTTTTCTTTGCAATTCCAAATTGTCCAGACTATTTGGCACTATTCAAATTTGTTCCATAAACACAAGTAACCCTAGGAAAAAAGCAAAATAACTCTTAGCAGTAAAGCTGTTGGATAAATGGCATTTTAAATCATTTTTACCCCTACTGATGGAGAGGACTTCAGCTCACTGCCACCTGAGAGCAGTAATAAATATTTACAAGGTACTCTCCTGAGGTGTTCAGAACGTCACATCGCTCCAATAGACTACAATTTCAGCTAGTGTAAAATGGGCAGGATAAGAAGTAAATAAAAATAAACCTCAGAGTAGATCACTTATCCACTTACTCTGTTCTAAAATAGAGTATCATTTTCAATTCCTGGTGTACATTACTAAAAATGAAACAGCCTAACAAGTTAAGTGGTTAGAAGAATGTCCTTAATCCTTCACAGGTGAGACATGGTGTTGGTCTGGTATGGTTCCTATGACCACAGGGATGGAAAGTCAGGAACATTTTTTTCATTCCTTATGCTGCAGTTTGCCTCTTCTCAGACTTCTCATTAGAAAGAAAAATATTTCCATTAGCAGAAAGGCTTTTTTATTTTTCTCCTAACTTGAAATCTGTTTTAAAATTTTACCGCGGCTCCACTCTTCTGGAGAGCATCTTTATAATGGGAGCTGCGAAAGGGAGAGTATCTATTGTTTGGTGCTGTGGCTTTGTCTGTTTAGCAATAAAAGTGTAGTATTCTTGAAAGAATAAAGATAAGTTAAAAGTGTTACTTCCACCAATGAGTACAATTATATGTGGATATCCTTCAGTAAACATAGAATGAGGAATTTGCCAGTTAGCTCAGTTGTGTCCCAAATGTTCATCCTATACTAGAAAAATTTCTCCCAAACAAGAAAAAGAATTCAGGTTGCTCATTACCCATTTTCCCTGTATCATCTTTATTACCTGATCGACCTTCCTTTTGACCATTTCTACTTTGGGCAAATAAACTTAATTATTTGAAAATCTATTGGATATGACAATAAACTGCACCACCTCTTTCAGAAGCTGTTTTGGATTCTATCTTGAGTGTCCTGGGAAGAAAGAGAACAAGGTGTAGTGTAGGAAAAAAATATATCATTTCTAGTATTTAGTTTATTTTCTCAAGTAACTTCTCTAGCTCCTAATCAGTGATACTCTTTTTGAATATGCAGGCACTTGGCAACATTATTACTCCTGCCTCCTCAAAATACGGCCAGTCCCTCATCTGCTCCAGTGGTGTCAAAGCTCCCAAGCATTTGGCCCCCTTACTGGGCGCTGTCCCTCATCTGCACAGAACATCAAACTCCCCTGCCCTCCTTTCCCATTCCTTTGGCAGGTTCTCTTGATTTGCCTCAAGACCCAGATCTTTTATGTTTGAAGACAGAAACTCCTAATATTTCACATTGTATTTACTTTGTCCTACACATTTTTCTAGTAGAGAAAACTATCCCTTTTAAGCTCAGCAAATACACAAATTTCATTCAACACCCACCACCCATCTTGTGTGCTCGCGCACGCACGCACACACACTCGGAACCTAATAACTGGCTCGCAGCTCTAATAAAATTTGCATTGTGGAAATTTTATTCTGAATAATTAATGGATTTGTTTTATAGAATATTTTCACTCAATATTTTGCCGTATTCATGTTAGTAACACAGTCCTAGGTCCAATTATCTACTGTTACCTGCTATATGAGATTTAATCTAGTTTATTTGGCTTTTTAACAAACTTATATTTTCTCCTTCCATCTCATGGTTTCCCCGTTTTTCCACTCTTTTCTATCTTCACTCAAATCCCTAACTGGATCTTTAAAAGACTTACTCATTTTTGCAACTAAATGAAACACGTGGGTTTCTAATTCTTCATGAACAATAAACAAGTGAAAGTTTCAAAACACAAAGATTGGTAATATTAAAGTAAAAAAATACATATTATACTAGACATATAACTTTAAACTTGAAGACAAAAAATTGACTCTATATATGTATGTATATATGTAAGTCTGTGTGTGTATATGCACGTATTTGACTCTAAACTATGATAATTAAGATTCAAGTTCAAATTTTAAGTTTTCCAAATATGGAAACTTTAAAAAAGGCTTTTGTAATTTAAAAAAATATCATTAATTCTAAACAGGAAATAATGACTGAAATCTGGCTTTTTCCATTTTTCAAAAGAAATTTATCAAAACATTAAAAAACACACAACACACAAAACAAAATCGATACAAATTTTAATCTGTGTTATATTAATTTCCAGTAGAATACAGTCATGGCACTTACACCTCTACCATTTTTTGAAGTGGCTATTCCTTCTATTTACATGTAGCTATTCACCTCTCAGAGGCTGGCAATTTAAGAATAATTATTAAAACAATAATTTTCTTAGACACTGATCTTCCCCAAGTATGGGAGTAAATATCTGAAACTAAATTTATATTCATTAACACTTCATATTTTACTTTCCTATCTTAACAGTAGGAAAACGTGGAATTTTACAATGTTATCTTTTAATCTGCAAGTATTAAAAGTACATGTGAAGTAAAATTGAACCTCAAGTCATTATAGTTTATAATAATCAAGGCACATTTTCCATATACTTATGTAGTTTAAATTTTCTTATGTATCTAAATGTTCTGTGTAAGTCTTAATTTGGTTTAAAGTCCTGATATCAATAAACCTTCATTAATTACTAAGAAAATTATTAGTCATTTTACTAATTGTTCCTTAGTAAAATAAAGTTTTATCTGACAAAGTTAGGTTATTTAAGTTAAATACATTTTTAAGTATCTAAAATTTAATTAACAATATTTGGTAAGCTAAATTTATTCTATCATCCTTTTAATTTATTCTACATATATTTTTAGTAATAACTTCTATTTCCTATTATAGGGAGAATCCTGCCCTGGGTTATACAGTACAGACTGTTGTAATTAATTACTTGTATAACTTTCATCAATTAATTAAATTCACCTTTCAGGATTTCCTTTTCCTTATCTATAAAATAAGGACAGTTAATTATTTATATCATCTTAAAGGCCTCTTCCAGTTGTAATGTATAATAGTAAAGAGTCGAATTATATAATTTTTTACATTTATAAACTACCTTTTAAAGCAATTTCAAAACAGCCTTGTAAAATGAGTTTCTATATTGCAAAATTGTGAATTACTACAATTTACTTTCTCTAGCATCTTATTGATCCAGTTATAAAATGTACTTATTTTATCAAGGCTTCTTAGAATGTGCTGAAATAAGGTCAGACCCAAGATGTACAGTATAATAAACATTGTTGGTAATGATTATACACTTTTTCTGCTAAAAAAGATACATCTCTCATCACAAAATAAAGACAGTGTTTTTAGTTAAATATGTAAATCTACCTGGGATTTATTTAATATCTGAACTTTGAGGAGAATTTTTTTCAAATACATTTAATTTCAGTGAAAAAATAGAGGATCTTGATTTGTCTTCATAACAGCTTTGGACATAAGTAACATGTAAGTAGATGTGTTAATTAATTTTAGGTTTAAAAGGAGATCCTAGACACAATAGTGTCCTCTCATTTAAGCTGTTCTTCCATGAAGGCATAGTATTGAAATCACTAGT
>NW_012140525.1:1631209-1634338 GCF_000956105.1 Propithecus coquereli | reverse complement strand
CCCCCGTAATATGCTGAAATAAAAAAAAAATTTTAAAAAGTAAATAAAAGAAAAAATGGTTTTGTGAGAAAATTTTGAAGCACAACCAAAAAATAGTGTTCATGGAAGCCTGACCCAGATTTAACAAAATCTGAGGCAATGTTGTAAATTATGAAAATACAAATTATGTGATTAAGATGGAAAGTACACTTTGAAAATATTTCAAAAACCCAACATAACATTCTGTGTTTTGACACTTTAAGGAGCACTGAATATTTCTAATCTCACTTGAGGAATAAGTGGTATTAGAAATCAAATAATACTCAAACAAAGCCTAGTTCCTTGATTTAGAGATTGGGATTTATTCTAATCCAGTGCTTGATTAACTGATGTGCAATAGCTCGGCTTGGTGGCACAAAGAATGCCTGCTGCTTCCCTTTGGTCAGAACATCCACGACCTAAAATATACCACAAAAAAATGCATTAGGATTTCAAAACTGTCATATTTAAATACTATTTCCATGCTTATACAATTCAATTTAAATATGATGACTTTTACAGTGAATAACAACAGTAGAAAGTGACAATATCCATATTCAACATGCAAAATTTAGGACAGCATTTTTAATTGCTTCACTAAGCTAGTGATTCAGTTTTCAAAATGTTCCAGAAAAGCATATTCCCTATGAAAACGAGGTCACGAAAAAGCAAAATATATGCTCCACACTTAATTTCAAAGTGAAGCCAACTTCTGGGACAGGTTCTCTTTTATAAAATTCTAAAACAATAATCTAATTTCTACCTTTTGGGGTTAAGCGTAAAATAAAATTAATTTTATGTAGGCAAAGTCAGAAAGGATTTCAAGTCTTTACTATTGTAGTACATCCATCTGTTTTCTATACAAATGCTTTAGGTCATGGAGAACACAAACTAGTAATTTATCTTTCATTATATTCTTTAGGGATGGTATTCAAAAAGTTCTTGTGAGTGTATCTTTATTATACAGATATGTCATTCTTATCCCTAGTACATTTTAAAATGAATAAAAACATTTCAAAAATTTTAAGCATTTTTACTGATGTTTTTTGAGAGCTACTTGTCTTAATGCTATAAACTGAAACATAAAATGTCTAAAAATAATATTCCTGTTTCTCATTCCTGAACTAATGCTTATCTACTTTACACACATCGACAGGTATTATCATCGACCTGAAGGAATGACATCTGAAATTCGAAATGGCACAGAATTATCATTACTAGAAGAATGAGTTAATATAGGACACATTAGTGAAAACATACTCTTCCTATATGGAATTACCAATTATATTGTAATCCATGCATAATGAGGGGGCCAAAGCCATTCATTCAACTTGCTGACAATATGCATCCTTGCTGTGTGCCCAAACCAATACAGTCAGGAGCAATCAATAGAAGAAGGAAATTAAATTGAACTTTACCTGTTCTCTGGTGAACCAGCGGGCATCCTCTATTTCATTCTTGTCAACTTTAATTTCTGTAGACACTGCCACAGCTAGGCAACCAATCATTAAGGAGGAAGGCATTGGCCATGGTTGACAAGAGACATACTGAACATGGCCAACTTTGACTCCACTTTCCTCTTCCACTTCTCTCCGAACAGCATCTTCTATTGTCTCCCCTAATCAAATGGGGCAAAAGAACAAGTTGCTGATGAACAGGCCCTGGACATTTTGTGCTCTGAATGGTTCAAACATTTGGAAATCACTTTGGACAGAAACCCACTTCAAAGAATCGGAAAGCAGAAGCCTAAAATTAGACTGGAATTGAAGAAAACATTATTTTTTTAAGTATATGATTACATACAGAATATCAAAATGCCAATAAAAACCCTTTCATTTCTTAAAGGTCCAAATTTGTCAGTCACAGTTTAAAAATAATAATTATAACATCTACAACTATCCAGCACCTACTATTAGCTAAATACTATGCAAACATTTTATATATTATCTCTTTTATATACTATTACTAAATAGTTACAAATTATCATTACATGATTTTTATAAATGGTTAGCTCTTTTCCCACTAAAATCTTGAAACTCTTTCTTTATTATGTTGTCAAACAATTATTACAGATAACTCTTTTTAGGTCCCTAAAAGATTAAAAGCCACATAAGATGAAACTCAATACTTTTTCTTTCCAAGCAATTGTTTTCCTCTAGACGACTGTTCACTCAGCTATGATGAAATTAAGTAATATCTATAAATGTACTTTGTATTTCTAATTTGTTGGAATTGAGAAGTAGAATAGGGGAAATAGTCTTTAAGTAAAATTTATCTGGAAGTTTAGAAATCTTTTGCTAAATATAGTAGTATTTAGCAAACTATATTTGTAAATATAGCATTCCATTTCAAATAGATTGATAAGTTTCCTACATGAAAATTAAGAACTTACATTAATCAAAAGAAAGTATATAGTGGAAAGATAAGTCATAGACTAGCATAAGATATTTGCAAGACCATTACTAATAAACCACTGGCATATAATACATATTTTAAATCTCTTAAAATCAATAATAAAAAAGGATAAACCAAACAAAAATAGGTAAAAGATATAAACATCTAAAATTCAGAGAAAGGAAAATTGAATGCCTCATAAACATCTGAAAAAAGATTTTTCCTCAGTAGGAAAATGAAAACCACAATAACATACTATTTCATTCACCCCTCAGAATGACAAATTAAAAACTCTGAAAATTTTAACTTGATCAAGAAGTGGAATAACAGAACTTTCATGTACTGCTGAAGGAAGTTTCAATTGGCAGGAACACTTCAAAGAGCAAATTGGCAATATTTAGAAAAGGTTAAGATGCTCATATCATATGAGCTATCAATTCTACTCTATGTATATATCCTAGATAAGTCTTGCAAATGTGCACAAGAAGTATAAAAATATTCATTGCAGTGCTGTTTTTAATACAACCTTAAACTAAATGTCCATCAGAAGAATGGATAAACAGTGGAATATTCATAAATGGAATACTACCCGGCAGTTAAAAAAATGACCAAGAACTAGTAGAGACAGCATAGTGATTAGGAGTAAAGACTCAGAAGCCAAACCACCCAAGTTTAAATCCCTTCCCTTTAACTTACTAGCTGTTCCATATTCGGCAA
>NW_012140525.1:1624296-1630199 GCF_000956105.1 Propithecus coquereli | reverse complement strand
ATAAAAATTATTAAGAAAAGGCTTACCAGGTTCAATAAATCCAGCAAGGCAAGTAAACATGCCTGGGGGAAATCTTTTCTGCCTGCCTAAAAGACATTTGGTCCCATCTGGATGAATAACTTGCATGATTACTACTGGATCTGTTAAAAAAATCAGATATATGATAACAGAAAAAAATAATTTAGACTCATTGTGCAAAGTCATTACCTGGTTAAATTATATAAAGGTGTATGTCCTGTAAAAACAAGACTCTTGTCTGGTTCTAAGACATTGCTTCCTTCTGCCCTGATGTAGCTGATGACAGAATATCTCAGGGAAATTGCATAGAATAGTGCCAATAAATTAGAGGAAGACCATTTTTGTCCTTCTTCTCCCAATGTTAACAGCAACATTTATTGTGTACTTATGGTATGTGAGGCATATTCTTATTTTTAAAGAGAAAAATGTTTTGAGTAGGTAATACATAGATACGAGGAAAATTCAAATTTTACCATAAATACAATAAATTTCCCTCTCCCTTCCATCCTAATCCTTAACAAAATGTCTTTAAAAGCTAATGTGGCTCTATGATTAGGTTTAAGTCATTAAAAAAAGACTTAAACAACAGTTCATCTCTCTGGAAGTAACAAATCCAGCAAATTCTTCTCACTAGATCACGACTGAGAACTAGGAATTAAATATAAAAGGCTCTTGAGCAACTCAACCAGATGTCACTAAGCCAGGCATTTTACTCCCCAGAGACCTTCTCAGGTGTTGCCGAATCTATCTACTCTTCTTTCGTACAGTTTTAAAGGGCTTGATTATCAGATTTCCAAGCCTACTACAGCAGACACAAGGCAGCAATTAGAAAAGAAGGTATAGGCAGACACTAAGAGTAATGGAAAAGTTAGCTTCAGGCTATATTGCTTTGGTAATGCCTCAAACAGGTACAAAATTGTTGTGGCTTTTTTTTAACCTCTCCATTAAGTGGAGTCAAATTGGTAGCCTTTTGAAGTCAAGTATTTTAACATATCAAATTCATATTGATTAATATTCAAAGTTAAGAAATAGTTAATGATGTACAATGTCTTTTGCTTAAAAACCGTGAAAGTATGTAATACTTTAACACTTACAGTCTTAACATTTAAATTAAACATGCTTTTCCTGAAAAACTTGTCTTTCCAGGATGTTTTATTCCCCAAGATTCCAGGTGGCTAAGATTTCACTGTAAAAGAAAAGGCTTACCAACTCTTGGATATGATGTATTATGAACACCGTGAAGACTAGGACAGTCTTCTTTTAAACATACTCTTTTATAGCCACCTTCTTCAATTTTAGTTGCACTTCCACAGGTTGGACAAAACTTGTATCGATTGTGCCAGGCAAGAACAGATCTAGCTTGAGCTACAACTCCTTTAAAAGAAGCACAAAAAGTTATAATTCTGTGGTAAATTATAAAAAAATATACATACATGTCTATATATACATGCATTTAGGTAAAAAGTTCTCGAACTATAATAAAGACATACACTGTTTTCTGAATAGTTATATGATCAAGGGATTTAGTATTTCTATTTTTATGATGTGCATTTTTCTTTTAGAGTAAAAGATTTAATTTTCCATATGACAAATCAAAATTAGCTTTAACTTTAATTTGAATAAAATATAACTCCTATATGTTAGATGTGCTAACATTCGTCTTACACATTGTATTAAATCAGGCTTTTACTATAAATAGGTGGTTTTTAATCTTTGGGTATACATGATTCTAGTGTATAGTGAATTTACAAATAGTGACTTTACAATTGTTATTTTATAAAAATATACTACAAAGGCAATTCCTAACTTAGACTTGTACTCTAACAGAAATTTTGCTAGGAAACTGTAGGAAGCTATCTCTACTCTCCTTCTTGGTGACTGAGCCCCTGCTAATCAATGCCATTGTGGAATACATACTGTTTTCAACTAGAGACTGCATATAGTACAAAACATATTACATAACATTCATGCTTAACTTTGTTTACCAAAAGATTGTCTAACAGAATAAATCCTAACATATATACACTTTGGCTATATCCTTTACCCTGGTCCTTAAAAAAAAGAATTAATATGGCCTGACCAAAAATATTACAATTAAGGCAATACGACTACAAATGCTACATTTCAAATGCTTGAGAAACTTTCTCTCCCTAGAATACATTATTTGGTTTATGAATTTTTGAAATAAATAATAATAGACAATTATAACAATGTTTAAAGTGGTAAAAACGAATAAACAAAACATAAATAAAAACAACTGTAATACTGAAACTCAATGAACCATAGGCAACATATTTGCCTGCTATATTACCTTGTAATATGTAACTTACACGAGTGTTCACATTATTTCAGGATCATACAGTAAGAAAAGGTAACATTTATTGAGTACTTATAGTGTGCCAGGCATCACGCAAAGAACTTTATATAGACTATAATATTTAATGTAGAACAACCCTAAAAGGAAGACAGGTACTATTATCTTTATTTTCTGGAGGTGGAAACTGAGGCACAGTGAAGTTAAATAACTGTGTAAGGTTGTGCAAGTAAGTTGAAGGGCCCTGGTTTCCTTACTAAAAGAAAAATGAAAAGAAAGCAACTAGCTCATTTATATGATCCTTTTAATCTTAAAATTATATACAATTCCAAAGAAAATATGCTTTCTTTAAAAAGTTTGATGATTTCTCCACAGGTGTGGAGAATATTTCCTTTGGGGAGGAAATATTTAAGCAGTTTCTAGAAGGGCCTACCAAATCACCTAAGGGAAGGTGGACATTGACAAGTGACTTTTTCCTAACCTTCCATTAACTCTTCTATCTACCATATACTGGCTTCTGTTCTTTCCACTCCACTGATATTCCTCTTGTCAAATTCATCCACAGCTTCATATTAGCAAAGCCAAAAAAGATTCTTTAAAAAAAAAAAATCTTTTTTTTTTTTCTTACTTAGATTCATTCATATCAGCATTCAACACACTTGATCGCTCCCTCCTTGAAATACCCTGCTCTCTTGGTTTCTGTGAGCATATTCTCTTGGCTTCCCCCTATCTCATGGTCACACCATCTCCATCTCCTTTGATGGTTCTTCTTTTGCTTATACCTGACATCAGAATTTAGGAGGATTCAGGTCTGATTCTGAGGTTCCTTTTCTTGATTGCTTTCAACCAGTAGTTCCTTGGGATTTAAATACCTTTGTGTTGATGACTGCCATATGGATATCTCCAGTTCAGACCTCCCCTCTGAGTTTTAGACTCTAATATCCTTTCTAAACTTAATATGCCCAAGAGTAAACTATTGATTTATTTACTCCAAGTTTGTCCTGCTTTTCTTGCTCTACCCATCACTCTATATTACCAAGAAATGGTATCACTATCTACCAAATTACTGAAATCTGAAAACTAGCTGTCATTCTTGATATTTTCCTTCATTATACCCTATACCCAATCCATCAGCAAAGACTGCTGATTTTATCTCCAAAATATATCTTGGATGTATCCCCTTTTCTCCATTTCTACTATTAGCACCTTAATTTATGTCTTAATCCATGTTACCATCATCTCTCTCTCAATTATAGTAGTCTCAATCTACAGATCAAGCTCTATCAGTTCTGTCTCCAGAATATCTCAAATTCTCCCTTCCTCTCCATCTCCACTGCTACCATTCTAACTCAAGCCACTGCAGTCTCTTACCTGGGCTATTATAATATCCAATCCCCTCCTAACAAGACTCCCAATTTCCACACTTAATTAACAACATACCCACAATTCAAGCTCTACAGAGAAGCTAGTGTGAGGTGTTTTTTTGTTTTTAAAAACACATAAGGTTACAAGATTTAAATGATATTTAGAATAAAACCCTAATTTCTTACCATAACATAAAAAGCCCCAGCCATGGAAAAGAAAACAGTCAAGGTCTTTGCCATCATGTTCAGCGTATAGCAGGTGCGGAAAAACTATTCACTGAAGAATCAAATGAAACCCTCATGCGTTAGGGTTAATTCTGAGGCAATCAATCTTGGCTGATTAAAACTACTGTAACTGCCCAAGAGAGTAGTCCCTTAGGGTGAGAACTTTAAGAAGTTTCTAATGAAGACAATCTAATTTCACTGCTTACTGGAAAAGTGTGCCTCTTGGAAACTGCAGATACATGTAACTCCAACTCAATTCTAAAAACCAGATTATTACCAATACAAATAAGCAGAGTTCATTTCTTACCAGCTTCTTTTTCTTTTAACTGCAGAAGAGCTGGCATTGGAGGATGAAGAAAATAACAATTTTCATGTCTTTGTTTAAATTCTTCAGCAGCAGTGGGATCTATACTTAGAGCAAACCAGGCAACCAACCCATCTTCTTCTTCTCTTGGGACTTCTCCAGCATCAAGTAACTTTTCTTTCATTTCAAGTTCTACTCCAAGGAAAATCAAGGTGATCTTCTCAGGCTGAGCCAAATAATCCTTTACATCTGTGTAGTTCAGCTGACAAAGCCTGACTTCGGGCTGTTGGAAACTTTCTTTATTGCCACCTAGAGTGACCAAGGGATTTAAATCTGAAAAAAGGATATAAACTGTGGCTGGATGGCTTTCTTTAGCTAGTAACCAGTCAGAATTATTTCTCTTTTCACTTTTGCGGTCCAGTAGAGTTTTGCTAAAATAATTTTCACATTCTTCTACTCCATTGGTTAGGAACCATGGCTTCTTCCCACCTTTAGCACTAGCCAGTAAATCAGCTATATTCTTATAACCCCAAAATACAGCAATATCCAGTGCAGTCTGCCTTGATTTATTGACAAGTGATCTGTCACACCTATGGAAGGAAGAGAAAATTGGGAAGAAAAAGTAAAATAGGAAGTTAACATTTTCTCTTGTATTTATTTCAATAAAATATTTCCAGATACATATTATAGCCCCTCTATTTAATGATTACATAGATTTTTTTCCAATTAGTCCATAGATTACTACAGGGGATGTTAAAAGGGCAATTTAATAATCATAAATGATAAAAAGTTAGAGATAGGAGATATTTAAAATTTCTGGATAATTCCTTATAAAACAAAAAAGTATTAAGGAGATATCAAAATTCTAGAAGGAGTCCTTGGTAGTCATAGTGAGATTTACATTTTCTATTTGGGAGAAAAAGATTAGACTACTCATAAATTTGCTTTGCTATAATATATGAAGGATTAATTCTTCAATAAAAATGGTTAAAATATTTTAGTTAGAAATTATGTTACATTTTTATATGATAACTTAGTCAACGAATTATTTAGTAGCCCAATGATAGAAATATGGCTACAAGAAACATTTAAAAGGAAATATGTAACACAGAAATTAAACCACAGATGCTTTCAGGTGGTAGAGCCTAAAATGTTTACCCTTTCTCAAGCAGAAATCGGACAACATCTGGGTGCCCATTCCTTGCAGCATACATTAAAGCAGTCCAGCCATTGTCAGAAGTTTCATTAAGAAGAGATGGAGAATGACTAAGTATTCCTGTTAACTTGGCAATATCTCCTTCTGCAGCTGAACAGTGAAATTGGGAAATTATTTCTTGTTTTGGACTTCTTTTTACAGAAGACATTTCTTCCTTAAAAGAAGGAAAATACAAAATAAAAATCTCATTTGCAATTGCTTTTTGTATCAATGAATAAACATTATCTGAATACTGATGTCATTAGAATAGTAATGGTTTCCAAGGCAATACACTCTTCAAAAGGTAATTACTATCAACTGTCATCATAGCATACATTTTGAAATTGTTGTCAACTGAAAATTATAAATATAATTCAATTTCTATACTCAGGAAGGTATAGAAAATACTGTACAAAGAATGTGGGTAAAACAAATGAAAGGGGCCATACATAACCTTGGGAGGGGGAGCCAGGTAACATATTA
>NW_012140525.1:1622066-1623246 GCF_000956105.1 Propithecus coquereli | reverse complement strand
CATCTTTGTCTCATTGCAGTACAGTACTATCCTTGTCTTAAATTGGATGATCATGTATTTTTGGATCTATTATTGGCCATAGTTCTGTTGGTCAATTGTCCTTGAATCACAGAAGCTTTTTAAATCATTTACTTTATTTATCTGCTTTGACACTCTGTCATCTCAGTGAAATAAAAAGAAAATAATTGCCCCATACCTGTTAATAAATGTTGCCTAATCATGGATTACATGTGGTAGGGCACAAATTGAGCAATTTATTTTCTGAAAATGGTTCTGTTAGATAGATAGCGAGGGATTCTGGGTCTGCTTCAAACATGAAGGAGAAATAAAGGCTTTTCCAGACAAACAAAAGCTGAGAGATTTCATCAACACCAGACCTCTCCTACAAGAAATGCTAAAAGGAGTTCTTCAATGTGAGAGAAAAGTACATTAATGAACAATAAGAAATCATCTGAAGGTATACTATTCATTGCTAAATTAAGGCACAAATACAGAATACTCTATTTCTGTAATAGTGGTGTATAAACCACTTATATCTTCAGTAGGAAGACTAAAATACAAACCTATCATAAATAACTACAACTTTTTGAGAGAGAGATAGTATGAAAAGATATGCACGGAAACAACAAAAGTTAAAAAAGCAGGGAAGGATAGAGTTAAAAGATAGAATTTCTGTTATATTTCTCTTTGCTTGTTTGTAAGACTTGTCATATGTTTAAATTAATTGGTTACGTTTTTTACAAGCCTCATGGTGACCTCAATTCAAAAAACCTACAACAGATACACAAAAAATAAAGAGCAAGAAATAAAACACTCTACCGGAGAAAATCACTATTAACAAAGGAAAATAGGAAGAAAGGAAGGAAGAAAGGAAGAGAAGACAACAAAACAACCAGAAATCAAATAATAACATGGCAGTAGTAAGTCCCTGCCTATCAATAATAACATTGAATGTGAATGGACTAAACTCCCCAATCAAAAGACATAGAGTGGCTGAATGGATAAAAAACAAGAGCCGACTATATGTTGTCAGCAATAAACCCACTTCACCTATAAAGACACACATAGATTGAAAATAAAGGAATGGAAAAAGATATTCCATGCAAATAGAAACCAAAATAAAGCAGGAGTAGCTATACTTCTAACAGATAAAATAGATTTCAAGACAAAAAGTTTATTA
>NW_012140525.1:1620770-1621341 GCF_000956105.1 Propithecus coquereli | reverse complement strand
GGGGTACAAACGTTTTGGTTACATGCAATGCATTTGCCTCACCCAAGCCAGGCTACAAGTGTGTCCCTCCCCCATACAGTGCATTCGCTTCCATTAGTTGTGGGTTTACCCCCCCACCAAACCGGCACCCAATGAGTATTACTACCATGTGAACACCTCAGTGTTGGTCAATTAGTACCAATTTGATGGCGAGTACATGTGGTGCATGTTTTTCCATCCTTGTGATACCTAACTTCAAAGGATGGGCTCAATCTCTATCCAGGATAATATAAGAGGTGCTTAGATCACCATTGTTTTTTGTAGTTGAGTAGTATTCCACAGTATACATATACCACATTTTATCAATCCATTCATGTATTGATGGGGCACTTGGGTTGTTTCCACATCTTTGCAATTGTGAATTGTGCTGCTATAAACATTCGAGTACTGGTATCTTTGTTATGGAATGTCTTTTTTTCCTTTGGATAGATGCCTCGTAGTGGGATTGCTGGATCAAATAGTATTTCTATTTTTAGCCCTTTGAGGTATCTCCAAATTACTTTCCACAGGGGTTGTACTAATTAAGGCAGAG
>NW_012140525.1:1613606-1618900 GCF_000956105.1 Propithecus coquereli | reverse complement strand
ATGTATCCAACCCTGGAGCACCCAGCTATACAAAGCAAATATTATAAGCTAAAGACAGATTGACTCCAACACAGTAATTGATGGAGACCTCAACATTCCACTTTTGGCATTGGAGAGATTACCCAGACAGAAAATCAATAAAGAAACATTGGACTTAACCTGCACTATAGACCAAATGGACCTAATATTTACAGAATGTTTCATCCAATAGCTGCAGAATACACTTTCTTCTCCAACTCATAGATAATTCTCAAGGATAGACCATAAGTTAGGTCACAAAACAAGTGTTAAAAAAAAAAATTGAAATCATATCAAGTATTTTCTCTGAAAACAATGGAATAAAACTAGAAATCAATAACAAGAGGTATACTGCAAAGTATAACAACATATGGAAATTAAATAATATGCTCCTGAATGACTAATGGGTCAACGAAGAGATTAAGAAGGAAATTGAAAAATTTCTAAAAACGAATGAAAATGAAAGTGAAAATGCAGCATATCAAAACCTATGGGTTACAGCAAATGCAGTAATAAGAAGAAAGTTTATAGCAATGAGTGCCTATATCAAAAAAGTAGAAAAGTTTCAAATAAACAACCTAATGATGCATCTCAAAGAACGAGGAAAAACAAGAGCAAACCAAACCAAAATTAGAAGAAGAAATAATAAAGATCAGGGCAGAAATAAATGAAATTGAAAACAAAAAAATACAAATGATTAATAAAATAAAAAATGGTTTTATAAGAGGATAAACAAAATAGATACATTATTAGCCAGACTAAGAAAAAAAGAGAGAAGAGCCAAATAAATAAGAGATGAAAATGGAGAGATTACAACTGATACTGCAGAAATCCAAAGGATCATTATAGACTGTGATTAGCAACTATATGCCAACAAATTGAAAAACCTAGAAGAAATGGATAAATTCCTAGACACATACAACCTACCAAGATTGAACCAGGAAGAAATCTGGAAGTGTCTCATTAAAGAAAAGCCTGGGAACTGATGGCTTCATTGCTGAATTTTATCAAGCATTCTTTCAAAAAAGAATGAATACCAATCCTACTTAAAGTATTCCAAAAATTCGAGGAGGAGGGAATACTCCCAAACTCATTCTACAAGGCCTGTATCACCCTGATACCAAACCCAGACAAAGATACAACAAAAAAAGAAAACTACAGGGAAATATCTCTGATGAACGCAGATGTAAAAATTCTCAACAAAATACTAGCAAACTGAATTGAACAACACATTAAAAAGATTATTCATCATGATAAAGTGGGATTCATCCCAGGGATGCAAGGATGGTTTGATATATGCAAATCAATCAACGTCCTACATTATATCAACAGAACGGAGGGAAAAAAAAATCATATGATCACTTCAAATGATGCTGAAAAAGCATTCAATAAAATTGGATTAAACTTAACATTCCTTCATGAAAAAAACACTAAAAAAATTGGTTATAGAAGGAACTTACCTCAACAAGATAAAAGCTATATATGACAGACCCAAAGCTAGTACCATACTGGATGGGGAATAACTAAAAGCCTTTCCTCAAAGATCTGGAACATGACAAGGATGCCCACTTTCACCACTGTTATGCAACATAGTACTGGAAAGTTCTAGCTAGAGCAATCCGACAAGAGAAAGAAATAAAGGACATAAAAATTGGAAAGGAAGAAGTCAAACTACCCTTATTTGCAGACGATATGATCTTAACATCTAGAGAAACTTAAAGACTCTACAAAAAACTATTAGAACTGAAAAACAGATTCAGTAAAGTAGCAGAATCCAAAAACCAACATACAAAAATCAGTAGCACTTCTACATGCTAACAGTAAATTTATTGGCATCTGAAAAAGAAACCAAGAAAGTAATTCCATTTACAATAGCTGCAAATAAAATTAAATATCTAGGAATATACTTAACCAAAGAAGTGAAAGATCTCTATAATAAAAACTATAAAACATTGATGAAAGAAATTGAAGAGGACACATAAACCATGGAAAGATGGATTGGAAGAATCAACATTGTTAAAATGTCCATACTCCCCAATGCAATCTACAGATTCAATGCAATCCCAATCAAAATACCAACGACATTCTTCACAGAAACAGAATTAAAAGGGCAATCGTAAAATTTATATGGAACCACAAAAGACCCAGCATAGACAAAGTCATCCTGAGAAAAATGTACAAAACTGAAGGAATCACATTATCTGAGTTCAAATTATACTACGGAGCTATAGTAGTAACCAAAATAGCACGGTACTGGCATAAAAATAGACACATAGACCAGTGGAACAGAATAGAGAACCCAGAAATAAATCCACACATCTACAGTGAATTTCTCCCTGACAAAGGTGTCAAGAACATACAGTGGGGTAAGGACAGTTTCTTCAATAAATGGTGCTGAGAAAAGTGGATATCCATATGCCGAAGAATGAAACTAGACTTTTATCTCTCACCACATATAAAAATCAGATCAAAATGCATTAAAGACTTACATCTAAGACCTGAAACTATGAAACTACTAAAAGAAAACACTGGAGAAATGTTTCAGAACGTTGTTCTGGGCAAGGACTTCCTAAGTAATATCTCCAAAGCACAGACAACCAAAGCAAAATTGGACAAATGGGATTACATCAAGCTAAAATGCTTCTGCACATCAAAGGAAACAATCCACAAAGTGAAAAGACAATCCACAGAATGGGAGAATATATGTGAAACTATTGATCTGAGAAGCGATTAATAAGTAGAATATATAAGGAACTCCAACAACTCAATAGAAAAAAATCAAATAATCTAATTAAAAAATGGAAATGGGCAATAGACATTTTCAAAAGAAGACATACAAATGGCCAATAGGTATATAAAAAAATGCTCAACTTCATTAGTCAACAGAGAAATGCAAATCAAAACTACAATGAAATATCATCACACTCCAGTTAAAATGGCTTTTTTAAAAAAAGCAAAAAAAAAAGCCGAAGAAGAAGGAAAAAAAAGGGAACCCCTAAAAAACAATGGGGGGAAAGAAAAATAAGGCAAACAACGGGGAAAACAAGAAAAAAGGTCCCCAAAAAAACGAAAAAAAAAACAACAAAAGAACCAACAAATCCAATACTGGGTATATACACAAAGGAGAGGAATTCAATGTATTGAAAAGATATCTGCACTCCCATGTTTACTGCAGCACTATTCACAATAGCCCAGATGTGGAGTCAACCTAAGAATCCATTAATGGATAAAGGGATAAAAAAAAATGTGGTACATATACACAACTGAATATTATATAGCCAAAAAAATTCTGCCATTTGCAACAACATGGATGGAACTGGAGAATATTATGGTAAGTGAAATAAGCCAAGCACAGAAAGAAAAATCTTACTTATTCATATGTGGGACTAAATATTAAAAACAATTTATCTCATGGTTACCAGAGGGTGGGAAGGGTAATGGCGAGAGGGAGATAAAATGGGAATGGTGAATGGGTGCAAAAATATAGTTAGAGAGAATGAACAATATTTGATAGGACAACAAATTGACTATAATCAACAAATTAGGATATACTTTAAAATAACTAAAAGAGTGGAATTGGAATGCTCCTAACACAAAAAAACATTAAATACCTGAGGTGACGGATACTCCGATCACCCTGATTTGATTTTCTCACATTATATGCCTATGTCAAAACATTATATATACCCTATAAAGATATACAACTATTATGTACCCATAAAAATTAAAAATAAAAAAGGAAATTGTAAAAAACATTATGAATAACAATAGCTATAACTTTTCAAGACCTTATTTTGAAGCACTGCTGGACAGACTTGTGTATTGGTCTCCTTTCCAAATTGTCTTTCTCTTAAGTTTATTTTCCATAAACTCATATTACATAGTTTTTCCAGTTAGGTTTACTTTGAACAATATTTTACTGCCCCACGTTCTGAGGTCATGGTCACCTCATCCTTCTACAGGGCACCTCAGGTAATTGCAAAATTGTCCTTTAAAAATACAATGTACTTCACTACGGCCAGTGCAATGCTTATGCATACAGTATTTCGTGGAGAAAGGAAGTGGAAAATATACACTTTGCCGTTTAGGTTTCTCAGCAGAAAAGTCATCTAGAAATAGTATCATTAGTCATTCCGGAGAAGCACAGAAAGTCTAAGATCCAGCTCTACTGCTTGATTTACTTTCATTTGTCATGACAGGCCCTGTGGAAATTGAGGATTTAAAGGCAGGATAAAGTGCTGCCCCTGCATTCCATGAAGCGCACAGACTATTCTAAGAGGTCATTTAAAAGAACGCTAGGTTTAAAGGGATTGAGATTTTAACCAAATCAACATCCACTTTTACTGATGTGTGAACCGGGGCCCATGACTTGCCTACGGTCACATGGATAGAGTGGACAGGCAGGACCTCAAATATGGCTGTCATTGATGTCACTGGTCATCACTTAACAAATTCCAGCCCCTGGACACTCAAGAAGACCATTTAACCAATTAAGCGCAACCCCTGCGCAGTCTCTGTAAACAGTCAAATGCCTTGAGATATTTTACTTTCTTGCCACTACTGTGAAATTCCTTCTTTCAAAGTGAAATCACACCTTAAGTAGCTATTCCTTTTCCCCATTGCAAAGCTTGGACTGGAAACTCCACCAGCCACAGGACCGCCTGAGCTCCCTCCCAGTCCGGGGATCCCCAGCAAGCTGGTCCGCGGCTCCAGCGCCTGCGCCCATCGACGCAGCAAAAGGCTGCACTGCATGACCCAGCAGGGACGCGCAGGGCGGCGCGGAGACCAGGAGCCCAGGGAACTGGTCACCGCTCCAGAAGGGACAGTCGGGGCAACTAACTCGCCGCTGCTTCTACTAACCCAAAAGTGACCACAGCAGAGGTAACCAGGACCCGTCGGAAGACTGGGGAAATCCCACTCTCACTTTTTCCGGCGCCGGATGCAGCTTCCTCACTTCCGGCAATAGTCCGCTGTCTTCGCGCGGCTTTATGGGAGATGTAGTTTGAAGCTCATAGCTGCGCGCGACCCGAGAAGGGGCGGGGTTTGGGGTTGGCGGGGTTCGGGAGCTGGGCTGGGAGATCTCCACCTAAGGTAACCGCGCTGGCGCTGAATGAAGGGTCGGTTGTACTGAGATCGAGATTTGTAGACATCGATGCAAGGGATGAGAAAACTGTAGCTCTGTAGAAATGATTTTATATATTCCAGTATATCGCACCCAGCTCCCCAGCTTTCTTTCCAATATAGTCCAATGCAATTGAGTGTTCAAAGCATTCTTT
>NW_012140525.1:1608402-1612379 GCF_000956105.1 Propithecus coquereli | reverse complement strand
AAAGTTTGATTTTTCTTTCCAAAAAGGTGGCATAGGCCTTATAGTTTACTTCCTATTGCATTATCCTAGGAGGCTTGTCTCTCTTTTGTCATGTTATAATTATCATTGGGTTCCGATGTTGTTGACCTAATAAAGGTTATGATAAACATCATAAATTTTCCATCAAATTTTCAGCTAATAGTTTTGCTACATCCATTCTTTCATTAGGAGTTACAAAATAGTGATATTCTAATTTGATCATTCACTCTACATTTACTAACTGAAATTATTTTATAATAAATAAATTTATCTCATTATCTATACAGTTTATAAGAAGAGGTAGGATAATTGTGTGATTTTCTCCTTTATTTCCTAGTTTTCAGAATAACTTGTTAGTTTCCCAATATCCTTCAAGTTTTTAAGTATAAAGCATACCTCGTGTTGTTGCACTTTGCTTTATTGTGCTGCAGAGATAATGTGTTTTTTACAAATTCAAGGTTTGTGGCAACCCTGTGTTGAGCAAGGCCATTGGTGCCATTGTTCCAATCACATGTGCTCACTTCATGTCACTGTGTCACATTTTGGTAATTCTCAAAATATTTCAAACTTTTTCATTATTATTATATCTGTTATGGTGATCTGTGATGAGTGATCTTTGATGTTACTATTGTAATTGTTTTGGGGTACCACAAACTGAACCCATATAAGTCAGCAAACTTAATTGATAAATATTGCATGTGTTCTGACTGCTCCACCAACTGGCTGTTCCCCCATCTGTATCCCTTTTCCCAGGTCTCCCTATTCCCTGATATGCTACAATATCAGAAATAGGCCAATTAATAACCTTACAATGGCTATTCAAATGAAAGGAAGACTTTCACATTTCTTTTTAAAATAAAAGCTAGAAATGATTAATTTTAATGAAGAAGGCATGTCAAAAGCCAAGTGAGGCCAAAAGCTAGGCCTCTTGTGCTAAACAGTTAACCAAGTTGTGAATACAAAGGAAAACTTCTTGAAGGAAATTAAAAGTGTTACTTGAGTGAATACACAAATGATAAGAAAGTGAAACAGCCTTATTGCTGATATGGAGAAAGTTTGAGTGGTCTGGATAGAAGATTAAACCAACCACAACTTTCCCTTAAGCCAAAGGCTAATCCAGAGCAAGGCTCTAACTCTTTGATTCTATGAAGGTTAAAGAGAGGTGAGGAAGCCGCAGAAGAAAAGTTCGAAGTTAGCAGAGGTTGGTTCATGAGGTTTAAGGAAATAAGCTGTCTTCATAACATAGAAATGCAAGGTGAAGTGGCAAGTGCTGATGGAAAAGCTGCAGCAAGTTATCTAGAAGATCTAGTTATGATTGATGGAGGTATCTACATTAAATAACATATTTTTAATGTAGATGAAACAGTGTTCTCTTGGAAGAAGATGCCCTCTGGGACTTTTATAACTAGAGAGGAGAAGTTAACACCTGGCTTAGAAGCTTAAAGGAACAAGCCGACTCTCTTGCCAGGGGCTAATGTAGCTGGTTACTTTAAATTGAAGCCAATGCTCCTTTACCATTCCAAAAGTTCTAGGACTCTTAAGAATTATGCTAAGTCTACTCTGCCTGTGCTCTATAAATGGAACAAAGCTTGGATGACAGTACATCTGTTTACAACATTGTTTACTGACTATTGTAATTCCACTTGGAGACCTAGTGCTCAGACAAAAGATTCCTTTCCAAATATTACTTCTCATTGAGCATGTACCTGGTCACCCAAGAGCTCTGATGGAGATTTACAAGGAGATTAATATTGTTAATGCCTGCTAACACACTATTCATTCTGCAGCCCATGGATCAAGTAGTTTCAACTTTCAAATCTTATTATTTAAAACATACATTTCATAAGGCTATAGTTGCCTTAGATAGTGAGTCCTCTGATGGACCTAAGCAAAGTGAATTAAAAACCTTTTGAAAAAGATTTATCATTCTAGATCCCATTAAGAACATTTGTGATTCATGGGATGAGATCAAACTGTCAACATAAACAAGTGTTTGGAAGAAGTCGATTCCAATCCTCATGGATGACTTTGAGTAGTTCAAGACTTTGGTGGAGGAAATAACTGCAGATGTGGTAGAAATAGCAAGAGAATTAGAAGTGGAGCTTGATGATATGACTGAATTGCTGCAATCTCATAATAAAACTTGAATGGATGAAGAGTTGCTTCCTATGGATAAGCAAAGAGTGGTTTCTTGAGATGGAATCTACTCCTGGTGAAGATGCTGTGAACATTGTTAAAGTGACAACAAAGGTGTAGAATATTACATAAACTTACTTGATAAACCAGCAACAAGGTTTGATAAGGTAGACTCCAGTTTTGAAAGAAGCTCTGCTATGGGTAAAGTGCTATCAAACAGCATTATATACCACAGAGAAAATTTTCATAAAAGGAAGGTGAATTGATGCAGCAAACTTCATTGTGTCTTATTTCAAGAAATTGCCACAGCCATCTGAAACTTTGGCAACCACCACTCTGATCGGTCAACAGCTACCAACATCGAGGCAAGACCCTCTACCAGCAAAAAAATTATGACTTGCTAAAGGCTCAGAAGATTGTTAACATTTTTTAACAATAAGATATTCTTTAAGGGATGTACATTTTTTAGACATAATGCTCTTGCACACTTAATAGACTACATGCAGTATAAACATAACTTTTATATAATGTGGGAGGCCAAAAAAATTTATGTGACTCACTTGATTTCGGTATTTGCTTTATTGCAGTGGTCTGGAACTGAACCCACAATATTTCTAAGATATGCCTATATTTTGTGAACTCATGGATGTTAACATTTTTTACGTATTTCAGGTTATTGAAGTAGCATTATTTTAAAAATATTTTATTATATTTATTACTCTGATGCTCAAATTGTTTCTCATTTGAGTAGTAGGAACCCCACCAAGTCAGCTCCTAAGTTCTCTTGACCAGAACTGTGAAGTGTTTGATAGCTTACTTCCTTTCTGGTATGACAAAATGTTTTAGACTTATCTTATAAATATTCTGCTCCAGACCTGGAGTCAGCCATTTCTCCAAGTAGCCTTGGTTTCTTTTAATGAGAAATGATAATACCACAGTCTTTGTTCTTGTGGTGCTCATTGCTAATAGGTTGCTGAATACCTCTCTGAATGTAACCTTCTCTTAGGGAAATTGAACAAATACAGATGCTTTCTAATAAGAATTTACATTCCAAGGTCAATAATGGTGCCAACATAGATGTTAATGGAAAAAGATATTATTGTTTTCATTTTTTTCCCTTTTAGAAACTTAAGGTTCCTCAATGCCTATATGAAAAAGTTAAAACACTTTCGCATTAGCTTTAGATACCCTCCTTAATATGGATCCAACATATATTTTTAGCCATATTTTTCCAAGAATTTCCTATATAGTCTCTCTCATTCAGCCAAATTGGACCTATACACTGACCTGGGATACCTTTTGAGCTTTCCCGACTCTCTGCTTATGCTTATGCTACTTTTCCTAACTTAAATGTTTTCCTTTATTCAAATCTTACCCACTACTCAAAGTCCAGCTCAAGTACCTCTTAAATGGATCTTCTAAGTCATTACTGACCATAAAATTATCATTTTCCCACCAATATTTCCTTGCTCTTACCACTTCAGTGTATACTGGCCCTTCTTCCAGAACCTATATTTCTTTGCCTGAGGGCTTTTTCTTATCAGCAGATTACACTTTGCCCTCCTGCTCAACAGATCAGCAAAACCTGATAATTAATATCTCTTGGAAGTAGCCCTCACCTAATGGTTGACATGATATAACTTGTTATATAAATACATCAGCCTTTCTCACTCTCTTACTCAGAGGTACATGTTCTACACTGACCGCCAGATCTTTCCATGGGATTAGGTTAAGAGAACCTATCTACAGTGGACACTTGATTAATAACCAGCTCTTTGTTGGTTGTCTTCCCTTCCCTTTTCCCCTGCTATTCTTTCTTTTCC
>NW_012140525.1:1600675-1607507 GCF_000956105.1 Propithecus coquereli | reverse complement strand
TTTTTTAATTTTAATTTTTTTTGTAGAGACAGAGTCTTGGTATATTGCCTAGGCTGCTCTCAAACTCCTGGGCTCAAGCAATCCTCCCGCCTTGGCCTCCCAAAGTGCTGGGATTACAAGCATGAGCCACTGTACCCCTGCATGAGCCTGATTTTTAAGAGATAAATTTACAGTAATAGCTGCTTTTGTTTCATATATAAGGCATTTAATAAAAGTTGGTGGGTGATAATGATGAAATATCCTGGGAAATGTGCTTTAACTCTATACAAGTTAGAGGTAAATTCAATAAAAGTGTGGATATCTTAAACTGTACATAAGATCCTTGATAGGAGATATCTATCTTATATCTATGTGACTACAGATAGGGAAGTTTCTAATTTGCATACATTATATGCATATTCTGCATTCTTGAAATATACCAAGTTTGCTCTGGACTTAGGACCGCTGAACTAACTGTTCCCTCCTTTTGAAATATTCTTCCTCTAGATTTTCTAATTACAGCCTCCTTCTTGTATCCATGTGTCAGTTCAAATATATTTTTAGAGGGCTTCCCTGGTCACTCAGTTTGTAGTAGCTCCCATTGATATTTTCTTATTTCTGGCATTCTTATTTTTGATTTTTCTTATTTCTGATGTTTATTTATTGTGTCTCCTTATTAGAATATAAACTACTACTTGAGAAGGTCCTCACTTATTTCATTTACTGCTGTTTTCCCAGGACCTGGAATTTTTATTTGGCATGAAAGAAACATTGTCATGGAATATTTGTTGATGTCGAACAAGTGGTTTTTTTCATATTAAATCAGATATATTTTTGACATTGCTTTCATACCTTGGTAATTAGAACTTCTCAAATAACATTAAGCAGGAATACATCTGACTTTCTGTGTGGTTGGTTTACTTCTGTGTTTATGGAATTTAGGCAGGAAAATAATATCTGATGGTTCCCCTCAAGGAGCTCCTTGTCTAATGAAGTAAAGTGGATTATAAACAATTGCATGTGTTGTGATAGAGTAAAGGCAAAGTGAAGAGCACATTGGGGCACCTATTATAGACTTACAGGGCAGGACCAGAAAAGTTATAGTGGAGACAAAGTGCTTATGCATGTCTTATTCTTCTCTCCTTCTGGATCTTCTTGGAAGAGGCTATGGCCCAGGCTCTGTGCTGCTAGGCATGGCCTTGTGACTCATTCTAGCTAATTCACTGTGGATGGAAGTGGTGGTCTTCTGGGCCAAAGAAGTTGAGAGACAGTATATAGCCCTCTAGATCTCTATTACTCTGTTATGGCAATCTGGAAGCACATGTTAAGAGGGCAAAGTCACAGCAGACAGGACTGGTGTCCATCCTTGGAGGAGAGCTGCTGTGGAGAGCTGCCAGATCCACAATGGACTTTGAATGAGAAACAAACCTTTGTGGTGTAAGTCACTGAGATTTCAGGGTTAAGTTGCTTCATCACCATAGCACGATCTATTCTGAGTCATCCAGAAAACAGTGAAAAGATGACCTTTGAACAGAGTTTTGAAGGGCCAGGAACAATAGGACAAAATCTGTTTGCCAGAGGCTCTTCCTTTCCTCCTTGCCAGGATATAACCTGGTCCCTTAAAAGAGTAGGAGCAAGCTTAGAGATAAAAGTAGGTTAATATTCCAGATGCTAAGGAGGTAGCAGAGTCTACTAAGTGTCAGAGGTGTCAGAAAAACACACCATAAAATCCTGATATTCAAGGGCCCTGGTAGGCCGAGTGCTGACAGCGCTCTGTCAGCAGTCCCCAGCTTGTCTGATTTAAGGCCTGTTGTGCTCACTCTGCTTTTGCAAATACATTTCCCCTTACTGAAAATGACAGCATGTAATAGCAGTTGGCAGAAATGACCAAAATAAAACACTTTACCCTTTGCGATGTGTACATCCAAAAATGCCTTTAATCTTTAATGCACTCATTTATGAGTTTTATGGGTACCAAGCCACTTTTGTTGAGTTTAATGGTAATTTCATCTGTCTTATGATTTTCAAAAACAATTTTCAGAGTTTTTCACTCTTGGGAAGTATGTGGAAATGACTGTATTTTTCACACAAACATCAATTTAGTTTATGCATTTTATAAAGAATTCCCAAACAGCAGTTTATTCTTATTTACAAATCATTTTTCCCCTTTTGCTGTATGTGCTGTGTTTTATGAAGCAACACCATGATGTAAGGAGGAGTCTGTCTGATCAGAGGCAGAATTAACATTGCTTGAAAGAGCAGCATTCTTTCTGTGTACTCAAGTTAATTGATGCAGTAATTTAATCGTTGAGTCTCTGTTCACATTTCATGTGTAAGTCACTTAAACTTGATTTTTTTAAATGTCTAGGTTGATGAGCATTTAAATGGATTCGTAGCATTTAAAAATGTTCTCAAAGCTGATCACAGCATGACATCCCTCAGATTCTGTATTCAGTTTTAGTTTAGTTATTTTGAAGCTTTCAGTTAAAAAAAAATCTAAATTTAATATTCTGCAACAGGTTTTTCCATCACCATGTCAAAGCCCAGAGGAATGCAATATATTTTTTTGAGTTTTAGTCTTCTATTTTTTTCTTTAGGTTATTTTTGACCCCAGATACTTTTTCCTTTAAATTTGACTGAGCTGTGATCATGGTTCTGACCTCTAGCCTTGAAAGAAGACAAGTTATGCCTCTCAGGAGCGATGCCTCAGGCACTTTGTAAGTCCGCTGGCAGGGATTATTTCCCAGGCTGTGAAGCAATGACCTTCTACCGAGAGTGAATGTCTGCAGTGCACGTAAATTCCTTCAGCCATGATTGAGAGCCTTAGGTTTGTTACCTGCTCTATGAATCAGAGTCCATTTTTTTCTCTATGGAGGACAGGTAATTTAGTGGTATATTTAAAGCCACATGTTATGTGCTCACATGTTGGTTAATTTACTGTTGGAGGTGAATATATTCTGTTTTGGAGCCTGATATAGGATGAGTTCAGAAGTAAGTCTGGAAATTTAGAATAAAAAACTGAGATGGCTTTACTGTGGCTAGAGGACACCTTACCTGTTATTTCTAAACGAAGTGCTCTGACAGTGCTCTCTCCGCTGCTCCCAACTTGTCTGATTTCAGTAACCCAGAGAGGATTTCAGTTGCCTCCTAAGCTATCATTACAACAATAATATAATGCTGATTGCTACGATATTTTCAGAATACATTAAAAAGAAGCATGAAATTTAGAATGATTAATAAACACTTTTTGAATCTGTGGGATGACATTTTGTTTTTATTCTCTGAACAGAACTGTCAGTCTGAATCCTGTAAATTTCTAGTCTTGAAAAATGACAAGAATATCCAACACTTTTGTGGGGGAATATAGTCATTCCAAAAAGCATTTATGTATTTTCAAGATAAAAAAACCGACTTTAAACATTATATAATACATTAAAAAGAAGCATGAAATTTACAATGATTAATAAACACTTTTTGAATCTGTGGGATGACATTTTGTTTTTATTCTCTGAACAGAACTGTCAATCTGAATCCTGTAAATTTCTAGTCTTGAAAAATGACAAGAATATCCAACACTTTTGTCGGGGAATATAGTCATTCCAAAAAGCATTTATGTATTTTCAAGATAAAAAAACCGACTTTAAACATTATATAATGTTATTTAACATTGATGTTAAAAATATTTTATATATTTTAAGTTCTTGTGAAAAATCCTTGAGAATCCACTATTCTGGTTACTCAGTTCTAATTTAAATCTAACTGAGAGAACTGTGGGAAAGTTGGAGTAATTTAAGAGAGGAGTTTTGTCACTGAAGGCATGTGAAATACTTGGAAAATCAGGAGAAGGAGCTATTACCCATTACAAAATGTCACTAGGGATATCTTATGTAATACTCTATTTGTCCTAGTTAAAAAGTTATCTGCAATGGGTAGAAACATTTCCAATTTAAGTCACATGGGAGCTTTTCTGGTAACAGGACCATCAAGGTGATACTACTCGTGGAGGACCAGCTGCTTTGTTCAGATAAAAATTTAAACATTCATTCATTCAAAAATAGATAAGAACTTCTTAAAATGTTGCTGGTGAATAACACTGGAAGGTACAACTTAGTCAAATTCTGTTATCAAATATTTTCCTTTTCTAAAGTTTAAACTTAATGCCTGCTAGATATTCAAAATGTATTTAATTTTTTTAAACCCAATTATGTAAACTCCAGTGGATAAAGCATAATTTACCTAAGTTATATCTCACATTTTCTTTTGTTTGTTTCTGGTTTTCTTAGCAAGGAAAACCTGTGATCTCTTTGGATGCAGATTTATTTAAAAGTCCCTGGCCTATGGAATCTGGTAAAACAGAGAGGCAGAACAGAAACAATATTGTCTTTGTTCCATCTCCAGTATGATGGCATGGGATAATTTGATACTGTCTTAGCATTCTATTAGCTAGTACCCTTCATTCTCACCTTTGCCTTCCCCCTCCTTCTTCCTGCTCTCCCATCTTCTATGATCAAGATTTTAATTTCACTTACATGAAAAAACGAGAGTGGTATAGCCAGGACAGTGATTACATTTCTTTTTAAAAATTAGTCCTAGTCATGAAACCAGAATATAATTTAATCATTGAGTTTTAATGATCTCAAATAGGATAATAGTGCATTATAACTTGATTTGTAAGCTTATCTTTGGAAGGATATATAAATTATCTTTGTGGAATTATATAGGAACAAAATGTAATAAATGATGTAAGTCAACGTGATTTATGGTTTATAATCTTTTTCCCTATGAGCAGCCTCTGTTTCCTCCTTGGCATTCCCAATCGTCATTTAAGGTCTTCTCACCAGGATTACTACCATGGCTTCATAACTGCTTTGCTTATCTGAGGCCTCATCTTTTAATTTACTTCCCAAAATATAGCCAGAGTGATCTTTTAAAATTTGATTGTTCTTCATTTGTTTAAAATCCTTTATTGCTGTGCATTGCCTTCAGGACAATATAGAATATGAAGTCCTTTCTTTTTCTTTAATTTCAATACCATTAATTAAAAATTTTGGAGGACATATACCTTATATATATTTACTTATTTATAAATTACACATACGTATAAGGCTTAAATACTAAAATATTAGGTATAGTATACGCTATGAACAAAAATAAAATTTAAAAAAGGACATGGTGAAAATAATTTTAAAAGGAAGTTCCAATGTTTTCTTGCTGTACTCATGTATTTGTCTTGCACATCTTTGGGTGAGTGCACCCAACTTTGAAGAACTCTGTCACTCCCCTATTTGCTTTCTACCCTAGAGTCACAACTAAATAGTTACACAGCCTGTGGCATGTCAACGCCTTCTATTTCGTCTTTCAGAAATACCTATCTCATTCCACACACTCACCCATAACAGCGTCTTATTGAGTAATTCTTAATTTTCAAAACTAAGTTCATGTGTCACCATCTCAGGGAAACCAAATTATATCCCTTTGTCTGCTTCCAAAACATTCTAAATTAACCTTTTTCATAATATGTGATAGTACATATAGATACTTTTTCTATCACCCAGAAGATTAGGAGCTTATTGTTAGTTGTCTTGTTCATCTTTATACCGCTAGAGGAAACCATAAATGCCCAGCACATGCTATACCCTCATTATAAATTAAATAAATTCATGAGTGAATCAGAAATGAAGGGAAGAAAGAAGGAAGAGAGGGAAGGAGGGAGCGTTAACAGGTGTGTTCAAGATAAGACAGCTAGTCATTGGTAGAAGGAGGATTTTAATCCATGTCTCCATGGTTCTCCGATGGTCAATGGTAAATATTCAAGGAAGGTAATTTTGCATATTGTTTTTGGTGAGAAATTCTGTTTATTATATATCGATATCAAATGTAAATACTGCTGTGTAAATATTCTCTGTTTTTCTCCAGATTCTAAATACTCACCTGGTAACCTTTTCCTATTGAAAGCTTCATTGTTGTCCTTTAGAGAAAAACATTTTCTTCTGTTTTATGTGATGCCAGAGGACTAGCACAAGAACATAAAATATTGAAGTGCTTAAAGTTCCTTTTGAAGTGAGTGTAGGATAGAGTGAATCATAGGAAGCACGTTATGGATAAGGATAATGTATTTTGATGATATTCAAATTTATTCAGCAAAGACCAAATAAGTCAGAGCAGATTTGCTGGTTCATCAGTTGTGCTGCTTCTGCATTCTTATTAGTAAACTGTAACACATTTCACAAAGACTCAATCTTTTCCCACAGGGCACAGCTCTAGGTTAAGCCTAAAAAGCAACTTTCATTATAGATTGTTTATTGAAAGTGGAGTGAAGCAATTATAGTATCTCTCTGAAGAGATATATTGGCCAAACACTCTACTTTGGAATAGTGCATTATACCGGATTAGTTATTTAATACTTTGGCTATTATTGAAACTTGGAAATGTGCATAGATGTCCCCTTGGGCTTATTGATATTGTTAGAAAAGCAACAGATACATTCTGGAAAAAAAAAATATATGATTCTCACTAAGCCTCTTAAAAGTTAAAATGCAGACATTTCCCAATTGTTGTCTTAGTTTTTTACAGTTTACAATACCAGGAGAAATTGTTTTGAGAATTTACAGAAACTAATATTTACCCCTTTGACTCACTGTAGTAAAAATTCAGTGACATATTGATATAATCAAATTTCCATTCTGTTGATCGCTTGTTTTTGAGCAAATTTCCATGTAAAAATATAGAGGCTCTTTTATATTTAATGCCTGAATCTTCTCATTTGACAAATTGGAATAAAATGCATAACATCTATATTTCCATAATGGGCCAATCATAAAATCCAGGCTCATTTTAGGCAAATTCGTTCTTC
>NW_012140525.1:1535786-1599855 GCF_000956105.1 Propithecus coquereli | reverse complement strand
CAAGTAAATAGGATAATTTTAAAAAACATACTTGATATGTACTAATGAAATAGTGAATTCTTATTTTTTTAGCACAACTGCATTTTATTTATTTCTCTAATTCTTTTTGCTTCAACCATACAGGTATGATAATATTTAGTTGAAGTGGAATTTCAATACTGTTTGCCTGGGTTCAAAATCGGTTCTGCTACTTATGAGCTGTGACTTTGGGTCACTTAACAAGTTTTTTTATTCTGAATAGTGGAATAATTAATAGTAACTTCCTCAAAGAATTGTTATAAGGTTTAAATGAGTAAATACATGTAAAAAGCTTAGAATAATATTGGCATATGTAATTGAAACAACATTGGGGTTATTTCCTAATCTCTTTATTGTTATGGACGTTAAAGTGTTTTCATTCTTGAAATGGAGAGTGTTTACCCAATGACGACCTAGAATAAAAAAATGAATTGCGTAAGTAAATTCTGTCATTAATACTGTTTATTTTGGTTGTAATGGTGGGGTTAGTGGAGTAGAGGTAGTCTCCAAAATGACTTGGTTCTTCGGTTTAAACTACATACTAACGTTTATGGAAACTATGCAGCTGTCAATTCTGCTGCTTCTGTTGTGAGCCTATGGTTGCTCCTTTTTTTTTTTAGGTTAGGGGTTAACAGCAATACATTACAGCATTGGATCTAGACCTTTAGTGCATATACTCTGGTCAACTTAAGGGACCTAGGGTTGATACATATCTAAGTAATTATAATTTTAATATTTTTAAGAGATTACAACATACATTGTGTTATTTGTTTCCTACTCTACACAGTAGGTATAGATTATTGTCCTCATTTTTCTGACGAAGGATCACTGGCTTAAAGAAGTAAAATGACTTATCTGAGGTCAAACAGTTAATCATAATAACAGAATGTATGGAATTAGCCTCATGTCTAATTTGATATTTATTTGACAACTATTTCAAGTTACCAAAACTCTCTATTAAAAATGATATATTATTTTAAGAAAAAGTTACTTACACAAAAGTAAATATCTGGGTTGTATACGAACTTAAGGCCACTGATATAAAATGACTAAGAAAGTAGAAACTAGTATTAACAATTGCTTTTGGTTTGTACTATTTGAAAAACTCAGAATCCTTGGTATGGGGTTGTTTTCACAATATGCAAGGACAATACAGAATTTGTGAAAAACTTTTTCTCAACTGATATGTTGTTTTGAAAAGTTTCATAATATTCACAGTTTTCAGTAAAATATAGATGCTAAAATTAGAATGTTTTCAAAACATATTTTAAGAATAAATGTGGTTTTTTGATAAATATGTTGGCAATCTTAGAAACATGAAGGAAGTAGTAAATTTATCATTTGGTAAGTACTATGTGTAAAGATGCTTAAAATTATTAATAGGTTGAAGACCAAAAGGGCTCATTTAAAGTACAAGCTTATTAGCAATAAGTAAATGGGCTTAATAATGAAATATTTACTTTCTTACACATTAGCATTTTTACAATGACAATCTATTTGGAACATTAACCAGTCAGTTCTTGCAAGGTTATACTGTGGTGCCAATCACCCCCTAAATTTCAGTGACAGTATAGGTTGATTTTTTGTTCATGTTACATGTTTACTGCAGGTCGACATGTAACATATCCTCATATTATTGTTATGCAACCTGACATTGTAGTTTTTTCTTGTGTGGCCAAAGAGAAAGGAGAACTATGGTAGAACTGCAAGATGGCATTAAAGTTCCTGCTTGGCAATGCCACAAATCACTTGGCTTATTTTGGAGGGGTCAAAACAAGTCACAAGGAGGAATGAATATTTAGAACTAATAATATGATCTATTGGAAGCACCGTTGTAATTCCTACATATAGACTCTACTTAAGGTAAATATTGCAATTTTCTATGGAGGGTACTTATCTCTAAAATTTTATCTCACGGGCAGTATCTACATATTTTAGTTTTTTTTTTTTTAATTGTTGGCTGAGGTTCTATTTTTTTGTTGTTGTATCAAAATTTTCTCTGTATTTTTGTGTCAACAATTTGTTGGAATAAAACTTTTGTCTTCAAGAAATAGAATCCCACAGCAAACTAGTGTACTACCGTGGGGAAGGGAGTTTGAGTTTTATGCATACAGGGGGATGTCATGGAACCTATGGGTGGAAGTCCTGCTGTGCTCCCGCTGGACTGGAAAGCTGTCAGGCATTAGTCCCTCTCTTTCTTTGTTTTCCTCTCTCCTTTATTCTATGCATGTGTTTCCTTCTTTTCTCTTTGCATATGGGTATTTCTCCCTGCTTTTCCATGCTTTTGGTGCTTAGTGGCAGCTCCATAGCTCCTGAGTTTACCTGTCCCTACTTCAAAAAACATCAGAGACTGAACTGTGCTTTCTGAATCCCAATTCTGATTTTCTCAGAAGAAGAGAAGCATCAGCTGGTAGGCTATGACTGGCCCACCATGGAATTTAAATCATGGAATTTAAATTTCTACAGATAAGGAGTGGGGAGGGGAAATTCACGGCAAGAGAGTTGGACAATCCAAAAGCTGTCTATTAGGCAAAGGTTAGATTTCTTATTAAAAATAAGGAGCTTTAAAATGAATTTTCTTTATTTTTAATAATGATATCCTCATGAATATGTTTTAAGGAAGTTTTCAGTTAAGGTTTTTTATTTTTTGATAGACAAGGAAGTTGAAGCACACTGATAAAGCTTTAAAGTCAACTAACAGGTCAGTTCTGAAGCTGTTAAATTGTAAAAGAAAAAAGTATTGGATATACTCATGTTCTTTTATACACTTTGTTCTTGCCTTACCCCAGAGGCAGTGTTAGGTCAATGCTCTAGCTACACAACTAGCCATCTCCCCTAAGACCCAAGGCTGCTGTAATTCATGTTTCTCTAGAATGAGGAAAAAAACAAAGAAATCCTCAATACTCTAAAAGAAAGTATTTCCATCTTTCTCAGCCATTAAAATGTGTATTAAATTTGTCTAATATAATTTCACTGTTCTCTTAAATTCTGTGAAGTTTAGCTGCACGGGTAGAGCAGATTAAACATATCAGTTCGTTATACTTTTTTCCCCAACTTTTTATTTATAAATTTTGTAAACGTAACAAAGGTAGAGAGGTTAGAACAATGATTTCCCATATATCCTTCAACTGGATTCACCAGTTGTTGCCACATTTGCTTATATCTTCCTACACGTATGGTTATATCTTCCTACCTATATTAAACATGGTTTATTCAATTAAGAGGAAATCACTTAATTCCTTCTGGAAGAACTTTACTGTCTTCACTTATTTTTGTACTGTATCCCCCTCTTTTTTGTCACATAGAAATGCTCTTACAAAAAAATATACCTCAATCTAATATGAGTAACCAGAAATGCTCCGGGGCCTTTTCAGTCACCTATTTTGCCCCTCACTTCTAGCGAGAGAACTATTACAGTGTAGATATAACTTTATCTGTTGCACACAAATTGTCTTTAAAATCTGTGTCAGTGCTTGTTTTCTCGACCCATTTGCCCATGCTATTCCATTTATTTGTATATGCTGGAAAATGATTTAGAGTCAACAGCAGGTGGCAGTGCTAGCAAAGGTTGTGCTTTCGGTATATAATCACCTTGGAAATGAGTATCTTTCAAATCTAGGCAAGTAATACAACTAGTAAGGAGTCCTTAAATAAAGACCTATGTTTATCTCTAATTAATTTTATTTCAAGAATTATTTTTTGAATCAATTGAAAATTATAAGATAAATGTATTTAAAAATATTAGTTTACAGACTGCATTTTGTTATAATTATGAGCTCAAATAAGTGAGGAAAACCAGTTTGTTTTATCTTTGTTTTTAGCCTATTCTATAACCATAAAAAAAAAAATCTGAATACTTACAATTAGAAAGATTAGGTAGTTTGAATACTGTTAAAATTTTCTGGAAAAATGTCACAGCAACATTTATTTCTATTGATGAAAAGGTAGTTATGTATTTTGAAATTTTGTGGCAAAGTTCATGAAAGCTCTTCAAAAGCAAAACTACTCTGATTCAACAGGGGTAGCAAATTTTAGCAAGCTTAAATTGCTCTTGACATTTATGGAAATGATTTAAAAAATCCTCTTTAGTTATAATTTGTTTCAAAGACCATAATTTTGTTGCAATTCTCTTCTTTCATTTTAAAGAGAAGGAATCTGGACAAGAAAAGAATTTCTGTTTTCATCAAGGTATTCTATTTGATTTTTCACAATTTTTGTGCCATTTTACTAGAAACAATGAAGGCTTTTGAGGATGACATATCAAAAACTCCGTACTATTTCTTGGATTTTAATAGTTCTATGCATGTGTTTGAATAACTCACATATGGCTTTTTTAAATATTTGTATGTTTATATGCCCATGTATTAATAGATATCAGGTAATAGATTTATTGATTTGTTATTAATCTAATTATTTAACTTATTAAGAACTAAGAACATTTAAACTAGCATAGAATTGATAGATGATGTAGTTTGATGGCATCATTGTTTGGATGAAGAAACTGAGACCCAGGAGAGATTTCACTACATGAGAGACTTAATGGTATGGAAGGAAGGACCTTGTTATATTCTGTCTTGCTTCTAAAGCTGCCTCAGGAATAACTCAGCTGCAAATTGTTATTTTATTTACTTACATTCTCAGGACTCCTGCATTTATTAGGTCCTGTATTTTACTATGAAGAAAATGACTGACAAATATTCTATCTTCTCCAAGAAGCACGCATTTTAGCCATTTCTCTAATTAACTGGTTGACCTCATGCCCCCATTTGCTTGACGTTTAATTAAAATTCAATGAGTCTTTCTGAACTCTAGTTTTAGTGCTTTTTGAGAAATATCCTGCGTAGCGTCACCTGTTATTACTCCTACATTTTAAGACTGATAAATGAAGAAGTTGATAAAATATTTAAGTTGCATTAAGATAAAACAGCAAGTCATCAGGAGATTTGAGGAGGATGAAAGGACTCTTTGGCATAAACACCAGTTCCCCAAGGAGCAGCCTTTTCCATGAAAAACAAACAAGACAGAACCAAATCTTAAATTTTTCTTCCAGCATTCCATTAGAACTAAGAAATGAGATGGAAATGTTCTATACATTGTATGTGAAATAAATCATTTTGAAACAAAAACACATTGCCTGTTCTCAATAAGATATCAATGATTGACTGAAGTTATTAGTTAACTCAAACACACAATTTTTGGCATACTTTAAAAATTTAGTTATGATTAAATTTTAATCATTACTCCATTAAAATCTATTATTTACATATAGTAGTTTTTTTTTAGGTTAGGCAAGTAACTGTTTCTCGAAAATTTTCAGGTCATGTGGATAGTCAAGTGAAAGTGCTTTAGAAATAGAAATTTATCAAGTTTGGCCTGTGGTAATCTATGTTTAAATTACAGCACAACTCATTCCAAATCAATATAATGAATTGATTTGTAAACGTTTCAGGCAGGACTGCTTTCTTTGGATTTTGTCTATTGAATGTGCACTGCAGTTAAAGCATCTTTTTTTTCCCTGCATAATTAAGTCTATGTTCTTGGCCTTTCACTGAGTTTAAACCGGGTTTAAAAGGCAGAAATGTATGTTAAGGCCAAACCATGCACATCCATTATTCTTAGTCTTATAAACATTGAAGCATTTTTTTCCCCTTTTCGTGAGAAATGGAAGAGAAAATAAAGCTGAATGCCCTGAACTTTAGTTCCCCTTTCTGAAGACATTTTAGACTACTTTAATTCTGGGAAAAATTGAATATACTGCCCTCAAATACCTAAATTGTCTGAATACACAGTAACATTCTTTATTCTTATAGCTATGTTTATGTTTAAATTATGGTATTTGAGAAATATGAAAAAGAATAAGATGATTTGAATTTTGAGAATTCTGAAAAGATTTTGAGCTAATACATAAATGGAAAGAGCTATTATGAAAAATCAATTCAACTAAAACTTATTGGGCACATATAATAGTGCCTTTTATAGAGCAGATACTGGGTTAGCCATTTTATAATTATCTTTCAGTTGCACAATAATCCTACAGGGTGTTGTATTCCACATCTACATATAAGGAAACTGGAAAGTTAAGTTACTGAACCTAAGATTAAAACATGGGTCTCCATAATGATGTTTTGGACTCCAAAAGTGTCATGTTGCTTTGCCACCTACTAGTTGTCAGGTACTAGGGATATAAAAATGAATTAATTCAGTTCCTGCCTTCAAGAAATTCATATGGTGTTCTAATGGGAGAGACAGCCATTCAAACAAATAGTTTACAATACTATGCAATAAATCCCAATATATAATAATACACTACGTATGGTAACGGAGGGAGTTATTTCTGCTAATGGGAGTTAATTGTGTAATTATTGAGATGTGAAAAGGTATCGTGCTGAAGAAATAAAATGTAGTGTTGCACAGCTGATTTTTAAAGGCCTGGAATTTTATGCTGAGTTGCTTAGGACTTTTGGGTTACTCTGCTTTCAAACAACCCTCATGACTGGTTTCCTGAATGGTTGTGGTGATAGTGGATTTAATAGTTTTGTATTTTGGAATATACAGTGAATGATTTGAAACTCTAAGTTATTGAAAATTAGTAATTCTGTAAGTTTTACTCCATCAAGTATTTGCACATAACAGTTTTGGAAGACAGGATACATTTAAACAGGAGTTATTTGCAATGCTCATTAACAAAGCACATTTAGTTTTTTATTTTTAAGTATACATATATTTACACAGTAGATTTCAATTGTCAATGATCATTATTGTAAGAGAATGCATACAAGATAGTGGTAACATTCACTTGGCAAGATTATAACAGATTTTCCAGTTTTTATGAAATATAAATAAGGGATTTTAGACAAAATACATGGTTGCCTTGAAAGAGAGATGACTTTTAGGATTTTAGATTTTTTGAAAGTATAGTTGTGGACAAAGAATATTCTTGGAGTTGACAAAACCTTAATGTTCTTAAATATATATTTGCTGTCATCACGTCTGACACACTGCTTGAATTACACGTGGGCAATCCCCATGGAGGGGTATCCTGCAGAAATTCGTGAACTTTATAAGTGCTATGTTATCTGCTGTTAGAGATAATTACATTTTCAGGTGGGCCACCCAAAATTTTGAAATTTCATTTGTAATTTGGGAATTGATAGAAACTTTAAATGCTTGGAGCATCATCCTATATAATATCTTCTTTCCGCTTGGAGATTTTCTAACTCCTCAAATGCTATTCATTTATATGGGTTTTTTTGCGTTGTTGGTTACTGCTCTTCAGTATCCTTAATGTTAGTAGTTGTATTTTGAAACCAAAAGTATACATTTACAGAAATATGTATAGATTCTGAAGTACTTTTCTGATAAAAAGATGAGTATAAGTCGGGAAATTAAAACTTATAGAGGGCTCAAGTTACACTTGCCTTCAAGTTAAGAATATTTTGAAATCTGTAGCATCACCCTGGAAGGAAACAATTGTATGGAAATACAATAGTTCTCCTCATGCCACCTTAAAGCAGTGATCCCGACATTTTTGGTACCAGGGACCGGTTTCATAGAAGACAGTTTTTCCAAGGACTGGGGAGAAGGAGATGGTTTTTGGATGATTCAAGCATGTTACATTTACTGTGCAGTCAGACCTCATCTGTATTAGAAGCTGCTCTTCAGAGCTAGCATCTCTGCCTCAGCTCCACCTCAGGTCATCAGGCATTAGATCTCATAAGGAGCGCGCAACCTAAATCTCTCGCATGTGCAGTTTACAGTAGGGTTCATGCTCCTATGAGAATAAAATGCTACTGCTGATCTCACAGGAGGCGGAGCTCAGGTGGTGATGTGAGCGATGGGGAGCGGCTGTCAATACAGATGAAGCTTTGCTCACTCGCCCGCTGCTCACCTCCTGCTGTGCAGCCTGCTTCCTAACGGGCTACTGACCGGCGCTGGTCTGTGGCCCAGGGGTTGGGGACCTCAGCTTTAAAAGTAGATCCTCTGACATCTGCACATTTTGATAGTTGTTTCTCTTCACAAAGCAGGTGTTGTTATCACTGTCAGCAGCATGAACTCAAAAATAAAACTTGCCATGAAAACTTTTCACACTTTTCCTAAATGTTTTCTAAACTTGAAACTGTGACTAATAGAAAAAAGGAGATTTTACATAAGAAAAGGAATAAGCAATCTTTTTTATTATCAGTGTCAAATTAAATATAATAGAAAGTTAACCGTTGCTCATTAGAGGTTTTAAAGATCTCGGTTAAAGAAGTTTAATGTTCCTGAGACAATATATAAGTCAGTTGAGCTGCAAAGTTTCTGTCTGTGTATGCTTAATCTTGCTATTACTACTTCTTAATGAAGGACATCCTCATTTCTGCTGTTCCTTGTAGGATATTGTACTAGGTTAGAGCTATGTTTTATATAATGTAAACAAGCCCAAACAGATTTTAAGTTAAATTTATCATGGCAGTATCAGGAAATAACTGTGATATCTAACGATAGCCTTACTATTGAATTGTTTTGTGCCTTGGAGGCAGAATCTTAAATTCTTATTAGCTTGTTAATGTGTCAGATATAATTGGAAAGTATGGAGTGTTTCCTAATTATTATCCTAGTAACTTCAACTCTATGTACTTTTGTTTTCTCAATAATGTGAAGAGGTATGAGCTTCAATTAATATTTAGGATTATAAAATCACAGATTTAAAGGTGTAAAGTGTGTAAATGTCATTATTCTAATAAAAATTCAAATTTACAAGATGAAACCTTTGAATAGCCTTGAATAAATTGCTTCCAATAAAGAAGATACTGAAATGACCATTAGAGGGTGCAAAGGTATTGCAGAAATGAACGAACTATTCCTAGAATGAGGAATAACGGAGAGAAGTATATCTTTGTGACCATGAAATGCTTAACATTTCAGAAAACATTCAAAGCTTCCAGAGCATTTCGTTGAACATGAGATCAGTGTATGTTCATCTGAGTATAATCCTACTTTTCTTATTTGATTTCTTCTGAATGAGCAAATTGTCACTATGTGGTTCTTGAAAAGCTTAAATCAGATCAAATCAGTAAAACAGTGTTAAAAAGGGAGATGGCATTATAGTTGCAGCTATTGAAACAACTGAATCTTGGTTTATTTTTTAAGTCATAAATTACCATAAATTACCATTTTAGTGAAATTTAGATACTAAGTTTTGTTCTTCATCTGTAAAGATGAACTTTTGATTGGGGAGAAAGAATTAATTGTTAAAACAAGAGGTTTTGGGAAAGTTTGAGAAAGAAAGACACAAATGCTATAAAATGTCTTCTAACTCCATACAAAATACAGTTTGTATTTATTTTTAAATTTGGGTTTTAAAATTGTTTTCTATTTTAGATGATATGATTTTGTGGCGCATACCTATCGACTGACTCTAATGCATTATTTGGTCCTTTGAAATTTTTGAGAAACAAATGCAACCTAAATAAAACAACTAATCTAAAATTAACTGTAAATATTAATAGATTAATTGACACCAGGAACATGCAAGTTGTTTCTAATAGAGTAGTTGTTTTCATGAGTTTTCATTGCATGGTCTTAGTTGGACAAAAATGTGAGATTAAACTCTTTTTCAAAAGAATATCTTTGTTTTGTGATAAGGTTAGAAGAAATTGAGAACTACATCTCCTATTGGTTGTATGTGAGAGGAAATAAAAATAAATGATTGTTGGACATTTAGTTTTAAGGCTGTATTTGAAATAATTGCTTTAGAAATAATCTCTGTGATGATTTTATGTTAGCTTTTAAAAATAAAATCAACTTTTGAAGTGAAATCTCATAGGAACTGTTAAGTCAGTGGAAACATTTTTTGTTGTCGTTGTAGGTTGTTATCTTCTAACGGATGCCCCAAAGCTCCCAGCGTTCCTTGTTTTTACATCATCAGGATCTCAGAACCACAGGAATCCCCTAAGAATCACTATCTTTCATTTTGGTGACCATCCATAAGAGATGAATTAAGGGAAGGTCTGATTCTTTACATTGTCATGTACATGGGAATAAAATTCTTGGAACTTGCTCATCTAAGTAGATATCTAGATGATAGGCCTAGATCTAATAGGCAAAATAGGCAAAATCTCTCTTTATATCTCTGAAAATTTTTATTATAGGGAAATTGTTACAAAGAATTCTTAGGGTGATAAAATGTACTACAGACTTATGTATGAATGTCAGAAATTATCAGGAGGTCTGGGGCTAATCCAGCTCATATTTGTAATCTTCTAGTTTCTACTTAAGATGGAGAAATTTAGTCTACTTACAGAAGAAAATTAATGCTCTTGCTAAACTCTTGAAAATGTATTTTAGCAATTATTGGGACAATCTACTAAGAGGCATACCAATCACCAGAATTAAAAAAAGATAATATAAACCTCAGCTGTATAAAATAAGCCAATGGGATTCTAGATATAGGCAATTCTATTTTGAAATAAAAATGAAGACCAAGCTATATTAATTCAGATTGCATACCAGAAAAAGAGAGGCCTGAGAATATTGTGAAGGGCAGTAACTAGTCATCTCGAAAAGGCCAAAAGAAACAAATATTTTAGCTCTAGGCCATTTATTCAACATTCAGGATTGTATGCCAGGCATTGGTCAGCCTTTTGTATTTTAATATCAATCAGTACGTAGTACTTGGTGTTCTAAGAAGGTGATCTTACCTTTCCCTTAAATTCTATGTCTACTCAGAAGATGGCAGATACCTTTGTACTTTTAATAAACATTCCAGTCACTCTGCAGTAATTTCTGTACACTATAGACTTGGGTATAACTGAGTTATGAAATGCAGTTGTTTTTTCTGATTTAGTGTTGATGTGGGCCTTCTGCGGCTCATTATGCCACATTGGTATTCTCTAGAGTAGTCAATTAATTTTGTACCTCAATTGTGCAGAATTGGTGCTATTTTGACATCTAATGTCAGGGTGGCGTAATTCCATATTGGAAAAAAGTTAATATTTGAAAGGAGTTGTTTTATATTATCAGTATGCCTATTTTTTTTTTTTTACTCATAAAACAGTAGGGATAGCCAAAGGTTATTTAATTCATTGCTTGACCCGTCCTAAGGACTCCATGCTATCCTTCAAAGACAGATTGATATTTATCTTGTTAAAATGTCTCAAGGGAAAGAAAATCTGTAAGCTACCTTGGTGACCCAGCTTAGTGTGGAACAACGCTCATACATTTATACAAGAAAGAATGAAGAAAATTCTAGTTTGACATAAAAGTCATCATTTATGACGAGTCACTCTGAGAATGAACAGGCAACTACACATTTCTTCTATTCCCTTATGGAGAAGATGAATAACCTCTTATAGCCTTAACTTTCCCCTTGTGTTCTGCCTGAAATAACCGTCATCCTGTGCATGTTAAATGAAAGGAGATCAAGAACAGCTGGCAGGCAATGTATGTAAGTTTTGGAAAATCAGAGGGTGAGGAAATGCCTGAATATTCTCCTCTTCTTTCACTTTTTAAAACATTCATGGCCTTATTTTTGATTTTCCTCTGGTCATATCTGTTTCTCCCAGTTCATTTTCTCCCAAACTCCTGTTAGTGAACACAAGCGTGGGTCATGACGAATCATGGCAGCCAGGAGCAGAACTCTCTGAGGCTCTGTGATGGAGAAGAGGAAATCAAAGAAGAAGAAGAAGAAGAGGAAGAAGAGGAGGAAGAAGGGGAAAAGGAAAAAGAAGAAGAAGAAGCTGACTTCAAGCAGTTTTCAAGTGAATGAGGCTGGGCAGGCCTAAAATCCAGGGTGTTCATCTCAATCCTGACTCAGAAGTTGATGCCCCAGGGGCAAAGTGAATGAGTGGTGGGTGGGGGAAATATATTAATATTTCCAAGAAGAAGTTTGGAAAATAGACTAGCCCCCTCTATAACATTGAGGTCCTGCTCTGTTAGGTCTCAGGGATAAACTATGTTCCCCTGGCCACACGCATCATAATTTGGAAATTTGTAGAAAACAAGATGTAAAAAGCAGCCAAAGCAGAAGTTATATTTGAATAAGATGATAATTTTAAACTAATTTCTCTGGAGGTAGTCTATTCAAGAGTTTTGTGGATATGATGCTATTTTAATGAAACCAGTATGAGACATGCGTCATATTACTACCTAATCAAGCTGTGATAATGTTTCCATTGGATATTACCTCGGTGTTCTGTGATCTGCTCTGATTCCAGATGAAATTTAAGGTGTTGACTACAGACTATAAAGTCCAAAATTATCTGGATTGTGGTTACTTATTCTCTCCTAATGTTATATATTGTAAATCTAGACTTCTGGGGGCATTCTTGCTGCTAGTTTTCAGTTTATATTCGTGGGAATTGGAGAATAAAACTTGTTTTAGGCACATCAATTCTTGCTTAGGGAATACTGGCTCGCTCTTTGGCAGAGGGAGAGGGAAAACATCTAAGCCTGTAAACAGAATCTATTGATATTGGGCTTCCTTTGAAAGAAAGAGTTTTATTTCAAAATTTTAAATATTTAAATTATTTAAAATGACTGGGGTTGCTTTTAAATTTTAAATATTGTTTTGCATATATAATATTGTACTTAAGTTTTATAGAGTTAACTTTATGTTATAAAATAATGCAATTCTGGCTTAGGGCTAGGGATGGGAGTGTAAAATGACTTTAAAATGTAGAAATATTACTCTATTACCTTCCTTTATGAAATATATTATTAAACCTTCTAGATATTTTAATAAATCTCTTGCCGCCATGGACTCATACTGGTGGCTACTGTATTTATCCCTTAAGATCTATACTTTGGAGTTTTGCCTGGCTTTTATTACACAGCCCAAAATTTAGAAGCCATTTATTGATACGTCCCCCTCCTTCTTTACACACACTCAAATTATCAGCAATTCTCATAGCAACCACAACGTATATTTTGATTTTGACCTTTTTAGTCATATATACCTTAGTCTAATCCCCCATCATCTCTTGCCTTAATGACTGCAGGTCTCCTGATTGGAACTCTTTCCACTCTAGCTTCACTCCAATTCATTCAATTCACTTTTATTAATATTTACAAAGGCCAGCATTCCCTTTTTTAAATTAATAGGCTTATATTTTAGAGAAGTTTTATATTTATAGAAAACTTGAAGAGTGAGTACAGAAAGTTCCTGTACGGCTCCCCCACCACACCCAGTTTCCCCTATTAGTAATCTACTCACTAGTGTGCTACATTTGTTACAATTGATGAGCCAATACTGGTACGTTATTATTAAATAGAATTCATAGTTGACATCATGGTTTATTCTTTGTGTTAAATATGCATGGTTTTTGACAAATAATTAATGACATGTATCCACCATTACAATATTACATAGCATAGTTTTACTGCCCTAAAAATTGTCCGTGTTCTGCCTATTCGTCTCTCCCTACCCTCCTTCTGAACCCCTGCCAACAATTTTTTTTTTACTTTTCCTGTAATTTTGCCTTTTACAGAATGTCATATATTTGTAATCATATAGCATGTAGCCTTTTCAGATTAGCTTTTTTCTCTTAGCAATATGCATTTAAGTTTTTTCCATGTCTTTTTTGTAACTTTTATTGCTGAATAATGTTCCACTGTGTGGATGTGCCACAATTTCCTTATCCATTCTATTGAATGCAATGTATTGATTTCTTTCATCTTTTGACAATTATCAATAAAGTTCCCATAAACATTTTGTGTGCACTTTTTTGTGTGGACATACATTTTTAACTCCTTTGGCTATACCAAAGGATTGCTATTGTTGGACCTCCTGGTAAGAGTATGTTTAGCTTTGTAAGAAACAGTCAAACTATTTTCCAAGTGGCTGTACCATTTTGCATGCTCACTACTAATGAATGAGAGTTCCCATTGTTCCACATCCAGGTCGGCATTCAGTGTTCTCAGTGATTTGAATTTTAGCCGTTCTAATAGATGTGTAGTAGTATCCCATTGTTGCTTTAATATGTTATCCCCTAATGACATATGATGTTGAACATCTTTTTGTATGTTTATTTGTCATCTGTATATCTTCTTTGGTGAAGTGTGTGCTCAGACATTTTGTGTATTTTAAAATTGGGTTGTTTTCTTTCTTTATTTTGAGTTTTAAGAATTTTTTTGTATATTTTAGATACAAATATTTTATCAAATATGTGTTTTGCAAAGATTCTTTCCTAATATGTGGCTTATTTTCCCATTCTTTTAATAGTATCTTTTATAAAGTAAAAATTTGCCATTTTAATGAAGTCCAGCTTCTCAATTTCTTCTTTAATGGATTATGCTTTTGGTGTTGTATCTAAGAAGTCATTGCCAAACCCAAGTTCACCTAGATTTTATTGTATGTTACAGGAGTTTTATAGTTTTCGTTTTACATTTAGGTCTTTGATCTCTTTTGAGTTAATTTTTGTGAAGTGTGTAAAGACTGTGTCTATATTATTTTTTGGCATGTGCACGTCCAATAGTTCTATTACCATTTATAGAAAACACAATGCATTCTCATTTGAATTGCTTTCCTCCTTTGTTAAACATCAATTGACAATATTTGCATGAGTTTATTTCTGGGTGCCCTACTCTATTTTATTTATCTATTTGTCTGTTCTTTCAGCAATACTACACTGTCTTAGTTACTGTAATTTTATGGTAGATCTTGAAGTCAGATAGCATCAAGTCCTCCAACTTTGTTCCTTAATATTGCATTGGCAATTCTGGATCTTTTGCCTTTCCACAGAGACTTTAGAATCAGTTTCTCAATATTCACAAAATAATGTGCTGGGATTATGATTCAGATTTAATTGAATCTTCAGATCAAGTTGGGAAAAATTGTCTCTTAACAATATTAAGTCTTCCTATCCATGACAGTAGAATGTATCCTCATTTATCATTTATTTAGATCTCTTTCATTAGAGTTTTCCTTATATAGATATTGTACATATTTTGTTAGAGTTATACACAAATATTTCATTTTTGGGGCTAAGCCAATTTATATTGTGTTTTTAATTTCAAATTCGACTTGTTCATTGCTGGTATATAGGAAAGCAATTGACTTTTGTGCAGTAACTGTGTATCCTGCAATCTTGCTGTAATTGCTTAGTAGTTCTAGAAGGGTTTTTTTTTTTTTTTTTGATGATTCTTCGGGATTTTCTACAATATAATCATGTCATCTGTGAACAAAGAAAGTTTTATTTCCTCCTTCCCAATCTGTACACTTTTTATTTCTTTTTCTTGTCTTAATACATTCTTCAGAACTTCCAGTATGATGTTGGATGGCGGTAGTGAGAAGAACATCTTTGCTTTGTTTCTGATGTTAGCAGGAAACAACTAGTTTCTCACCATTAACTATACTGTTAGCTTTAGGTTTTTTGTAGTTGTTTCTTAATAAGTTGAGGATGTTTCCCTCTATTCCCAGTTTATTGAGAGTTTTTATTCATGAATGAGTGTTGGATTTTGTTGAATACTTTTTCTGCATCTATTGATATGATTTTATGATTTTCTCTTTTAATTTGTTGATGTGATAGATTACATTAGTTTCAAACATTGAACCATCCTTGCATATCTTGAATAAATTTCACTTAGTCATGGTATACAATTCTTTTTATACATGGTTACATTCAATTTGCTAATATTTTGTTGGAGATTTTTGTATCTATACTCATAAGTTATTAGTTTATAGTTTTCCTTTCTTGTAATATCTTTGTCTAGTTTTGGTATTAGTATAATGTTGGCCTCATTGAATGAGCTAGAAAGTATTCCTTCTGTTTCTACTTTCTGGAAGAATTTATACAGAATTGGGATAATTTCTTCCTTAAATGTTTGTTAGAATTCACCAATGAACCTATATGGACCTGGTGTTTTCTCTTTTGAGTGGTTATTAATTAGGAAAGCTATATCTTTTAAAATCTTCATTCAGATCATGCTACCTCTCTACTTAAGACTCTTCAAACATTTTCTAACTATTTTTAGATCTGAACTCCAGCTTTTCCCTGTGACCTTCATGAATTTCACATTCTGGGTCCTGCCTATCTCTCCAATGTTATGTCTACCATTCTTCCTTGCTCTTAATCCACACTAGCCACACTGTCCTCCTGAAGATAAGTCATCAGTTACATTGCTGTCCTCTTTGACTGAATTTTCCCAACTCAGCTCAAACGTTAAATACTCATGGAGAATATCTTTGACTACTATAAAATATATAGTAGTGGGAAACTACTGTAATAAAAAAATACTTTGGTTTTGCCTACTCTCACTAAACACTCAACACAACACTTCTGATACCATATGTGTGGGACATTTTTACAAAACACCAAGCAATTCTCCAGTGGACACCAGCTGGCTGTCCTATAATTCAATTCAATTTTTTTTTTATTTCAGCATATTATGGGGGTACAGATGTTTAGGTTACATATGTTGCCCTTGTCCCCCCACCCCCCTCCCCCGCTAAGTCCGAGTTTCAAATATGTCCATCCTTCGGGTGGTGCGCATTGCACTCTTTGTGTTTGCAAATACCTGTCCCCTCCTCCCTCCTCCCCCTCCCCCTCCCCCCTGCCCAACATCCAATAGATGTTATTCTTATATGTGCATTTATGTGTTGATTGGTTAATACCAGTTTGAGATAGAGTCAGATCCCACAGGTTAAAGGCTCAGTTCCCTAACACTGCCCCTTCTTCTGATGCTCATTGCAAGCCCCAGGTTGTGACCTTACTTCTGACCCATTGATCAGATTTATACATCAGCTTTCTCAGAACTGCCTCTCTGGGTTGGATCAATTTGCTAGAGCAGCTCATAGAACCCAGGGAAACACTTTGCTTGTGTTTAACTATTTATTGTAAGAGTATCATAAAAGATACAGAAGAATAGACAAATGAAAGAGATGCATAGGGTGGAGTTCGTGGGAAGGGGCAGGGAGCTTCCAGGTCCTCTCCAGATATGCCACCCTCCAGACACCTCCATGTGTTCAGCTACCTGGCAGCTGCTCAAACCCTGTCCTTTTGAGTTTTTATAAAGGCTTTATTACAAAGGCATGACTGATTATGTTATTGGCCACTGCTATCAGCTCAACATTTAGCCCCTCTCTCCTCTCTGGAGGTTGGGGAGGGTGAGACTGAAAGTTCTAACTCTCTAACTTTCTAATCACTTAGTTGGTTCCCCTGGAAATCAGCCTTATCTTGTGGCTGTTCAGGAGCCAGCCAAGATTTATGTCATTAGAACAATGAGGTACTCCTATCATCCAGGAAATTCCAAGGGGTTTATGAATTCTGTGTCAGACACTCCTGTTGCTTAGGAAATTTCAAAGCTCTTAGGAACCCTATGACAAGAAATGTGGTCAGAGATCAAATATACATGTTTTATGATATCATAATATCACAACTAATCATCTAAATTATAACACTCTCCTCTTCCAGGTACTTCTCTATCAATATAGTTCCTTTTTAGTAGTTATCATATTCTCCTGTGTGCTCCATTCCTTTTCTCCCTTACTCACTGCTCTACCTTCAGAGTCTACTATAGTATCTTGTTGACAGTTTTTTCCAACTTTTCCACATGGTGACATACATAGAAACTGATAACATTTATATGGGCTACCTGTTTTCCATTCATTATAATCCCAGTTGGGAAACTAGTTTGGCACATAGTAAATGCTCAATAAATACTTGATGAGACAATGCTATTGAAAAAATTATTGGCACTGTCTTTGGAAATCATCTGGCTTAGTATTCGTTCTCATGATCCTAATAATTTCCATACCTCTTCTCCTTCTCACTGTGCCCTATTACCTCAGGCTAGTCATGCCCATGCACAGCAGTCTCTGGCCTCTGGATCCCCAGCCTGAGTGCATACCCTTCTCCATTCACTAATCTGGGAATGTAAGCATAATATTTTAGCACAGAATTTTATAATTGATCCATTTACACATCAAGATTTTAAACTTCTAAAGATCAGAGAGACTATGACTTTCTCATCTGTATATTCACAGCATATAGCATGAAGTTGGTGCTCGATAAATGTTGAATGAATATTCCTTATTTCCATGATGGCATTCCGTCTTTTATTTGCTATCTAAATTTACTTACTCATGATGTGGATGGCATATAAATTCTTGCTATCTTTCATATTTTTAAAAATATATTTATATAATATATTTATACTGTAAATAATATCAGAGTGAATCCTGTTTATATTATAAACTCCTAGAGAAGTGATTTTTTTCTTTTTTTTTTTTTTTTTGAGATGAAACCATTTTGAGAATTTCACCTCACAAAGCCCAATATCCACCTTATCATGTAGTTTCATGTATAATTTCACTGGCTTCATGAACACTCTGAAGCCACGCGAAGAATTTCTATACTAAAGAGAAAACAATTTATATAGAGTTCTTTATACTACATGGAATAAAGGAATAACTAAATTTCTTTCAATATTAACTAAAATATGTGAAAAAAACTAAAAATTTACATCCTCCTCCAGTCTTGGGAAAACAAATGGTAGAAAGAAAGCTCTATTGGTTAAAAGAAGCAGAATTCACTTTTAGAACAAATTTGATGAACATGCCTTTTTTCCTAATGTCAGGATTTTTCTACCAGAGGTTTGAGTTCTTAAGATTCCCCAAACACTCACAGGTCTTAAAAAGTAGTTCTCATCTGTGTCAGCAAAAGCCATTTCAATCTGGGCTGTTTCTCATTTGCAGTTTTTTCTCATTTTCACTTTCACTGTTCCAATTCTTTCAGCCTATTCAGTTTTTCTTATAAATTATTCCTTCTCTAAATATGAGATAATTTTCTAAAAAGAATAGTAATATTTACTGCTAAGATAGTTGAGTTTACAGGAATAATAGGACTGCAGACCTAAGAAAATCCTTTACAGTAATATTAATTTCGGTTGCTTGCTCCTCTCATGACTATAACTCCATGTTACACAGCTTCTTGGTGAGAGATTCGTATTCCCACCTCCCCTTCCACAGCCATGGCCCACTCTCTGAAATCTTCAAAGAAGGCCTGAGTGCTCCATGGACACCTGGATTTTAGCAAGACCTCCTCGCTCTGTGTGTTCCCAGGCCCCTAAAATGGGATTAAGGGAAACCCAGAGACGTCTTGCTTCTTGCTGACAAGACAATCTATCTTCATTCACCTTAATACTATGACTATACAAGAGAACAATCCTCAAGAAATGCTATATTTAGAACTGCTTATCCTTCTAAAAAAGTGTCAGGACAAATCCATGATGCTTTACACCCTTGTTTATCTAAGTCACCTTCAGAAGTCCAGGAATCTCAGTTCATACATTATCACCTGGGCTCACGCCCCATAAGCCTTGAATATTCCCTAATATGACCATATCATTCATTTCTACCCCATACTCTAAACTCTTTTACTGTGCTTTTATAATTTGTCATCAAAATCTAATCTCATTTATATTTTCAGTTCTCTTTCCATCATTCTTCTCATTCATCCTTTTCCTTTAACTAAACCTGGCCATCCTTGAGGACATTGATTGTCTTCTAGTTCTCTCCACTGGTGACATTTTTATGTGTCCTCCTTCTGTTTCATTGTTCCTTCCAGACCACCATATCTCCCTGTCCTCTGAAAAGACAAGATCCTCTGAAGTTCATCATTCCTTCTTGGGTATCTACCAACATGCCTCTAATTTACTGAAGATTGGTGCATCTAGATCACTGTCTTCCTTCTTGGAGATTTCAATATCCATGGGGATGACCACACCAAGAATGCTGAGCTCCTGGACCTCACTTTTCCCAACCCCACTTTAGCCCTTTACATACTCCGAACTTTGCATTACTAATACTTGCACCACCTTCAAAATACTGACTTGAAACGTTGCTCTCTTTAACTACCTATTAGTTTCCTATTGCTGCTGTAACAAACTTGGTGGCTTAAATAATACCGATTTTTTATCTTATGATTCTGTGGGTAAGACATCCAAAATGGGTCTTATGGGCTAAAATAAGGTGTAAGCAGTGCTGCCTTCCTTCCAGAGGCTCTAGGGAGAATGTGTTTTCTTGTCTTTTCCAACTTCTAGAGATTGCCTCCTTTCCTTGGCTTGTGATCACTTCCTCCTCCTTCAAAGCCAGCAGCATAATGTCTTCAGCTCCCTCTCCGAATTTGATCCTCTGTATCTATCCTCATATCTCCTTTATCTGTCTGATTACCATGTCTTCCTCTTATACGGACCCTTGTAATTATATTGGGCACAACCAGGAAAATATCCCCATTTCAAGATCCTTAATTTAATGACATCTGCAAAGTCCCTTTTTCCATGTAAAGTAACATATTTGCAGGTTTGGGGGATTAGAATGTGGATATCTTTAAAAGTAGGCCTTTATTTTTCCTACCAAATGAGCTATCTTATATTTCTAGGTCACTTACTGATTCCCTGTCTCAACAATTATTTGATTACATTTCAATCTAATCCATTTACTATACCACTTATTCATTGTCTATTATTGTCTTAATGGACTCGCTTTTCTCTTTATCCAATTTATATTCCATAGTTCTTTACTACAATTACTTCCTTACAGACTCTCAACACCTGTCTCCCTCATCGTCCTCCCTAACCCTACCTTCTGTAGTGTCCCCGATTAAACCCAACCAACTCCCTGCCTACCTACTTTGCACCTGCATTTGAGCAACAGAGTACAGCTGGGGAAAAAAACGCAAGTTCAGGAGGAATCTTTCTTATTTTCCTCTTCCTGTTTCCTTCCATGTGAAAGGACTTTAATGACATACCTGTCTTGTCTCTCATTCACTCTACTCTATTGGAGGAAATGTGACTTTATTTACTTGGGAGATTGAAAAGGAAAATTGAAAGCATCTCCTTCCTTCTCCTTGGGATCCAGCTGCCTGCTGGAAGTATGAGTCCCCCTGCTTTGTGCTGTGCTGCTGTGAGAGGGTCTGACCCTGTGGGGAGTTTGCAGTTTTCCAGAATGGACGATAACTGGGTTGGCTAGTCTATCCAGTTTGGGGCTTCAATATTAGGAAGTTCATTTGCCTAAAAATATCAGACAGATACATTTCCCTAAATCAGCATTTTCAATAATAAAGATGGTATTTGTTTTGTATTTTCCTTTTTAAATCATTTTTCCTCAATTAAAATAAAATTTGAGTATATTATTTGAGAGTTCCCTCAAACTCTTACCACTCAATCTAAAATAGCTCTCTTTCACTCTCTGTTGCTTTTCCCTGCTTGATTTTTCTTCATTGTACATACCAATATTTGATCTAATGTATTTATTTGTTTATTCTCTGTTTCCTTTGCTAAATATAAGGTCCATGAGGGTAGGATGCTTATTTTAGCTTTATTCTTAGTGCCTGGAACAGTTCTTGGTTAACAGCAAGTTCTCAATGTAAATTTGTCAAATGTTTATTGAATGAAAGAATGTGAGAAACTTTTCAGTATCATCTAAAGGTTCAATTTAGACTCTAATAACTATACTTTTCTTTATTACAAATACATCAACTCTCAATTATCCAGGGTAGAGTTGATTGATTTGGATATTAAATATGGTAAAAAGTCATAATAGTTCATGTGTTAAAAGTTAAAATAACTACAAATCAATAAAAAATTCTGTATACTGGAAAGAGTCTGTTTTCCATGGAAGTACATAATAACTAATATACTAAATAGTGTCTACTTCAACTTGGGAACATTCTTCCCCTTGTTAATTAGAAGTATAGGAATAGTGATTTGAATGTTGGAATGCAAGCAAGAAAGCAGAGAGGTTAATATTTTTAAAAAATCTTTAAAATAGAGAAAAAAGACAACTTTTCTGTATTTTGTTTCTTTAGAGTATGGTATGAAAGACAAACAAATTTTGGTTTGCAAAAAATTTTCTTTTGCCCTCTCTTGGAATTCAAGTGGATTGCAAAAATACAAGTATGATAAGATGTTCTCTTTTGAAAGTCATGATAAAATTTGGTTCCATTACCAATGGTTAGAGAAATGCTGCTAAGCAAGACAAAAGTTTATTCTAAGCGTCAGAATGAAAGACACAATAGACATCTGCAGTTCCTCTTTCTTGCTAATAGAGCCAGGTTTTCCTTTTAGGAATTTTCCCTCTCTCATTTGCAGTCTGTGCAATTCATAGTCCAGAGGGGGTCATGAAGATGAGGCCGTATTCCATGTCCCTGGCCACAGTCCCTGTTGCAGAGATGAGCTCATGATCCAAGTTGTCCTGACCAATGTGAATGCCAGGACTTCTGCTGGAGCACTTGGAAACAAAGTGTGCATTTTAGCTGGAGTCGATCTGCTTGGTAGAGTGTGACTGCGGCTGCCAGTGACCATCTTGCTGGAGGCAGGACAACTCGCTGAAAATCAATTCTCCAGAAACTAATTTTCTGAAATTAAATTTTCCAAATAAAAATTCACTGTATGACAAATCTACCAATTTTCCAAAATCTTATTTCTTTTGACAATTTATAAAGATGACCACAATTTATACTTGGTGGAATGCTTTTAAAAGCTTTTGAAGATTCCTAGTTTTTATTTTTCTTCATATAAACCTTTTCAAGAATGTTCTAGTTGATAAAATCTAAGGATCTTCTTAGGATAGTTTATTTTTTTAAATATTTATTTAATATTTACAGAACAATATTTCATCACCAATAACCAACAGCACTTCATGTGAACTATTTTCAATTTCTGTTTACTTTAAATCTTTTTAATGTCTTTTTTGTATCATCAATATTTGAGCATTATAAATATCTCTTTGCCAATTTTCCATGTGGCATTTAAACCTTAGTTTATTTCTAAAATGTGGTAGCAAAATTTAATATTTGGTATGACTTTTCCTCTCACTTCTTAGTTAATTTTATACGTTAGACATATTTTATCTTTTTTGAGATTTTTAGTCAATTTATTTCTGATACTCAAATTCTTGCATTTTTGTTTCACATATATCAAATTTGACATAGGAATCATATAGTACATTATGATAATAATAGTAATTGCTTTTGGCCATCTTGATTTCCCGAATACTGCTTTGAATAATTTTACCTTTTGAAGCCAAATCTCATAGTGAATTATTTCTAAGTTCATATGCCCACTTATTTATTGTATGAGAAACCAGAATAACTTTTTATTTCTTCTGGATAATTTTTTATGCTATAGTTTCTTTACTTTTAGTTATTTTTGGTTTTATTTTACCAATTTCTTAAATGGCATATCAGCCTACTTTATTACTAGCAACTATTTACCAAAATGTTTGAAAAGAAATCCTATTTCTACCCCAGAAGAGGTAGAAATTTAATGCTAAGAATGCAAAGAATGAATTTAGTGCAGAACTAAGAGATAAAGACAGTTTGCTGACAGCAACATTTGAACACCTGGATCCTTCTGTGCTTAATGATAGCAGTTGCAGATTGGGTTTCCAGAGATGCAAATCGTGAGCTGGAGATTGGGCTCACAATATAGGGAGTGCTCTTGGGGCCAATACCTGTGGAAGGGAAGTGAAGGAAGCTGGGTTGGGCAGAGGGAGAGATTGGGCTGAAATGTAGTCTCAGTAAGGCCCCCAGATAATCCCACCCTTTCTGGTGACTGGAACATATTGGTCTTGATCTAGCTCATCTCTTTTCCTAGCATCAAGGGGCCAGAAAAACTCAATTATAATCAGAAGGTTGTCTAAGAAATATGAAATGAGAATGGGGGAAGTAGAGATGTTTTTCAGCTCATGGTAAAGTCTTAGGAGGACTTCTCTCTGGTGACTGCTCACATCTCCTAGATGTGGAGTCTCTAGCCCATGGAATGTGTTGTACAGAATCACAGTGCCAATTCTACCTTGGAAGCCCTCACTTCCAATTCTGTTATTCACCATAACTTTTTCATAATGAAATTTAATTTTTTAAAATGTTCTAGTTCTTCTGGAAGATTCTCAGTACAACCTCTACGAATTATAGCTCCCATGTAGTTCTTCTTGCCTTTGACTATTACAGCTAAACTTATAATATCTCATAAAGACAAATGGGCACATAAATGTTTTCACTGCATAGGAATTAGACTATTTGTGGAGGGGCGTCTTCAAATAGGACTTGCACTTTTATCCTATATAAAGTGGGGCCTGTTTTCACTTGCCTTGAAGCCCAAGACTGCATGATACCAGATACCAAGGCACTTTCATCTGTCTCTGAATGTTTTGAAGAAGAATATAGACCTTTGTAATAGATTTCTGAGGGGGATATAAAGAAATATTATATAGTGTATGACAGAGCAAACTTCTAAAACTTTTCCAAGCATATTTCTCCCTCTACCTAAACTTTCTCATGCACCTATTATTTATTGAGTCATTATTCAGTTGCACACACTATTCTAGTTCCTGGAAAAAAGTAAACAAGATAGAAAAATTCCTCGAGTATTTAGAGTTTATTAGAATAGTGGGAGAGAAGAGACAATAAACAAGAACAGAAGATCATGTCAAATGTGATAAGTGCCATGTAGAAATATAACAGAGTAATGGATGGAGAGCGGTATGAGGGAGCCACTTTAGATAGCATGATTAAAAAACACCTTGATGGAGTTCCACTTGGGCTGAAAACTGTACAGTGAGACCCTGACTATGTAAAGGTCATGGGAAGGGCAATTCTAGGCAAAGGAAATAAAAAGATGAGAGTGGAGGGGCCGAATCATACATAGCCTTCTAAACAAAAATAAGAATAAGACACTTCAGTTTTTTTTTTGTTTGTTTTCTCATGAGAATTTTATTGATTCAGCTTTTACATCCAGGTCTTTCCCCCACCACAGTGTCATGACAGATTAACATTTAGGTCTTTTTTGACTCATTTTATTTTTTTTTTATTTCAGCATATTATGGGGTACAGATGTTTAGGTTACGTGTGTTGCCCTTGGTTCCCTCCCCCCAAGTCCGTGTTTCAAATATGTCCGTCCTTCGGGTAGTGCGCATTGCACTCCTTGTGTATGCAAATACCCGTCCCCTCCTCCCTCTTCCCCCCTCCTCCCGCCGCCCTCCCCGTTCCCCAGCATCCAATAGATGTTGTTCTGATATGTGCATTTACGTGTTGATTAGTTAATACCAATTTGATGGTGAGTACAAATTGATCCCGTTCTTTTGCTCTTGCGGTGCCCCACTTTGGATAATGGGCTCAAGTTTAATCCAGGAAAGTGTAAGAGGTGCTAGATCACTGTCATTTCTTATGATTGAGTAATATTCCATTGTGAACATATACCAAATTTTGATAATCCACTCATGGATTGACGGGCACTTGGGTTGTTTCCACATCCTTGCAATAGTGAATTGTGCTGCCATAAACATTCGGGTGCAGATGTCCTTATCGTAGAATGTTTTGTGCTCTTTTGGGTAGATGCCTAATAGTGCTATTGCTGGATCGAATGGTATTTCTATTTTTAGCTCTCTGAGGTATCTCCAAATTCTTTTCCACAGAGGTTGCACTAATTTGCAGGGAAACTTCAGTTTTTATTCTGATTGCAATAGGACTCCAATGGACACTTTTAAGTAAGGGAACAATATAATCTGATTCCTGATTTAAAATGATCCCTCTAGATTTGGGGTTGTAAGATTGTCAGGGAGCAAGAGAAAAGGCAGGGAGACAGATTAGCTATGGTAGTAATCCTGGAGAGAGATGAGTGAGGCTTAGATTTGTGGGCTGTCAGAGAAGATGGTGAGAAGTGGCAAAATTAAGATTGATTTTGGGGAGACAACAATAAGACTGGCTAATGAATAAGATAATGGTAGGGAAGATGGTAGTGAGGAAAAGAGTGCAAGCAGTCTTCCCATAAGTTAATGTTCTTCCTTGGCTTCCTCCATGCCTGCCCCAGGTCATGCAAGTAAGGGACCCCTTTCCAGATGCTCTCTTCAGAGTTACCTTCTGGGAAGTAAAGTCCATCTTTTGCTATGGCTGCCTTGTTTTTGAGAAGCAGGCCTACTAGAGTTCTGATGACTGCACATTTCTATCTTATAACACCATGTTACATTTACCTCCTTTTGTTCTTACTATCACCTCTGCCTTAAATTGTTTGACCTGTCTTTCTGACCTCCTCTGACCCTCTCCCAGCTCTGAAAAGACTTTTTATCCTTCAAATATTAACTCCCTTTTTTTTTAGTTTTCCTTACTGTCACCAGTAGAATTAATGACTCTATGCTTTTATATCTTTTTGTACCATCTCTAATATTTTATTACAGCACTTGCTACGTTATATCTTCATCGTTTAAATTTTTGTCTTTCCTGGTTAGAATGTGAGCTAGTCAAAGGTAAGGAAAATTTCTTTTTTCATCCTTGTATTCCTAGCACAAAGCCTACCATGTTACAGATTCTGATGAAATGTTTGTTCATTTAAAGGTGCTGAGTTACTTCCTCTTCTATTTCAATTAATTTTATTCAGTAACCGCTTATTTAAATGATTGAAAATGTTATCTAAAACACTTGCATGCAATTTCTTACCAAAACAGTTAATTTATGTATTTAATGTTAATTTAAAGGTTTATTTAAAATTTTGCATTGTATATTAATATTTTCAGTCTCTAATTTCTTTGCTTTATTAGAACCAACGGATAGCTCAGAAAGTTAAACCTTATGTGTTTACTGTGCAAAAACAAGTGTGTATTCATTGACCTCTAGCTTTTTCACCCTGTACCTATTAATATCAACTCCTAAAAGCTCTTGCCCTTTTCTGCTCAATGGAAACTTGTCAACAGTTTATTGTGATGGTGCCACATAGACTCTTCTTAAGGGTGGAAGACTGTGGAACAGCTGGGCTTTTTCTGAGGAGCATCTTGCTTCCAAAAAGCAACTTTAGAGATGATGGTGATAGTGATGTCATGTGTAAAGGGTGAAATGAGGTTTTAGGTTCACATATTCATCTTCTGAATACATGTGCATTTCTTTTAATTTTGGAAGATATAGCTCTTTTAAAGCAAAAGAACTGGAGGAGAGAACCAATTTGATGATTCAAATTAAAAGACGAAAGGCACTAGTGTGTGTCATATTTTGGCAGAAAGGAACAGAAGGATAAACGCACCTTTCACATTTTCCCAAGATGAGAATTGTGCTAACTTTAAGGGGAACTGAGAGAAGACATTAGTTGATAGAAATATGTTTTAAAAGTAATACATTTTTAGCAGGGTCGAATAAGCATTTTTCTATGTTAATCATTGAAGGGAAACCAAAATAATTATATTTTTGACCAAGAATAGAACTTGAGAACTGTGTCACTATCACTAGCATCTAAAGGAATGTGTAAATTGAAGTAATTCTGTGATTATATTTGAGTCTCAAGTGGCTTGCTGTTAATACATATTGGAAACCACCTGGTATTAGCTCATCTTAAAAAAAAAAAAAAAAATCTCTTAACAAAGCATCTACCCCAGCCTGGTTTCTCTGCTTCTCTTTATAGCAAAAGTCCTCAAAAGAGTAATCTGCACTTCTAGTCTCCAATTCCTCTCTTCATCTGTCTCTTATATTCATTCTTCTCAGGCTTTTACCACTCCACATTCCACCAAAATTGCTCTCATCAAGGTCAACAAAGACCCTCAGGTGCTAAATCCAATTCTCAGTCCTCATCTTACTTGACCTATTAGCACCATTTTACACAATCGATAATTTCTATTTCCTGAGAACTCTTCCTTCACTTAGCTCCCAGGGCACCACACTCTCCTAGATTTCTTTCTACATTACTCTGTGGCTTCTCTCTCTCTCCCTTTTTGATTTGTCTTATTTATCTTGCCCTCTTCAAGTTGCTTTGGCCTGGGACTCAGACCTTGGACCTCTTCACTCTCTGTCTTTTCTACCTTGCTGATCTCACCTGCCTCACGGCTTAAATATTATCCAGTGTTGAAAATTGCCGAATTTGTATCTTTGTCCCAGACTTCTCCCATGATTCCAGGATTGTATATACAGCTGACTATTTGAAAAATCCATTTAGACAGTGAATAGATATTTCAAAATTAATATGTCCCAAAGTGGATTCCTATGCTTGTCCCTGCAACAGATTTACTTCACTTACAATCTCCCCTGTATCAGTTAAGGGTAACTCCGACTTTCTAATAGCTCAGGCCAGAAATCTTGAGGTCATCTTTTATTCTCTCATAGTTTATATCCAAGCTGTCAGAATATGCCATTGATTCTACCTTCAAAATATATCCAGAATTTTGCCACTTCTAAAATCTTCTCTGCTACTACCTGGATCCACGTCGTTAATATCCCTCACTGGGATTGTTGTAATAGTTTTGTAACTGATCTTGTGTTTCATGCCTGCCCTCTCTAGTGTATTCTCAAATAATAGTCTGAGTGGCCCTGTTAAAATGTTAACCAGATCAGATCACTCCTCAACTCAAAATTCAAGGGGATTCCGTTCTCTTCAGAATCAAATAAAAGTCCTTAGGATGGTTTATATGGCACTACTGGATCCCTTTACTTCTCAAATATCCCCTGCAGTACTCTGTTCTGATCACGTTGGCCTCCTCACTTGTCCTTGAACCTACCAGGCACTATCCCATCATGGCCTTTGAACTGGTTGTTTGCTCTTCCTGAAATGTTCTTCCCCCAGATAATATTTCTGTGGTTCTACCTGTATTGCCCTTCAAGGTTTTTCCCACCTGTCTCCTTTTTAATGCCGCCTCCTCTGAGCAAGTCATTTAAACTTGCAACCTCTTTTCCTGTACTCCAAATGCCCCTTACTCCCGGCTAATTGTTTTCTGCAGCACTTTTTACCTTCTAACATTTTTATATGTGGCAACTTTGTACTCACAGAGTATATTGCTAAGCTATATATTCTTAGGCTTCTTGCATTTCAGTGGGGCGTGTAACTCATTCTTGCAAATGGAACGTGTGGAGAGTGATACGCATCACCTCCAGGCCAAGATATTTAAGAACAGGTGCTCCTTCTCCAAATTCTCTCTTACTTTCTTCATCTCAGCTGGATGCAGATGATCAATAGGAGCTACTAGAAAAAAGGAGCCTGACTTTCTGATTCACAGTGTGGAAGGATGTCCATAGAGTGCCTAGTTGGAGTGTGATGTGAGGAGGAAAGCTATCCTTGTTGTGTTCCAGAGTTACATCCAGCCTCCGTTCTGACTGATCGGCGCCTGTGCCTGTGCTGCTATAGAGCACTTTAATATCACTGCTGGGCACACAAATGGTTGCTGCATTCACTTGAAACGCAGTGGGCTAGGTGATAGCTGTTAATGGAGGGGACTATAAACAAATAAGATGGCTACTTTAGGCATGACCACCAATCTTGACAGTTTTCCTTAAATGAATTCAATAAAGATCATATGCCTTCAAGTTCACTGAGAATTGACTATAATTTCGGCTACGTTATGTGAAAGTTTATATCTTAACTTACAAATTTGAGGAAATTCAAAGACTTTTAAACTTAATATTGTGGGTATGTATAAGCAAGCATTTTACTTAAACAGTTATTCTTGACAGCATAAATTTAAACAAAGCCCTAATTAATACATGCCTTATTTTCTTAGCCATGGTAATTTTGATAGCCATGATGTATATGCTAACACATGATGTATGTCCTGCAAATTATCAGAACTGATGCTTAGTTGGGACCAGAATGTGTCAGGTAGTATATGGCAGAGGTAGAAGAGAAGGCTCTACATTCCTGAATAGGTGGAGGAGTAGCCCTTAGGGGTAGGCATGAATTCTAGGCAAGGCAGACATTTTAGAGAATGAGATGGACAGAACAGGATAAAAGAATTTCTGGCAAGGAAGCAAGACCCTGGATGTCTGAGCCAAAGGTAGGCAGTCAAATATATTGGAGTTCAAGAAACCAAGTAGACTTTCAGGTAAAAAGGGAAGAGTCCAGGGGCTACTGAAGGTTTTAGCGATGGTGGGCAGAGAGAGAATAGATATTTTCAATAATTACTACCCCAAAAATGCTTTATTAATAAAATAAAGAGATGAACAGGTAGTAAAGTTTAATTTATGAATTTAAAAGTGGTTAACTAAAGCAATCTTGTTTAATGTGTTAAAATATATTTGATTATACTTGGTAATAATCATGAATATTATTTTCATAATTTCAACTTGCTCTTAGGTTTATGTGAGCCAATTTTTGAAAATGAACTAGATGTGTAAAGACATCTTGAGAAGCAAAGTAAGTACATTATTTATGCTAAACCCATTTAATTAATAGTAACTTAAAATAATTAAACAAGAAAACCTGATAGCACTGTTTTAAGAGACATTATGTACATTACCCCTTTGTACTCAGAACTACCAATATTTAGTTGCATAAAAGTGACGTGAGTGTCAATATTTTCAAAGTCCACAGGATGAATATGTTTCTTCAAAAGAAAGAAAATTAGGATTTTCATATACAGCCCCACATGCCTGATTTTCCTAGGACAGAAAATTAGTTAGTTTCTAAATTGAACAGTTAGGAAAAATCAGGATTATACACCTGCTCATTTTGTGTTGAAGTAGACATTTGTTTCAAGAAGTACCAAATGTCTACTTCAATGCAAAATGAACAAGTACCCATCAATACATGAGTGGGTTAATAAAATGTGGTATATGTATACCATGGAGTTCTACTCAGCCACAAAAAAGAGTGGTGATCTAGCACCTCTTGTATTATCCTGGATAGAGCTGGAACCCATTCTACTAAGTGAAGTATCACAAGAATGGAAAAACAAGCACCACATGTACTCACCATCAACTTGGTATTAACTGATCGACACTTATGTGCACATAATAGTAACATTCATTGGGTGTCAAGCAGGTGGGAGGGGAAGGAGAGGATGGCTATATTCACAACTAATGTGTGCAGTGCACAAAGGGGGATGGACACACTTGAAGCCCTGACTTGAAGCAATATATGTAACCTAAACATTTGTACCCCTGTAATATGCTGAAATAAAAAAAAAAAGAAGGACCCATTGCTCATAGCCTCTGTGGGTTGGATGCTTGCCCAGCTGTATGGCCCTTTATTAGCAGGAATGAGTAATGGTCAGAGTTGCACTCACTTGTCGTTGCTCTGTTGTATCCAGTTGTGTTTTCCTGGTGGTGACCTGGAAGGTAGTGTAGACCCTTGGGCTGCCTCCTGAAGATACTGTGGCTGGTGCCACTGCCCATTATCGAGTTTCTCCATATTGTCTCCATACTGCCCTCTCTCAGTCCACAGACCGACGTGAGTGTTTCAATGAATGGCTCAGAAGTAATATCAAATGGCTTTGATATTACCTTAAGGTGAATCAAAACAAATAAGGACACCACATTCTATTACTATCCTGGTCAGTGCCATGTTGGGCCTGTTGAGGCAGAATAATGTTTGGAGATTTTTAAAAAATATTCCTCTCTCCCTCTGTTTTTTCCTTTTTCTTCTATGCAGGTAAAACATTAGGCACTTTCTTTCATCAGAAAAGGTTAATGGAACAGCATAAATAATTGCTAAATATTATTGAACACCTTTTGTGTGCCAGAGACTTTCCTAAGCACTTTATAGATGGGAACTTCTTTAATTCTCACAGCACTGCCTGAGGTGGGTGCCATTTTTATTCCCATTTTTCAGATGAGAATGTAGAGTTGCAGCAGCTATATTGTAATTGTACAAAGCAGAAATTTCTGTCTGATACTTTCCTTTCCAAAAGGCCAGCGTCCCTTGAGAAGATTAAAATTGGTGTCCTGGAAATAGAGGAGAGAAGAAATGTCTCTAAGAGAAAAACAAGACAGAGGAGGATTTTCCTACAGGTAAAGGGAGACTAGGAAAAAGAGTTTTTTGGATCTCAGAAATAGCAAGAACTTGTCCTCTGCTTCCTGACCAATAATTAATAGACTACAGCTTTGTTGGCAAATACATGCAGCCTATGGGCCAAGTCCAGTTGGCTACCTATTTTTATAAATACGTTTTGTTGGAACACAATCATGTCCATTTGTTTACATATTGTCTGTGGCTGTTCTCATACTGCAGTGGCAGCCTTGAGAAATTGTGATAGAGACCATATGGCCCCCACAAAGCCTGAAATCTTTATTTTTTTGCCCTTTAGAAAAATGGTTGGTGACCTCTGTTCTATGGTGTTGCTATCACCATATCTACTTTAGGTGTGGCTATTTTACATCAATCTGATACTCAGGAAATATTTTCCTGTGTCCTATGACCCTTTTAAAACTCGTGCAGTATTTTACAAGTTGTGGGTTAAGCTAATTCTTGAAGAGGTTCCTGAGGTTTAATGTTATTTTTAAAAGTCAAACTTTATTTAAATCAAAATCACTAGAAATCACTAGGCATATATCCTTTATTTACTAGAAGTAAAAAATATTTAAAATACTTTCCTTAAGTATATATGAATTCAATAATTGTTTATTTTTAGTGTATATTTTGGAAGTATAACATTTTCTTTTAGCATTGTCTATTGTGTACCTCTTCTTTTCTAACAAGTAATTATTACTTTTATCCCCCTGACCTCAGTTTCACTGATTCACCCTCCCCTGTAGCAATTTAAAATAGTGCCAAGGAAAGACACTTGTCCCTATCTTGAATGTGTCAAGCTGTTAACTAGTTTCTTCTCAGGTGTCTGCTGAAGATGAAGCAGCTTTTCCACAAGTGTGTTTCAGGGACTGTTTGGCTAGTTTTTCATCATCATTTTCAGCTACAACAGGGTCTTGACCAAGAAGAAGTAAGAATTTTACTCTTCGTGCTGTAAATATTTTGCCAAATTGCTATCTTAATATATATTAGTAACTTCACATTTATTTGGCACAAGCAACAGGGCCTACAGAATAATTTATGATCTAAATGCAGCTTGAAATAGCAGAATTGCTGCTGGTCCTTGGAAATTAATTCAGAAATCACTGTCTGTAGCACAATGATTTACCATTGTTTTTGAATCATGTTGTGGAACCTAAGAGTATTAATTAAGAATTTGGCATAAAGCCAAATAGAATCTGGTAAAGTTTCATATTACAGCAAAACGACCAGATACCAAATTATTTTGAATATAATAAACATTTTCATATTTCTAAGTCAGGATTAAAATCACCAGAATGGAACTTCTGGAACTATCGATGTACTATGTGTTCATTAGCCACATCCTTCCCAAACACTTCGCTGGTATTTCCAGCTGTCTGCACAGCATTGGTTCCATGACGGAACTCATATTAAAAAATAACACGAATTTTTGACTTATCCATGGTTTCAAAAAAATTTCTCTAAAAAAATTTGAAAGATAATCACAAGCCATAAACCATGCATTTAAAAGAATGAGGATGTGCCTTCACAATAAAAATAAAACAAGAAATGTCAAAGTGAAAATGTCAGAGATATCAACTGTCAAACTTAGTTCTTAAGGAAATTGGACATTTCATACTTAATGACCTAATATTAATACACAAGGAAGCATATTGGTTAGAAATGAAAACCTGACATTAAAAATTTACAAAAAACTCCCATTTTCTGAGAATTTAATTAACAACTCTTTTAAAAAGTACTATGTAGAAAGCATTTTGTTAGGTGATGCGTAGGTTTCCAAGCTGAGTAAGATATGGCCTTTGTCCTCAAAGAGCTTACAATGTGGGAGGTGAGATAAAGCAAAGCAGAATATTATTGCAGAAAGACATTCTCAGGTTAAATGAAAATTTTTACAGTTACCATAATGAGGCTTTCAATGGCCAAAGAAATGAGTGTAGCATAACCCACCTGATACCCCAAATCCACTGTAATATTTACAATATTCTTTTGAAGCCTATTCAAGAAGTATGAAGTTTTCCTCTCCTCTAACATGTTGGAAAACAGGAGAATTTGTCTTTTGTGGGAGAGAAACAGACATACTAAAAATGGAAAACTAAAATGATATCCAAGGAGGGCCTGAGGTGAATATGAGTAGACAACTGGGTGCTAGAAAACTAGAACAAGTTGATAGACAATGGGACAAAATTGGGGACTAATTCTGGATATTGGGGTTGTATGGCTTTGCCCAGGTTTCAGTGCACTCCCAGGAAATGTGTGCAGCCAGTAGCCTGGGTTCATATATTAATAAAAGGATTGTGGCAGATGGACAACTCAGAAAGAACTACACAAATATTAAGGGGTGTTATGGTTAGTTGAATAAATAATAAATAAAAGGTTATTTTTTACATAGGATGAGAAATTCTTGAAGTGAAAATTATACTTCAGTGTCAAAATTTGCTGGCTCACATTAATAATTAATTCAGGAGGGGTAGATAATTTACAGCCATGCATCATGCTGGAACACTATCATGATGATACTGTCCACTTTTACCATCTAGCAGAAGCTTGTCATGTAATTTTTTTTCCCAGCAAAGAAATCTCTGTCAGCTCTGCTAAAACATAGATTTGCTGTCTGACATTGTTCTTTCAGGCTTTCACTTTATGAGGCTACATGTGGTTTTGATACTAATGGCAACTCGTGTTTGTTGTTATCTTTCTGAGTAAGTGGCTCCCTACTTTCACTTATGGCCTGAGGTGGATTGGACCAAAGATAGTCCCACATTAGAATTGTGTTTTTTTTTGAGGAAAATACAGTTTGTAAAGTCAGTGGACTCATCTTGATGAAGAATGTCCAGATAGGCAGGGAGCCTTTGGAAGTGCTTAGTTTTTCCACTATATGTAATGGGAATCAGGATTCATTCTTTCAATTAATAATTAGTGAGTGCTTGTAATAGGCTAGGCAATATTCTAGATGTTAGCAATGCAGTGGTGAATAAGCCAGGCCAGGATCATAAGCTAAACAAGTTTATTACATAAGTAAACAAGTACGTGAAAAAGATAATGATAATTGCTAAAAGAAGACAAAACAAAGAGATGGGATAAAAAGTGATGTGGTATGTGAACAAGATCTGGAGGTCTGAATGTTCTAAGCAGAGTGAACTAAACCACAGAAAATCAACAGCTGGACAGAAGGAACAGGGCTGTGTGGGAAGAGACTTGTCACCCATTTCCCAACATTGACTCTATAGAAAACATTCATGTAAGCCATCTTTACCAAAGGTCCATGAGCCATTAATCAAATACAATTACTTGACAATCCTACCACTATCTCTTTAAAAACAAGCAAAGGTAATTTCTCAACTGTAAAAAGCCAAATAAATAATTCGTCTCATTCTTACATTTATGACCTTTCTATTTGCTGGGAGAAAAAAAAGTCCAATGGCAAGTGAGGACATTGCATAGAAAAATCTTTTAAATTTCAAATCTTCATAATACCCCAAAGAAGGAATAAAGATCACCACTGATTTGGCACTTTGTAGAAGTCATCTGAAAATTAAGATTCCTAGTAGCAGTTGATATATGAGGGGGCCTCAAAAAGTTCATCGAAAATGTGTATTATGAAAAACTATGTATAGATTTCAAAATTGTTTTCCTAAAAATGAGCTCATCCTAACTTTTTATAATGCCTGAAAAGTATCTAATTTGAGGTATTAGGAAGGATAATACATCAGTTTCAAAAGAGCCCCTATCAGAGCAACATGAATTGTGCTAAAATTGAAGCAAGAACAAACATCCAATTTATGAGGAAGTGTTGGTGGAAGAATGGTGAAATCATTGAAGTTTTATGAAAAGTTTTTGGGAATAATGCCCCCCCCCCAAATTAGCAGTTTCCAAATCGATAACTCATTTTAAGAAGGGACAAGATGATCTTGAAGATGAAGCCCACAGTAGCAGAACGTCCACAACAATTTTCAAGAAAAAGATTCATCTTGTTCATGCCCTAGTTGAAGAGGACCAACAATTAACAGCAGAAACAATACCAACACCATAGATCTCTCAATTGGTTCAGTGTACACAATTCTAACTAAAAAATTAAAGTTGAGTAAAATTTCCACTCAATGGGTGCCAAAACTATTGTGCCCATATCAGCTGCAGACAAGAGCAGAGCTTTCAATGGAAATTTTGAACAAATGAGATCAAGACCCTGAAGCATTTCTTCAATGAATTGTAGCAGGAGATGAAACATGGCTTTATCAGTATGATCCTGAAGACAAAGCACAATCAAAACAATGGCTACCAAGAGGTGGAAGTGGTCCAGTCAAACCAAAGTGGACTAATCAAGAGCAAAGGTCATGGCAACAGTTTTTTGAGATACTCAAGGCATTTTGCTTCTTGACTCCCTGGAGAGCCCCCAAAATGTAACATCTGCTTATTATGAGAGTGTTTTGAGAAAGCTGAAGCTTTATCAGAAAAACACCTGGGAAAGCTTCACCAGAGAGTCCTCCTCACCATGACAATGGTTCTGTTCATTCTTCTCCTTAAACAAGGTAAATTTTGCAAGAGTTTCAATGGGAAATCATTAGGTATCCACCTTACAGTTTTGATTTTGCTCATTCTGATTTCTTTTTGATTCCTAAACATAAAACAGTCTTTAGAGAATACCCATTTTTTTTTTTTCAGTTAACAGTATAAAAAAGACTTCATTAACATGGTTAAATTCTCAGGACCTTCATTTCTGTAGGGCTGGGTAAATGGCTGGTATCATTGCTTACAAAGTGTCTTGACCTTGATGGACCATATGTTGAGAAATAAAGTTTATATTTTTATCTTTAATAACATTTTCCATGAACTTAGTGAAGTCCCCTCATATTTACAATTCTTCCTTTGCATTATTTGGAATTTAGGTGATGAACAAAAATATCTTATCACATGTAGATTCTGAGAACATACTTTTATACATGAAAGCCTTAAGGCACAAAAGTCCAGGTCTAGGTCTCATGGCTTATGTAGATGAAATTGAAGGCACTGGGGATTAACCAATGATTTAACTGCTATATAGAAATACTTTATTGATCTAGTCATCCTCAATTATAAATTCTTGATCTAAAAACATATAAATTTATTGAGTTATTATCTGTGAAACACCTTGTAAGATTTATATGCATATGTATATATATAATTTTAAACATACATAATTTTACATACAAACATACTGCATATGATTTTTATTTAGTTCATTCACTTTTCAAAGCACTAGTAGCCCAGTTTGGCAGATGAGGAAACTGAAGCTCAAACCTCTTAATTAACTTGAACATATTTACAGCAAAACTAGGATTTTAACACAGCTATTTCTGACTTTCGAGCCCATCATTTTTTTTACTCTGCCATGCTGAATTTGGAAATTTTGATGAAAAATGAAGGCTTCTATTTATTTGTTTTGTTTGCTATTTTTGGTAATCAAAGGAAAGTATAAATAAGTTTCCAGGGGAGGAAATTTACTTAACCTACTCAGACACCAAGCAAGTTTCTGATTTTGGAAGTGTGTAGACATTAAAAAATTGGCACCCAAAAAGCAAAACGGTTTTGTTTTATATAATTTATTGAGGCAGAATTCCCAAATTGTTATTGGAAATGTTTTGTTAATTTTGTATAATTACTGTGGGATGTAGAGTTAATAAATGTGGGCACCCAGGATATTTCTGGATGCGCTGCACAAAACACTTTATAGCTATTGTCTCCTTTAATCTTGCCCCATTTCACAGACAAAGAACCTGAGGTGCAGATAATTTAAGTAATTATGCAAGTGGGAGAGCTGGGTTCTCACAGCTCCTAAATGCCAGCCAGCTGTGCTGCTCTAAAATCTAGCACCTTTGCAGTTTGAAAGAATTAACATTCTTTATAAATAAACGGAATAATTACGATCATTCGCTCTTTCAGAAGAGACTACTTCTTACTTGGTTCTAATAGTGAGATTTATCCTGGATATTATAAAATCTAGATAATTCTTTTACAGATGTAAACTTTGATAAACCTTATATATCCTTTTGTTTATCCTTTTCTCTGGAAATTTTGGAATATTTCAGGCCATTAGAATCATTTATAGTTAACTGAAACTTCTGTGGGAACCTTAAAGATTAAATGTCTTTCTTATTATTTATCATCCAACCTCCTATTATACTGGAACAAGGTATTAGCAGTTGAGAAAAAATAGAACCACTGACTGTTTGACAAAGACAAATTCCTATACAAGGACTTGTAGGTCAGAATGAACTTCATCCCTAATATCACTTCTGATTGATTTATAAGTGGGATGGACTTTTTATTCATATTGCAGCAGAATAACTCCTCTGGTGGGCATGGTTGTAGCCAGAATTTTGAAACTTTGTAATATAGCTCATCACTGTGATTTCAACTTTCCAAAATTATTTCTATTTCTACTGCTGGAAATGTTTTACTTTAATCAAAAAATTTCAGTTCCCTGCAAGCTTCGTATCCACTCATTCAGTAATCCGTATTCTCAATGCATAGTTTTGAATTGTGTCCATTATTGCAGCCTATAATCTCAGCAACTGGATATGTGGTCGCCAGGAAAGCTAGCCGCTAAATGTGGCTGACTCAGTACAATTCAAACCGCATATCACTTTCAGATATAGGTAGCACATTAAAAAGAAATTTCCTTATCAGGTCCTATGAGCTACGAAATCAATGTTTTCTTTTAATGAGGAAGTATTTGGAAAAAAAGAAATGAAGCCATAGAGATCAACCTTGGTTTTATTTAAGTAAAATGAATGTCCCATATAGAGAAGGAATATTTCAAACTTGTTGAAGAGGTAAATGAGAAACCGTGTTTCACTGTCAAGATGTATCTTGCACATTTGATGGAAAATTACTGAAGAGAAGCAGTCACTTTTCAGTGTCTCAAACCTGTTAGGAAGTGAGAGCAGTTTCTCTCCTTGGAATTGTTACTGTGAAAAAGCAGGCTAGCTTGTAACACTGGGGTGCTTGATTTCAAGTCCGAGTTTATATTGGGCCTTCAACAAGGTGTGGAACTGTAATAGGATGTGGTGGTTTGATATAAGGTAGTTTATAAGTCTGATCCTTAAAAACTCATGATATTCTGCTGAGAATTCTCTGCTCTGATTTTTCTCCAGTAAGAAATGAATGGGGGTCATTGTTAGGCACTCCAAGATGTTAAACAAATATGAAAAAATTACTACTTTATGACCATATTTTCTGAGTGTTTCTGCTATGGTATATCTTTGGCAAATTTAAAATGGTGAAAAGAAAAGATCATAGATATATTGATACCCATGATAACTTTGGACAGTATAAACCATCTTTAATTATCTTGGAGTACACCTGTTCTACTTGTATTGTTTTCAGAAATGAGATAGCAATAAGACCAATTATAATAAGACCCAGGGCTCCCGGGATTTTCTTTTCATTGGGTAAGATTTCTGGAAAATCCCAATTTATCTGATTTAATGTCTGTGAGAAAATAATTTCCACCATATAACTAGTTCTCATAGATATTTTTGTTGCTTTACAAAATTCTCAGTGTTTCACAGTCTCTAATTACTGTTTTGCTGACATATGAATAAAGATCTATAGTGATCACTTTTGTCCTGGTCATGCTTGCTTTGGCAGACCCCACTTAGTATATCAAACCAATTCTAATTCTAATGCAATTATTTCAATCATCACACTAAATTTATTTTTTGATGTAAAATTTTAAGATGATTTTATTTTAATGAAATTATTTCTTTTGCTCTTGAGATTTAAATTTTATGATATTTGTATATAAATTGAGTCACAGTCAACATAACATTTTTGCAGGTATTATTAGAATATCTGTTATTAATTTTTTATTTTTGCAGTCAATGATATATAATTATTTTCAGGTGCTAGGGAATTTCAAAGGTTCTAGTGTCTGTGTTTGTAATACCTAATGTAAAAAATGCCCCTAATTGTGCAAAGCTGGTATAAACCATTGCTATTCTATATAGAGGTCTAAGACATCCATTGCGATGCTAGTTTCATGGTTCTTATGGAAAAGTTGTTAAGTGTTTGCTTCCACTTTTGTAAGAGGTAATTTGAAATGCTTAGGTCGTTTGAGACAAAATGCTGTCACCTTGAACATAGTGTAACTGATGGAATCAGTGTTGAAAATCCCAGGTGAAATTGCTACTTAATATGGAACAAGTATTACTTTGATATTAGTTTTCAATCTAAGGGATGGAACGACCATTGGTTAATCATACACACATACATGTATGTATGTATAATCTTTTTAAGCTGATCATGTTATAGTGTCTATGCCTTTATAAGCAGGAGACAGGCAGCTTCCTTACTCTCACCCTACCACACTGTAGACACTGCAGATTAAAAAAAGAAAACAAAAGGTCGAACCTTGTGGATCAAAGATGAGACAGGCGATATAAAATGGATTAAAGTTAAAATGAAGATAAATTGCTGAAAGCAAACAAAGGCATGAGAAAATGCAAAAAGCTTTCAAGGTTAAATAGAGTGATAATCTCAAAAGCCAAATGAATTTAAAGTTCTTTTTGGTTTTATCACAACCTTTCACAAATAAGACTTTAAAGAAATACCTGGGAAAATATGATGAGCTGCTGCAGTAATTCACCACAGGAATACTGTATCTATAATCTAATTGCTTCTTTCTTGCAATTTTTCCTCTATGTAAAAGAAAAAAAATCTCAGTTTGAGACCATTCTAACGAATTATTGATATTTGGGTCACCTCAATGCAATGCATATTTTCAATTGAAATAATTGACTCTGTCAAATGTAGGCACCATTTATTAATTAGAGAAAGAATATTTAAGTTGTCCAAAAGTGGTTAACACCCTCGTATACAGTTCTATGTCGACATGGCCGAGTTTTGTTTTTAATGTGCACAAAGAACTGCTAGTTTTACTGTGGCATTAGCTGAAGACTTTCTTCTCTCCCCATTGATCTTTTCTTGTATACTTGGTGAGAACTTTTAGGTGATTCATGGCTTGGACCCTCAGGGACTTGCTAGCCAGCGGTCGACCAGTATGTGTCCTTTGTTTTGTATCCTGGATGGCTTCGTGGGTTATCAGGAAAGTGCCCAACTGTATTAGAAACAAGAGCTATAAGTAAAATCATGAAGAGCCTTTTAAATCCCATAAAACAGGTGAAAAGCCATTCAATCACATGTAATGTTTAGGAAATTCCCTGGCAGAATTTTAGTTCTGTGAAAAATGACAAAGGACCCTGACCACTGACTGGTATTTCATGTTTATGCTGAGTATTTCTAGTTTTCAACAATGTTAAATTTGATTTTTTAAAAATAGGATAATCAGGAAGGGGATTACAATTAAAATAGTACAGAACATTCTAATTTAACTGCTAACATTTCTTTATAAAGTCACGTAGCTGATCCTGTGGTTTTAAAGAGAAAATATGAATTGTGCTGGCATTATTTGATTATTTTCTAGTAGAGAATATACTATGTGAGAAATTTACAGTTTAATGATATTGTGGATAAGAAAAATATCATGTCCAAATGTAGAGTTTGTGGAAACTAGAATGAGTAATTTAGTTATTCCAGAGCAGAGAACATGAATCTTATTTCCAAATGGAATGCAGAGTTCTTAACGTGGAGAATGAAGGAAAATAATTCATGTTAAAATGATTGTTAAAGTTCAGTACAGTAGAAATTCAAACAAGACAGACCTTTTTGGACATCTCATTATTTGAGAGAAATTACTAAGCCTTTGAAAGTAGAACATTAGGTAAAAAAGAAAATCTCGAGGAGATATGAGTAGAAAAGGGGCCAACCATTTTTTTTTTTTTTTTTTTGATATGAGAATTAGGTCAGAAAGTTGCTAAGTAATAGTGACTGCTAGCCTATGATGGAGCGAGCAAGCAGAGTTTCTAGACAACTGGACTAGTCCTGCTATGAGAAAAACACAATATAGATTTAGGAGGTGTAGGGTGCTCAGATAAGATTGTAGGTTACAACAGTGATACTGAACTTTCATTCTGCATCAGTTAGAAGTGGCAGGGTTTGGGTGTAGGAAATTTCAGATAATTTAGAACAATGTATTTCTCAATGTGCTGCTTGGCTCCCTTGGAGTACTTGAGATGATATTAGAAGGTAAATGGGCACAGCATTAAATAACACTAAACCACATAGAAACAGAAGTAGCCTCTTTGCAATTTTTTTTTCTCCTTCGATGTGGTGCAAATATGTGCTTAACAGCTCTCTAACAATTGCTCCCTATTTAATAATTGGAGAGCAGGACTTGGCGAGGAACTGTATCTGGCTAGATGTTTATGACACTTTTTATGACACATAATATTGATTTTTCATTTACAATAGTGATAGAAAGTTTTTGTAAAAGTAAATTTATTTAAGTAAAATAATGATTTCATTTAAACTAATATATTAGGTGCCTAAAAGTCTAGGTCTTATAAAGATAAGACATAAGCCATGACAGCAGTATTCAAACGAAGGGAGTTTGGCTAACACTGATCTAGAATAAATGCTTCAAACTCTCTTTTATTTATGAGAGATTCTGGAGAAGTTTGGCCAAGCAGCACATGCCAAAAACTCTCCAGTGTACTTCCACCTTCTTAATGAAAAGAGCTGTATTTATGGGAAGGGATGCAAAACTCCTGTTGTCCAACACTAGGGAAAACAACCAAAGAGTTAAAGTGGCAGCTTGGATAGATGGTGGAGATGTGAATAAAATGAACTACTCCTGAAATAAAAAAGAAACTTAATAGTATCTTCACCACCAGACACTCATACTTCGTGTTTGTGCAAATTAGCGTGCAACAGTAATTTTCACAGAAAGAAAATGGAAAAAACAATGGTTTCTCTGTTGGCTTTTTTACATATACAGCTTATTATAGAGGCTGAGCATTTAAAAATAAACTATTATATATTTGATTAAATTTAGTTGCAAAAAATAGGTAAAATGTGAGACCTTAAACAAAAATCATAGACATAATCCTTGATCTTCAGTAAATCATATCATAAGCGTGTGTCAAAATACTGCATTGAGGAAGCAGTGATTCTTGCATAGTCTGGGATCTATTTGCTAAGAGTTAGTTTCCGTTCTTTGACTCTTGTTTGCACTTTTCTTACCAGACCAGGGTCATCTAAGAAATTAATACTCAGCAAGTTATATGACTTTTCAGCAACTCATAAATTTAGAGGTTGCTGCTTAAGTGGATGGTGAATGTAAATGGATTATTTTATGAAGACTTTGAGGCCTCTAATAATTTTCTGTAAAATTGATTTGACATATTAGGAGAGGTTTTGCACAGCTGATTTATTTATTGCATGTTTTTTACCCTCTGCACCATGGGCATTAAAAATGTTACTTGCATGCAAACTAGATTTAGAAATGGCTTTGTTGAGTATGGTATGGAAAAAAAAGGCTGAGTTGGATAATATGTATATAAGAATAACAAAAGGAACATTTCTATGCTGATTGGACTTTGCTGGTAAAAGACTGGTCCAAAGCAGATCTCAATAGGTAATGAAATAGAATTGGCCATTTTCATGTCCTTGCTCACCCCCAGCCCTGAAATTGCTTTCTCTTCTGTGCACTGTACTTTTTTTTTAAAACACCCTTTAGTCATTTTGTTCTATATTACAGTTAGTGGTATAAACATCTGTCTTTTTTGATAGGTCTTGAAGCTCTGTATTATGCATATCTTATTCAATGCCCAAGATGGTATCTTACCCATAGTAAGCCTTTCAATCAATACCTTTTGAATTGAATCTTGAAAAATGCTTAGCATGCATCAAGAAATGAGCAGACTGCCTTGAGCCTTGGATGTCATTCCAGTTTCGTCACTTGCTCCCTGAGTGTCCTTTGAAAAGTTACACAATCTGTCTTAGTTTCTCCAGCTGTAAAATGGGGTAATAATACTACCTGCCTCTTAGAATTGCTGTGAAGATTGAGTGAAATCATTTATATAGAGACTTAGAACAATGTCTAGAGACAGAGATAGGAAGGGACCGATAAATTTTGGATATTTAATTTTGGTGGTGGTTTCCCAGTACTTTTTTAAAGAAATATTTAAACAAATTATAGGTTGCCCTATTGGAAAGAAAACTACTGAAATCCAGGACGCTAGATTTTCATCTTGTTTCTATCAGTGTTTTGTATAACCTCAGTCTGACCAAGAAGCTTTCCTGTGCTACGGTTTCCTCATTTATAATTGAAGTTATTTGGACTTGATTCTCTAGAACTTCCAGTTTAAAACTTCAGTGGCTATTATTCTGTTTGCTGTCAATGGAATGGCATTTTTAAAATATAAATTAATCTTTAAGAGCACATTACATAACCTGTATGTGATCTATTGTACTTGGTTAGTAGTTGAATATTAAAGTTTTATAGAGACCACTATAATAAAATACTCTTTTAATCTATACAAATATCATTTAAATAAGATGCATGTTGATTTTATAGAATTAATTTTTTATCTGCTTAGCAAAAGTTGAAGCTGAATGGATGATTTATCAGATGAGATTATTAAACCAGGTATTAGTACAACCGAATAAAGTGCCACACAAATTTAATGCATGAGTCATATCCCCGGAGACAATTTAGTTAATGCTTTGGTGAAATCTTTGGTTCCATAATGCTTTTGTACAGATGGGTTGCTGAATACTTGAGTTATTATTCTGAAATTTTCTCCTTGACCAAGGCGCCAACTAAAATTGACATTTAAATCTTAGAGACTGGAAAGTGGAACTGACCCATTCCACTGGGTTCTTAAAACCGTGGATTAGAAGAGATTAACATGGATCTTTCCTGGTTCTGAATCATATCACATCACATGAATGATTAAATCTTCTCTTTACTCCAAATGCTCAGAAAGTATAACCCCTTTCTTTCCCCTCTGTCAAGTTTTGACATGTAACATTTAGTACTATCTCTTATTCCTTGCCCACCATCCAATGAATCCTTCAAACCATTGCAATCTGATTTCTCCCTTCCCACTCCGTTGAAACTATTTTGGCAAAGGACTTCGAAACTGTTAAATCCAACAGACGTTTCTATCCTTTTCTCACTCTGCTGCTTTAGATAATATTAATACATTCTCCTTCTTTAAACTTAAAAAAATATTAATATACTTCCTTTGCTCTGTGTCATTATTCTTAACTTGTTCCTTTCCTTTCTCATTGATTGGTTCTTCTTATTTGAGACTTTCATCTTTTGAACTTTAGTTTCATCCTTTCTTAAATACTCAAACACAGAAATTTTTATTTTATTTTTATTTTTTGAGACAGAATCTTGCTCTGTCACCCTGGGTAGAATGCAGTGGCAACATCATAGCTCACTGCAACCTCAAACTCCTGGGCTCAAGTGATTCTCCTGCCTCGGCCTCTCCAGTAGCTGGGACTACAGGCACACACCACCATGCCTGGCTAATTTTTTCTATTTTTGGTAGAGACAGGGTCTCGCTCTTGCTCAGGCTGGTCTTGAACTCCTGAGTTCAAGTGATCCTCCTGCCTGGGGCCTCCCAGAGTGCTAGGATGTGAGCCACTGTGCCTGGCTAAAACACAGAAAATTCTTCGAGCTCATTTTCAAAATGCACTCAGCATCCTACCATTTCTTATTACTACTCTAAACTACCATCATTTTTTCCTTAATTAATGGTACAGCTTCCTAGCTGGTCTCTGTTTTTCTTTCCCTTGCCCTATAAGTGGGTTCTGCAGACAATAGCCAGAGCAGGTCTGTTACAGCATAAATCGTATTATTTTTCCAATATAAACTTCTAATGGTTTCCAATATTATTCAGAGCAAAGGCTGAAGTCCATACAATGGCCCTTAAGGCCCTATTTGACCTGGCCCCTTGCCATCTCTCTGACATCACTTCCTTCCACGCTCCTTAATTAATATTCTTTATTCATAGATGTGCATTGTTGTTCCTCAAACATCCCAAGTACACTCTTACCCTGTGGCCCCTTCATTTGCTATTTCTTCTTCCTGGAAAGCTCTTTCCTAAAATGGCTCACCTTTTAACTTACTTAAGAAAAAGACTTTTTTTTTTTGCTGAAAAAAATCACCTTAAAAGTGCAGAACTTCCTTTCCACTCTATATAAAATAACAACTCTCCCTCTCCTCCTTACCTTATTTGATTTTTCTTAATCTTATTATACTCTTGGTGACTGCCAAATATCTAGTCTTGATTTTTCTCCTAAGCTTTCTGATAAACATTTCTGCTTAATCATTCCACAGGCACCATGCATGCACATGTCCAAAACTGAAGCTCATTTTGTGTGCCAGAACTACCCAACTGCTTGAAACCTGAACAAAACCTGTGGCTTCATGCTTCTGTGTAATTATTCACATTATTTTTGCACCTGTAACACTTCGTCACCTGCTAATTCCTACTCATGCTGCAAGATCAGATTTCATTTCTTCTTGTAGCCTTTTATTAACATAATTTCCACCCTCAAGAGTGGTTAATTGTTCCTTCCCTGTTTCCATAACACCTTCAGCTTATCTTTAACCAGTGAATGTATTGAATGATAGAGATGTTATTATTTCTCTCTCCTAATAAACTGAAATTTCCTTAAGTATAGAGATTGGGCTCTACATATCTTTCTATTCGCAGTGCCTTACTATTGACAGCATAGAAGGCACTCAGGGGGTGTTTGGTAAACTGCAGAGTCAATGTTCCTTAGGGTATGAGAGAATGTTGAGGAGCCTACTAGCCAGTGAGGGTAGAAGAGAAGAGAAATAGGAAAAGAGAAAGAGGAAGAGAGAAGAAACTTTGTGGCTTAGCCTGACTTGTCATCAAGATTAATATTTCTACAACTCCAAAAAATTGAGGGTTTAACAACTGAAGATGGGATTAGGGATGGAGTAGGATTACCAGGGAAGTCCTACCATTAGGTATAGATGCCTTGGAATAGAGGGAAGATAATAAAGGTAGAAAAACAGAACCATATTCTTTCAGCAGGTTCACAGCACAGTGCCAGGTGTCTGGCCCAGCTTTAACAGTCCTGTTGGGTGGTGGTGGAAGGATCAATTACACACCCTAAATCCTCAGGAGACCTAGAAGCATCTCGCTAATAAAAGGAAAATAGTGAGCAACATCATGTTTCAGAGAAACCCCATGAATAAACAATTTAAAGAACAACCCTTAGTATATTTTCAATACACAGATAATTGGATAATAGATTACATTTGATGCGTGGCTTTCTTATCCTTTTCTGCCTAATGGCAAATAAAATGTTGAATTGAAGCTTAGAGTAGATAATTCAGTGGTTGTTTCCATAGCTAGTAATTACAGAGTCAGAATAGAAATCTAATTCTGACTCCAAGTATTTGTTTTTTAAAATCTTGCTTCTTCAGAAAGAAATGCATCCGAAGATGTGTATTCAAGGGCTGGCTTCTTTCCTTAACTATCAGTCGGACAACTTTTCTTGGATTCAGTTCCCTGATGTTTAAAATGAGTGTAATAATATTTGTTCTACCTAGCTCCCGTGGTTGTTGTGAGGCTCCAATGAAAACTACAGCGTGCTATGAAGAGGTACTGTTTTTAAGATAATCAAAAATAGGAGGCCATCTTACTGGTACATATTAAATCAGCTTCATTGAAAATTATATTATTTGATGTTTGGTGTCTTAAAATGACAAACAATATTTAATTTTTCCAAGTTAATTTTATTATGTTATTGTTACTTTCAGAATGACTAATATGCTTGATAAATTGATTATGACTAAATTGGAGCCTGTCTCTAAGACAGTGTCCTCAGGGTCCACACTCAAAAGTTAATTACAGATGAGCACATGTTCTCTTGTTTCTGCTGGTGGCTTATGTTTCCTGAATGGATTCCAAGAAGGAATTATATCAATTTCCTATCTGTAACAGGTTGTTTTATAGCCAGCTTGGAAGGTATGCATGATTGTAGGAATTAGTAATGTTTGTTAGAGGAAGTAGAATATCTTTATAATTAGGACTTTGCAAAAATTTTTTCAGGAAAAAAATACTGCTAAAGTCCTGATTCGTGATATTAAGGAGTATTTCATGAGGTCTGCCCTTGGATCATTGGAAGTGAGACAAGGTGGGGCCACTCCCGCTTCCACCATTGATTCCCTATCTCATGTGTTCTTCCTCTGAGTATGATCATATAGAGGTCTCTGATTTAATGCATACACTGCATCCTGAAGGATGGCACCCTTTTCTTGTAGAACACTGCCTTTAAGATAGTGCTTCAGCTCTGTCTTCTATAGCATTTTCCAGTATTCTATGAGGCCCAGTGTTTCTGGATGGTATACCTCTTTCTCTTTAAAGTTGATGCATTAGTCAGATGCTATATTGTGTGGAATTCCGTGCTTGTGGGTTGAACAACCTGTAAGTTCCTGAATAGTGGCACTGGTTAAATCACTGTTGGAAGGAGAGGCTGGCTGCATCCCTGTAAAGGAAGGAAACCTTTATCTTAAATATGTATTTATCCCTCTGAGGATCAATTGTTGGTTCTTCTAGGATAGAAGAAACTCAATATGGCCAACTGGCCAAGCATGGCTGGCTAGTTTCCTTAAAGATTACTGCCATATCCTGAGATCAGCATTTGTTTTCATTGCTGGCAGATTCAATATTCAAAGATAGTTAGATTAGCCTCAGTAAGTGGGTTTCCAATCTGTTGCACTTGGAATATAGCCTCCATCACTGCAATTGTGACCACTCCCTTCATGTGTACATTGTGATATTTCTAGGGTGGTCAAGGATAAAGGCTAGCTAACATAAACTGACTGAGTTATTTTGTTTAGTTGGTTGTTTAGTGCCTCTTCTATGGTGGGTGCTTTCACTGAGTGTTATGGTATGTTCCAGGGTTCCTAGTGGATGCTTGAAACTGTGGATAGTACCGAACCCTATATATACTGTTTTTTTCCTATACATACATACCTATAATAATGTTTGATTTATAAATTAGGCACAATAAGAGATTAACAATACCAATAATAAAGTCGAACAATTATAAAAATATGCTAACATTACTTCTCTTGCACTTTGGAGCCATTATTAAATAAAATAAGGGTTACTTGAACATAAGTACTATAATACCACTTAGTCGACCTGGTCTACTAAGTGACTAATGGGCAGGTAACTCATACAGTGTGGACATGCTGGACAAAGGGATCATTCATGTCCTGGGTGTGACTGAGCAGGACAGCAAGAGATTTTATCATACTACTCAGAATGGTGTGCAATTTAAAACTTATGAATTGTTTAGTTCTGGAATTTTCCATTTAATATTTTCAGACTGTGGTTAATCTCGGGTAACTGAAACCACAGGAAGTGAAATCGCGGATAAGGCGGGATGACTATAATGTTAAAATTTTCAGGTGGGACTTCTTACTGTGAATGAGAATATTGTCAACTCATCTCTTTAAAAACAACTATGAAGCTGGATGAACTTGACAAAAACAACACTTTCAGCACCCTGGACATTGAAAAATTGATGAAATTCATGTAAGAGGTCTCAAGTTCTCTTTAGTTTATATTATGACAAAGGGTGTTAGAGTTAATGTAACTGGTGGAAAACTTTAAATGAACATTGTCTGTCCCACATGAATGCCAAACAGCTTCTGACGTTCTTATATGTTTGGTATAGAAAAGAATGCATTTGCCAACTCAGTAACTGTATACCATGTACCTGAGGGCCCTTAACTGATTGTTTACCACCATCAATTTTTCATTATTTTTTTGCATGGCACCATTATAGCTTAGTAATTACCAGCCAGCTTTGCTGTTCTTGTAGTCATTGGCACCTCTCATTGCTTCCTCCAACCCATCTTTCAAATGTCTAAAGTCTTGCAGTGGAAAGGTCCTTGTCCTCTGCTAGGACATTTCTCAGATCATCACCAGCAAAAATCTTCAACAATTTGGCCCCCAGCTTGTGCCAGGGACTATCCATGCTCCGTAATCTACTCAGGATGAGGTCTTCCTTGCCAGCTGGGAGGTGAGTGAGTCAGTCTCCAAACTCTTTCTTTCTGCCTGTTTTCTCAGACTACTACTCGTACCACCTACGTCAGTTAAGGTCCTCCAAGGAACAAACAGCAAGATAGTATTATATATGCAAGAAATTTATTGGGGAAATGCCCATGAAAGATATGGGGGAGGTGGGAAAGGAACAGAAAGTATGAGGGGAAGGGAGAAACCTTAGAGAATACTGCAAACGTGACATCTGTATAAAAGAGAAAGAAGTTAGGAGGATGAGATAGGAAAAGCTACAGATCAGAGTAAAGTTTTGGATAGGGTGATGGGAGTCTTGGGGCAGAGGTTGCCTGTTAGAAGAGTACTGTATGAGGCAGAAATGGCCAGCATCTAGTACCCCCTCATTCTTGGTGTCAGTCATTGATGGGGATTGGCCTGAAGGAAGCACGGCCTTGGCATGCTGTAGGGGAGCTGGAGTGGCTGCAGTTGGAATCTGTTGATAAAGCTCATTGTAGCAGCTTCTTTAGAAGAAAAATCTGTGTGGCACACTTCCATGGCCACCAGACTTATCTCAAGGGGCTAGGAAGAGAAAGGGGTCAAGAGGGAATTTATATATCGTTGAATTGTTTTAATTGATATTACAATGGTATATTTCTTTTGTAATACAAAAACTAATCAAGACATTTTAAAAGAACTAAAAACAGATGTGGCATTAATGTGTGTATGTGTGTGTGTGTGTGTGTGTGTGTGTGTGTGTGTGTAAATATACCTTGTCTCCTTTTCCTAATTTTAGAATACAGAAAATATAGTTCAAAAGTAATCAATCCATAATAGCTTAGAGAAACAAGAAGTGAGATCACAAGAGGAACAGAAAACTTAAGGAATTTCTGATAGATATTCCCATATTAATAGGAAAATATAGGTCAAAAAGCACTTGACATAACTGCAAGACAGGCAAAAATGGTTCTGGGGAGAGCTCCATGCCCCTAATGTGTAGATATGGAGCAGGAAGTTCTCTGGGGTTGCTCTGCAGGTCAGTCAGTGGTATTTGATGCTGAGTGTAGGGTCAACAGCTTATGTTTTGGATGTGGCACTTTTTCTTTATAGGGTGATACCAGCCATCCAGGGCCCTACTGTGCACTCCTGCCCGTGTTCACACCTGGCCCATGTCGTCGTTCCTGCTATACCCCAGGAGCAAATGTCTCCATTCACTGTGGGACACAAATTGCATAGTGCGTGTGGCATGAGAAGAAAATATAGTGCCTGGGTAAGTGATGTCACCCTGGGTGGAGAGAATGCACCCACATCCAAAAGATGGGTTCTTGGAACCACACTCAGCAGCAAGCATCGCCTAACCCCCTCACTCCTCCAATCACTAAAGGTAGTCTGTGGTTAAAGAAAAAATGCTTCATAGATATATGAATAATTAATATTTAAAAGCAAAATTAGAAGATGAACAGGCAACCAAATATTTCCAAAGATTAGTGATAATCAAATTCAGGAAAATGCATAGACAACACCAGAAGGAATAGAATTAAAGAACAAATAGGGTTTTAAGGAAATATACTGATATCCTTACGGACAGAAAAGAAGTTGATGCAATAAGGAACAATAAAAGGCTATTAAAATAACAAATTAGAGATCATAAAAATAAGCTCAGTGAATGGACTAGATAGTAGAGTAATCATACATGAAGATTTAATTGGTGATTAAGAAGACTGAGCAAAGGAATTCACTTAGAATTCAGTACAAAGTATAAAAATATGAAAAGTATAAAATAAATAATCCATGTGGGTTCAAAAATTGCTGTATCCATCTACAAATATTTCAGTGAGGAGAGAACATTTATGACAGTACCTGTTTTTTCATATACTCTCAAACATTGGTTATTGTAAGTTAAATTTCTTTTACACATTCAATAGGTTAAAAATTGTAGATGGTGTTTAATTTACATTTATATGACAACTTGTGAGGTTTAGCAGTGTTTTATATATTGAGTAGATATGTATATACATATATATATATTTTGTGTGTGTGTATTGCCTATTCATGACTTTTGACTTTTTTTCTATTGAAATATATTTTTTTCTTTTGATGTACTGTATTAACATATATCTTCTTTGTATGTAAGGGCTAATAATCCTTTGTCAGTTATATAAACTGTAATTATATCTTTGTTTGTCATTTAAAAAATTTTCTATGGTATATTTTGTCTTCCAGAAGAATTTTTTCTCATTCGTTCAAATAAGTTGATAATTTTCGTGTGTGTTTTCTGGGTCTTATGATTTTCTTTTTTTTTTCTTTTTAATTCAGGATATTATGGGGGTACAAACATTTTGGTTACATGAAATGCATTTGCCTCACTCAAGCCATGGCCAAAAGCATGTCCTTCCCCCATATAGTGTGCCTGTATCCATTATCCACCCCACTCACTCTACCCCCATCTCCCCACCTCACTGGCACCCAGTGAGTATTAATACCATGTGAGCACCTTAGTGTTGATCAATTAGTACCAGTTTGATGGCGAGTACATGTGGTGCATGTTTTTCCATCGTTGTGATACTTCACTTCAAAGGATGGGCTCAATCTCTATCCAGGATAATATAAGAGGTGCTAGATCACCATTGTTTTTTGTAGTTGGGTAGTATTCCATGGTATACATATACCACATTTTATTAATCCACTCATGTATTGATGGGCATTTGGGTTGTTTTCATATCTTTGCAATTGTAAATTATGCTGCTATAAACATTAGAGTGCAGATGTCTTTTTTATAGAATGTCTTTTGTTCTCTTGGATAGATGTTCAGTAATGGTATTGCTGGATCAAATGGTAGTTCTACTTATAGCTCTTTGAGGTATCTCCATATTGCTTTCCACAGAGGTTGTACTAGTTTGCAGTCCCACCAGCAGTGTATGTGTATTCCTATCTCTTCAGATCTACGCCAACATTTGTTATTTTGGGACTTTTTGATAGAGGCCATTCTCACTGGAGTTAGGTAATATCTCATTGTAGTTTTGATTTGCATTTCATTAATTATTAGAGATGTTGAGCACTTTTTTATATGTTTGCTGGCCATTAGTCTGTCTTCTTTGAAAAGTTTCTGTTCATGTCCTTTGTCCATTTATTGATGGGGTTGTTTGATTTTTTCTTGTTGATTTTCTTAAGTTCTATATAGATTCTTGTTACCAGCCCTTTATTGGATGTGTAGAAAGCAAATATTTTCTCCCATTCTGTAGGTTGTCTGTTTGCTCTAAGGACAATTTCCTTGGCTGTGCAGAAGCTTTTAAATTTGATCAGGTCCCATTTGTTTATTTTTGTTGCTGCTGTGATTGTTTTGGGGGTCTTCTTCATAAATTCTTTACCTAGGCCAATGTCTAAAAGAGTCTTCACCATATTTTCTTCCAGAATTCTTAAGGTTTCATGCTTTAGGTTTAAGTCTGTTATACAAGGTGAGTTGATTTTTGTGAGAGGTGAGAGGTGGAGATCCAGTTTCAATCTTCTGCATGTGGATATCCAGTTTTCCCAGCACCACTTATTGAATAGAGTTTCTTTTCCCCAATGTATACTTTTGTCTGCTTTGTTGAAGATTAGATGACAATCTGAGGATGGTTTTATATCTGGATCTCTGTCCTGTTTCAAAGGTCTATATCTCTGTTCTTGTGCCAGTACCATGCTGTTTTGGTTACTATAGCCTTATAGTAAAGATTGAAGTCTGACAGACTGATGCATCCCAATTTTTTCTTTTTGCTTAAGATTGCTTTGGCTATACGAGGTCTTCTCTGGTTCCAAATGAAGCGTAGAATTATTTTTTCTAAATACGTAAAGAATGATGGTGGAATTTTGATAGGGATTGAATTAATTCTGTAGATCACTGTAGGTAGAATGGACATTTTAAAAATATTGATTCTACCAATCCATGAGCATTGTAAGGATCTTCATCTGTGCACATCTACAATTTCCTTTCTCTGTGTTTTGTAGTTCTCCCTATATATATCTCACCACCTTCGTTAAATATATTCCTAAATATCTAAATTTCTTTGATGCTATTGTGAAAGTGTTGCATCTTTGATTTGATTTTCGGCTTGACTGTTATTGGAGTATATGAATGCCATTGATTTGTGTGTATCCTGAGACTTTACTGAATTCGTTTATCAATTCCAGGAGTCTCTTGGCTGAATCCTTGGGATTTTCTAGGTATGATGGCATATCATCAGCAAAGAGTGAAAGTTTGACCTCTTCTGCCCCTGTTTGGACACTCTTAATTCCCTTCTCTTGTCTGATTGTTCTGGCAAGGACTTCCAGCACTATGTTGAATAGAAGTGGAGATAGTGGGCAACCTTGTCTGGTTCCAGTTCTAAGCGGGAATGCTTTCAATTTTTTCCCCATTTAATATGATATTGGCTGTGAATTTGTCATATATGGCCTTAATAATTTTAAGGAATGTCCCTTCTATGCCTATTTTATTGAGGGTTTTTATCATAAAAGTGTGCTGGATTTTATCAAATGTTTTTTCTGCATCTATTGAGAAAATCATATGGTCTTTGTTCTTGCTTTTATTTATGTGGTGAATTACATTTATAGATTTGTATATGTTGAACCAGCCTTGCATCCCTGGGATAAAGCCCATCTGGTTGTTGTGAATTATTTTTTTGATGTGCTGTTGGATTCGGTTTGGTAAAATTTTGTTGAGAATTTTTGTATCTATTTTCATAAGGGATATTGTTCTGTAGTTTTCTTTTTTTTGCTACATCCTTTCCTGGCTTTGGTATCAAGGTGATATTGGCTTTGTAGTATGTGTTGGGGAGGATAACATCGTTCTCAATGTTTGGGAATAATTTTTGCAGTATAGGGATGAGCTCTTCTTTGTTTGGTAAAATTTGGATGTGAACCCATCTGGTCCGGGACTTTTTCTTTTTGGAAGATTTTTTATTGCTGGTCCAATGTCTGCACTTAATATTTGTCTGTTCAGGAGTTCTATTTCCTCCTGATTGAGCTTAGGGAGGTAGCGTGTCTCCAAGAATTTGTCCATTTCCTCCACATATAGTAGCTTTTGGACACATAGATTTTTATAGTATTCAAAGATAATGTTTTGTATTTCCATGATGTCTGTAGTGACCTATCCTTTTTCATTTCTGATTGAGTTTATTAAAGTCCTTTCCTTTCTAATTTTTGTCAATCTAGCAAGAGGGTTATCAATTTTGTTTATCTTTTGAAAAAAATCAGCTTTTGGTTTTATCGATCTTCTATATAGTTCTTTTCTTCTCAATTTCATTTAGTTCTGCTCTAATCTTAGTTATTTCGTTTCTTCTGCTAGGTTTTGAATTAATTTACTCTTCCTTTTCCAGTTCCTTGAGATGGTTTATTAGTTTGTTGATTTGTGAGCTTCTTGTCTTTTGGATGTCAGCATTTAATGCTATTTGTTTTTCTCTCAGGAATGTTTTTGATATATCCCAGAGGTTTTGATAGCTTGTGTCCCCACTATCATTAATTCAAAGAATTTTTCAATCTCCATCTGAATCTCTTCCTTCACCCAGCAGTCATTTAGCAATAGATTGTTTAATTTCCATGACTTTGTAAAGTGGTGAGCATTTCTGTTGGAATCGATCTCTAGTTTTAAACCACTGTAGTCTTAGAAGATACATGGTATGATTTCTATTTTTTTAAATTTGTTGAGATCTGATTTTTGGCCTAGGATGTGGTTGAATTTGGAGAAAGTTCCATGAGCTGATGAGAAGAATGTATATTCTGCTTTATTTGGGTGAAATGTTCTATAGATGTCTGTTAGACCATTTGTTCTAGAGCAAATCCATTTAAGTCCATTTTTTTTGTCTGTATTTTATTTGGAGGATCTGTCCATTTTAGACAGTGGAGTGTTTAAATCCCCCACTACTATGACATTACTGTTTATCATGCTATTTAGTTTATACAGGGTTTGCTTTATATATCTGGGTGCTCCTGTGTTAGGTGCATAGATATTAAGAATTGTTAAGTTTTCTTGTTGGACTTTTCCTTTCACCATTATATAGTGACCATCTTTGTCTTTCTTTACTTTTGCTATTTTAAAATTTATGCTGTCTGAAATCAGAATTGCTACCCTCATTCTCTTTTTGTTTCCATTTGCCTGAAAGTTTGTTTTCCAACCCTTGACCTTGAGACTGACAGCAACTTTGTGGGTTAGATGCATTACCTGGAGACAGCGGATACTTGGCTTATAATGTTTAATCCACTCAACCAGTCTATGTCTCTGCAGAGGACAATTCGAGCCATTCACATTTATTGAGAGGATTGATATTTGGGGCAGATTTCTGTTCATATTGTTGGGTAAGTTCTTATTGTTTTGTTTTACCTCTTGAGCCATTGTGGAATCCAGGTTCTGGGCTTTAACTCTTGAGTGTTTTTAATTTTGCAGGTGTCTATAGTGCTGTTCAATGTATAATGCAGGTCTGAGTACTTCCTACGGAACGGGTCTAGTCTTTGCAAATTTCATCAGTGATTGCTTGTGTGGGACTGTCTTTATTTCTCCCTCGTAGATGAAGCTCAGTTTTGCTGGGTAAAGAATTATGGGTTGGCCATTTTTCTGTTTAAAAAGATTGAGGATGGATCCCCAGTCCCTTCTGGCTTGTAGGGTTTCATTTGAGAAGTCCGCAGTTAGCCTGATAGGTTTTCCTTTGTAGGTTATCTGTTGTTTTCATCTTACTGTGCAAAGGATTTTCTCTTTCGTGTTTACTTTGGCCAGTCTGATAATTATGTGATGTGGTGTTTGCCTCTTCATGTCGAGTCTCCCAGGAGTTCTGTGTCCTTCCTGTATCCGGATATCTAGGTTTCTGGCCAAGCCAGGCATATTTTCCTACGGTATTCCAAGAAATAGATTTTCCAGCCCTTGTGTATTTTCTTCTTGTCTCTCTCTGGGATGCCTATAATTATTATATTTGGTTTCTCTAGATAATCGCACATTTCTTGTATGTTCTGCTCTTGTCTCTTGCTTCTGTGTTCTTTTTCTTCATCTGATTTGTTTAGCACATAGGCATTATCTTCAGGTTCTGAGATTCTCTCCTCTACGTGATCTGTTCTATTTTTAAGGCTTTCCACTGTGTTTTGAAGTTCCTTCAATGCCTCCTTCATTTCCAAGATTTCTGTTTGGTTTTCTCATAATGTAGAATTTTTCATTCATTTCCTGTATTGTTCTTGTGATTTCTTTGTGGTGGGTTTCTATTTTCTCTTCAATTCCACTGAGTTTTCTTACAAACCATATTCAAATTTCTTCCTCTGTCAATTTTAATCATTTCATTTAAATTAGTATCTGATTTTGAGGGTCTCATGGTTTCTTTTGGGGTGATGTTTCCCTCTGCTCTTTCATATTCCCTGTGCTTTTTCTCTGGTTCTTTCTCATCAGGGTTATTCATTGAGAACTGTGAGTACTAGGACTGGCTTGTGCCCTTAACTTCAAGCCTCCAAGGGACGTTCTTTAATAGTGGTGGGGGGAGGTGCACTGGTCTTGTATTGCCTTACAGGTATTTTGGCAAGTTGGGTTACCTCTGACCTGTTGTCTTCACCTCTTGCCAGTGGAGATTAATGAGTTTGGTCCCCCAGCTTAAGCTCCCATGTGGTGAATCACACCTGTGTGTATAACTCCACTGTCCTCTATCTAATTGCTTGAGATGGAGGGCACTGTGTTGAGCTGTGGTGTTACCCTCTCTGTCATTGGTTGTAGATTATGTGGAGCAGCCAGTTATCTAGATAATCTGATGCCTCTGTGTTGGTTTCTGGTCCCTGGGTGAGGAATACTGATTCCCCAATCTTTAGGAAGGATCCTGCCACTCCCAAGGGTTACTTGGACCCTATTCCCCCTTAAAGTGGTGGTAGGAGCAAGGCAGATCTCAGCTGCTGCCTACCAGCCTGGATGTGTGTGCTTCTATGGTTGCTTGATCTGCCACTAGGGGGAGCAGCTAATATGTTATTCAGGGTTCTTCTACCACACTTGGGAGGCTGCTCCTGATGGGAGGAGTTACTTGGTGCATCTGCTGTGGCCTCTGGCCAGGATTTTCCTTCCCTGACTGGGAATCTCACTGTTGGCAGCCACCCAGACGTGGAGATCAGGCCCCAGAGTTATGATCCTACTGGATGACCTAAGCCGGTCTGACAGGCGAAGTCACTGGGCTGTCAACTATTGATTTGCTCCAAGGCCCTGCAGATTCATGCCAGTTCCACATAGGGAAAGTGGATTTTCTTGCCTCTCCCTACCTCCAGGGATGGAGCTTACCACTTTCAGCGTGAAAGTCGCTGCACTTGGGGAAGGGGCAATGCCCGAATCTGCCCAGCACCCCGGCACGTGTGAATCCTGCAGGTGGTAGCCTCCCACGACTGGGGAAGCACTCAAAATTCGCCCATCAAAAAGGGCCGGCTATAGTTGACAATATGTCATGGAAGGGCGGAGCTTGTCGTGAGAGTCCCTGGACTGGAAGAAGGGAGCTGCCCCACACGGTAGCACACCATAGCGTCTGGGTTGTGGACCCCCAAAATCGCAGAGGCCCACCCGCAGAGCGCTAGCACTGGGGGCGACTGTTCAGGAGTTGGTGGATGCCAGATTGGGGAGCTGAGTCAATAGGACGTCTGTTGTCTCTTGTGTGTCGCCCTCCTGCAATTTCCCGCCTGTCTGGCAGAAGGTCTTGCACTTTCTGACCCGCCCCGAGCCAGTCTAATCACCCGCAGCGATTTCCAGGGTAGAGTCCCCTTTTCAGTGTTCGCCTCTGTTGTTCTGGTCCTGCTGACCGCCAGAGGCAGGTGCCTGTCTCCTAACTCCTTCCAGCAGTAGCTCAGACCAGTCCCTGCCCTGATAGGTGCAGTCCCAGCACAGAGCTCAGGGAGTTCAAGATGCTTCCCGCTATTGTCTCCTCTCCACAGAGCCCAATGTCTCCTGCTGCGATTTTGCACGGACTTCAGGCAGGTCCCTGTCTGAGTGGGTGTGGAGGTCAGTGGGGAAGCAGTACGTTCTCCTGTGGGCCAGATCCTACTGTACCCGGCCAGACAGGCGCAATCATCCCACGCTCTATTCTCTATTGTTTATCTCGCACTCTCCAGACTTTGCAATCCGATCTCCCATTCACCTTTTTTTCCCCTGTGTTGTGTGTCCCATGCTGTTTCTCTGCAGTTTCACAACGCTGTTCTTGTGGTGGAGTGATCCACTTAATGCATAGCAGCGTGAGTTCTTCACCTCTTTCTCCTGGAACCGGGAGCCAGGAGGTCACTTTTACTCCGCCATTTTTCCTCCCAGAGTTTCATAAAGACTTTCTTAAGAAGTAATCCCTTCTCCTAACTCCCCATCCTAACCTACATTTTATTTAACTCCTTTATAGTTTTCTTTTTTGATCTTAAATGAAATTTAAATTTATGTTTGGTTACCATATGACTTAGATATTAAATTCTTTCCCCATACACACACACACACACACACACACACACACACACACATATAATATGTGTGTGTTCTCTTTTTGGTTTCCATTGATATCTTTATTTATTTCTCTCCTAGTGTTATGCATAGTTACCAAAGCTTTGCATTTATAATTGATTGAGAACATGATCCCATATTATTCTCTTCCAAACTATTTCTGCTATTCTTTAATTACAATCTCTAGAAAAACTTTTGAATCTACTTGTCAGGTTTCTATATGAATTATGCCTTTTTAGTTTTAAAATAAAACACATACATAAAACTACACACACACACAGCTTAATGGATTATTATACTGTGACCAACTTTGTAGCCATGACCTGAATTAGGAAATGGAATTTTGCCTGCCATCCTAGAATCAATCCATCCATGTGCCCTATACCAATCCTGGTTACCCCAATAGTAACCACTATCTTGAATGTTTGCATATTGGCTGTGCCATCTGTATCTTTTAATATCCAGGTTCTTTGTTTTATTTTCTCTTTGGAATTCATTCGTTGAGGAATCTAGATCATTTGACCTACAGATTTCCCAGGCTGGGTTTTGGTAATTTCATACTTACAGAGCTATACTATTCAACAAATAACCTCTGCCCTCTGATTTCCTGCAGAGTGCCAGCTGGAACCACAGGTCTGATGGGACTAAAGTTTGATTCCTTTAGCAAACTATTAGTGGTCATCACTTTTCATCAGGAGGCATATATGTCTAGGTTCTCTCAATTTTCTCTCTCTGTCTTATTATAATGTTAGCAATTATTGATTCTTAACGCCTTGGAAAATCAATTCATTAAAGGTTTCAAAATGGTGATAGTCTAATTCTAGTATTTTATTTTCATTTATCAGCTAAAATAATTTTATGAAGAGATGCTACTCCTCATGTACTGTGTAGTTACACAGTGGTACAATTCATATAAGGAAGGTAGTATAGATGCTTAATTATTTCCCTTCATTTACTAGTTTTCAAGATATTGATTGATAATCATCTTCTGGAGATGTACTGGTCTTTTTTCCCTATCATTATGAACTCATTGATGTATTACGATCCATTGTCATCATTATCTTGTTGAAGTTCAAATTGTCCCATCTTTGGCCAGGGGGAGCCTCTTCCATTTGGCTCATGAGTGTTTTTGACATGACTCCAGTAGTTTTTGATGCTTTCTTTCTACTGGTTTGATAAGATGTTCCATGCTTATCTATTTACTGTCTTAATTTTAGAACCAACTTTTCTCCAAGAAATCAAACTCTGCCTTTATTTTAGTGGAAAATTGGACTTCAACATTAAAATCTGAGTGTTAGGGATGCTTATTTATCTTGGGATAGTCATTGTTTTTAGACATTTAAATAAAATTAAATATGTAGACAGAGCTGGGAAACATACCTCCCCACAAATATATATCTTTAAGTATACATGACTAAAGATGATATACTTTATAAGTTTATGTTGATATTTTCAATTCAATTTCAGTACTGCAGAGTCTTAACCTCTCCTCAAGAACACAGGAAATGATAGAATTATTTCATAATTCCTTATTTTCTTTATCCTACATTACACATAAAATAGTTTCAGAACAATAATACTAATATGACCATTATCAGTATGATTATAAAACATAGCTATAAGTGACTTTTGCATATGCTATCCTCATTCCTGGCTCATATTTTAGTAGTTGAGCTATATCTATAAGGTCTGAGAATATAATAATTACATGCTGTGTTCTTTTCCTTTTTTAAAATCTCATTTAGTTATAGTTCTAAATGTAACTATAAATGTAATGCTCACCATCAGTGCTTATGTTGATATTTCTCTAGTTATTTTGGTTGCTAGAATTGTTTATCTAATAGATTCCTCAGAAAGGTTTCATTAGAACATCCCTGAATTCTTCAATATTGATAATAGTTTGTTTTACGCTCTTTGTATTTGAAAGACAATTTTGCTAGATATCAAATCCTGGAAATACATATTCTATCATTGAGATTCTCAAATATATTATTCCCTTTTCTTTTGGCAGAAATCATTGCTGTTATCATCAAGTCTGATGATAACCTAATTTTCTTTACCTTAAAGACAAGTACTCTTTTTAAAAAATGACCAAATTATTTTTTTCCTTTAAAGTCCAATAATTTTACTAGAGTGTACCTTAGTGATAGTAGTTCTGAGTCTAAAATGACAGGTATAAGTGTATTCTTTTACTATGCCAATCTTTACTTCAAGAACATTTTTTTGAATAATAGTTTTTATTAATAGTATTTATTCTGTGTCCTTCCATTGATTTTTTGTTTTAGGAACTTCTGTAATGTATATCTTGGATTGTCTTTCCAGCATCTTCAATATTTTTTCTCTTCACTATTTGTCACTTTCTTCTAATTCATTTTGGATTTTGCTTTCAAAAATTTTTAAATTATAATTTACACAAAGTAAAATTTTGTAAAATTATAATTTACTAAGGTAACTGTTTTAGTGTACAGTTCTGTGGACTTCAAGAAATGCATAAAGTCTTATAACCACCACCAAAATCAAGATATGGAAGAGTTACCACATCTCCCAAAATTTCTCCTTGCTCCTTTATAGTTGAGAATTTCCCCCATGCAATCCCTGACAACCTCTGATTTATTTTCTGTCTCTATAGTTTTGTATTTCCAAGGGCATCAGAGAAATGGTATCATACAGTATGTAAACTTTTGAGTCCCAGTTCTTTTGCTTAGTGAAATATGTTTAAGAAACATCTATATTGTTGCATTTATCATGGTTTGCTAATTTATTGCTGAGTAATATTCCAGTATATGGATGTGCCACAGTTTGCTTCTTCATTCCATAGTTGAGGGACATTGGATTGTTTCCAGTTTGGGGAAATTATGAATAAACCTGCTATCACAATCTGTATATGGGTTTTTTTGTATAAATTAAGTTTCTATTTCACTTGAATAAATATGTAGGAATGGGATTGCTTGTTGATGCGATGAGCGTATGTTGAGAAAGACATTCTGCATCTAGAAAGAATGAGGCTGATATGAGAAAAGAGGAAAAACTCAGCATCCATGAGAGTGGGTGTTGGAGTTTTCATTTTCAGTTTTTCCTAAGGTCCACTTGCTTCTTTATTTATCCCTTAACTTGATTGTCCAATTACTTCTTGGATTTCATAAAATAAACTAATGTCCTTTGGCTAATTCCTTTTTGTCCCTTCATGCAGTTCTAAACCTATTTCTGTCACGGGCAAACAAGACTTCTACTACAGCAACCTTTTATTGGGCCCTTAGAAGGCGCTAGCTACTGTGCTAAACCCTTAACATGCGTTTTATAACTCGTGCACTAAGATTATCCAACCTCGTCCATTGGTTGCAACGAAAATTTAACTCATTGTTACGAAAAGGAGAGAGGAATAAAATGAAAAGTAAACAACCTTATATGGAACTGATGTATTTGCTAAAGGGTTATAAACATGCCATCAAGCATTGCCAATGCATTTCTTGTTTTTGAGAAATACACTTTTCATTACAAATGACTTTATTGTTTAGTACAGGCATTTTAATGTTGACAAATAAGATAAAAGTCTACTTTTCACAAAAGAACAAGCCACATTGCTATGAATTCACAAATATGTATGTAGATTACTTCTTTGGTGTATATATTAATAAATAACATATTCATGATCTGAGACCTTAAAGTGAGAAATTTAACACCATGATGGCTAAAGCACTTTGGAATTTCCATTAGTTCTAACAATATTCAGCTTTCTGATTCCATTAGGAATAGATTTTAAAAATATAAATGATTATAAAATACCCCTTAAATATGGCTTTAAATTTTTAAATCTTTATTGGATATTTTAAGATATTTTGATATCCCTTCCATTTTGGGATGAATACTCTCTTTTCTTGAATATTTTATTTATTATTAGCTTTTCTTGAATCATTTTAATATATATCATAGATGTGTTAACATTTGAATCATTTTAACACATATCGTGTTTGCTACATGAGTGGTCCAGATGAGATGTGCTGCTAGGGTTGAGAAGAGGCAGAGAATAATTTTTGGGTTGGAGGGCTCAGGGAAGGCTTCATGGAGAAGGTGGCACTGGAACAGAGCCTTGTAAATTATTGGTGTCCAGAGACCATTGACACCAATAGGAATTCCTATATTAAATTAATACTTATGTAATGTGCTAAAGTGGGGTTTAGATAAAGATCCACCTTCAAAGGAAATTAAATTTCTTTTTTACAATAATTTGAGCATACAGTTGAAATAAGTAAATACACATGGCTGGATTCTTGACTAATTAAAAAACATTATGCCCTCTTTGATCCTACCTGCCATTGTGATCGAAGAAGGCAACTTCTGTAATAAAATCATTCTATTATCTAATTCATGATGTAATATTTTATTGTGTTTAGCCAAGATTCTATATTGTATCTTTATTTGTATTTGACTGACATAAGTTTCAGCAGAAAAGTTGTTTCGGAATTTTCATGATCTCTTGGAAAAATAATAGGTCATTAAAAATAAACATTATTTATTTGCCAGAGATCAAAGAATCAATGTGGTCACTGAGTAAAATATGCTTTTAGACTTAAAAATGACTCAAATGGCTTTTTAGAGTAATAAAACAATCTCAAATGCAATAAGAGCACACACTTTAAAACAGGGAAAATTATCATGGCATTTAGAAGCTGTAGAAAAAATAATATATGGCCTATTTGTAATTGATTACAATGGGACCTCTGACATTTCTGTGTACTGAGGGGCTTGTTCATGGAGTCATTGCTAAGTAGGAAAGTGTTGCTGATTATTTATGAAACATTTAAGAAATGATGGCTCATATTTGGCATAAATTCTGAATTAATCTCTTGAGGACTTGTACTGTATGTAGCATTATCAGCCTGATTTGCTGACCCACATGGATCAGAGACCATTGTAGAAATTTGTGACCAGAACTTTTCTAAATGTGTAAAATGTTTACAATGTTTACAAGATGTTAAAGACTCAAAATATGCCC
>NW_012140525.1:1530083-1535043 GCF_000956105.1 Propithecus coquereli | reverse complement strand
AGAAAGTACGAAGTTTGCGTTCATCGTCCACTTCAATGAGTTTCTGGCAGCCAGTGGCTGGGAAGGAGATATTCAGCTTCATCCTGAAGCAGCTGGTCGCCTCCGAGGCGCCACGAAAAAGAGCGCCACTGGCATTTTCTAACATGCTTGTGTATGCTTTAGCAGATGTGGTGTTATATATGTGATACCATGTGTAGTATCAGATGAATGAGTTTGATCCACTGTGTGAATTGTATTTAGTAATGCAGTAGATCCCATGCTTTGAAATGACTGTCAGTGGGCCATCACTGATTAGTTCCTTTAGTCTTCAATACGTCAGGGAGACATGGGGTGGCCCAAGACTCTGGGCTGCTCAGCCTCATCCATTTTACCCAGTATACAATACAGATTCCAATTTCTAGATATGCTATGCCAATGAAAGATTGGGAAATACTGAAAGCACCTTTTATTGAGCAACAATTATATGGGAAGTATCAGCCTATGCACTAAAAGTGGTTTAAAAACAAACGAACAAGATATTTTACGCTTTTAAAAAATATTTAGAATATAATTTAAGAGAGATATGTAATGAATAAAAAGTCACAAACTCAGATTTATAATTTCTGTTTAAATGAATTTATCACATATTCTAAGCCACCGTTTCTGCTATGACAGAAAACAATTTTGCCAGATCAAGGTAACTTCCAGTTTAAAGCTGTATCTTCTGTATAAACTCAACTTCAAGGCTCCTCTCCTGCTCTTCTTCCCTGGGATGATGGAGGCTCTCAGTACTTCCACATCTCCCTGACATTGGACGGAGTGGGGATGGTCGTGGCTCTGTTGTGTTCACTGATGCAGTAACCGGCCATCTGTCCTCTCTGTGTTGACAAAGTGCAGTGATTGCTCTGGGAAGCTCATTCTGCTCTGTAGGTCCCCTCACTCTTCATCCATCTACTTACCCTTCAGGGATGCCATATCTTAACTTTTACCTAACCTCTGTGTCTCACTCGGTAGGAGAATCTTTCTGGATTCTTTCCATACCTCAAAGGATTCCAGGAAGGATGATAAATGGGCATAAATCTCAAGATACTTCTCTGCCTAGACCTGCCCTGCTGTAATTTATACCCCAAAGTGGTTCTGTGTTGGCAGGCATCATGCTACTAGGCTGCCTCTTTTCAGAAATGCAGACAGAAATGGAGCTTTTCTGTCTTCATATTCTCAGTAAGTTTGGTTGTTTTTATAGATTCCACTTCTCTGGGATTCGAGCGCTCAGTAGAAGAAGGAAGGGCTGAAGCACAGCAGTTACATGTGGCTTCCCTCTTTCCCACTCCCCTGCAAGTTATTTCTCCCACTCCACACATGCACGTCCAAAGCTCTGCACAACTGGACTTACATAAGCATATTTCTTCCTCCCACCCACTGTGCCTTATAAACTAAACAGGTGTTACTCAAAATGTTTTGATAGAAATCTTCTGTGAGAAATGTATTTTTGTATCATCCCCAGAAGCCACTTAACTTGCCATTGCTAATTACAAAGTACTCTATTCTATTCCATTAGGAAAAAGAAGAGCTGGTCCAGACCCAGGACATTGATTTCATGACCTGCTTGTGGGCCTTGACCAACAGTGAAAGCAATGCCATATAAACCTTCCCTCTGAGTCCCTCCTTGCTCCTGATAAACAGAGCCGGGTTTTTAGAAACCTACTAGACACCTTCCCTTCTTGGGTGGCTGAATCACGCAAATAAAAAAGCTTTGACCTTCAGAACAAAATCTATGCTATGTGTTTGAAAAAATCCATTCAAAAATCCATTTGAATTATTTCTTTGTTCTGTATTCCACTCTACACCTTCGACAATGAATATCTCTAGGTATATGAGCAGAGAACAGTAAGAAAAATGAGAGAAAGAATCTACAGATTTTATCCTGCTACATATAAATCAGGATTGAGTACCACAGAATTTTAAAATACCACAGGAACTTAGAGAGATTAATTTTCCCAACCAAGCCGTTCGCAAAGGACACTAGTATTCGGAGTAGGTATCTGAAATGTTCAATGCTGCAGAGCTTGTTAGAGCCGAAACTCAAACTTTGGGCTTTTGGCTGTCATGTCACCATTCATTCCACTTTACACTATTTTAGTCTCTCCTTAAAATTAGAAAATTGGTCAAATGAAAGTACACATGCTAATACGGAATGGGACTGATTTTCACCATGTGCTTAATAATTGTTAGCTCTTTTTTTCTTCCTGAACTTAATGGATCTGAGGTTGAAGTACTCATCATGTCAGAAGCAGTTCTTAATTTTCTTTATTTTTTCTTTTTTTCCTTCTTTCCTTCATACTTAAGGTGCTGAGGGAAGAGTGAAGAATACTGCATACAGTTTTGTGGGTCAATATTAAGCCTTGGTCTTAGAGAGTCTGACAACTCACGTGCTATAAAACAAATTTTTGGAGATTAAACTGATCGTCACTTTGCTCTTGGCTGATTTACTCAGTAATATAGCATCATCCTCTATTTCAACTCCTCTTAGAGAAAACATATTTCTTACACTGACATAAAGATATCTGGACAATTCTGATGATTTACATCAGGGATGAGTAAAAAGAGGCTTATTTTAAAAATGCGTATCTAAGAGAAAGCACTTAACCCTTTTAGAAAGTGATTTATCAATATATGTCAAGGATTTTTGAAATACATATTAGTGTTTATCTCAGAGTTGTGATTAACAGCAAAATGCTACATTGGATACAACTTAAATATCAGCTGTAGTAACATGATTAAGTAGATTATGGTACTTGTGGAAAATAAATTATTATGCAACCCTGAAATATGATATTGATGATCACTCTCTCTGACTATGGGGAATGTTTGTGTTTTAAATGTTCTATAAAGGACATATTTAAATTGCTTCCTCAGCATGAGATTTACTGTGTAAGAACTGCATAGAAAAAATATTAGAAGAAATAGATGAAGATATAATAATGATTATCTCTGGGAGATGGACTTACAGTGGTCATATTTTTTCTTCTTTTCTTCTGAATCTTAATTTTTTTCTTCAATTATCATGCATAACACATACTCAGAAAAATGAAAGAAACTATTTGAAAGAAGCACTTAAAGTATGTAATATTGGTTTAAAATGTTGAAATCGAGAAAAGAAATTCAGGGTTTAAGCTTTTAAGATACTTAGATTGTGTCTGATTACAGTGTTCCAAGGAGCTTTGGGAATTGGGGAATTAGTGAAGTTTTTCAGATGGAGTATCCCGTAATGTACCATCATTGAATCACAGCCACTGTTAGTAAGGAAAGAATATGTTGAATGGAAAGAACATCAACTTTAAACAACAGGTGGAGTTGTTATTTAGCATTTTGAGTGGAGCAGGGTGTTTGTTGATCTCTGCTGCTATTTATAATTTAGGGCTCTTGTTATTTGATCCAGAATAGAGGAACACATTGAAAAGAGAGGAAGAAATAAATAGCTCCTCCCTTTCCTCTCTGAGGAAGTCACCTGCAATCAATTCTGCTAGAATGAGCAGCAGCTACAAATGGGTCTGCTTTCTTGAATTCACCAGCTGCACCCACAGTCCACACTGCAGTAGCTGAAGCAATCTTCCTTTCAAAATATTGATTTCCTATGGAATTGTCATTTGAAATGATGGATCTGCAGTTGGGTTGGGACCTGGAGGAGAGATGGTTGTGTTTGTGTTGCAGGCATGAATCTCGATAGGCTTTGTCCTCCACACAAAGGACAAAAAGAAAGGAAAGAAATTATTAGAGTTGAGAGAAAGATTAAGGAAAATACTTTAATCATCTTCCATTTTTGCAGGCCAATTTCTGATACTTATGACAAGGTTATTTATGAGCCCACCCTTTCGCCGTTGAATTTCTCTGATTGTTCCTAAAGCCAAAATAGTTGAACTTATGGTTATGTACTTTTCAATGGAAATACAGAAAGTTTTACTTTGTTGGCTGGAGGATTCGTTGGTAGCAATTTTCTATTTCCCAGAGGAGGTCTGAAGGCTCGTCTTTGGGTTGCAGTGATAACAGTCCTTTCATCATAAGTCAGATTTCCTGGAGCCCAGCAACATTCTATTTTAGAAGGGCGTGATCCTGGTTCTTTGCTTCCATCCTAATACAGTGGACCTTACTCCCTTCTTCCTACCCTCTTTTCTGTTATCTTCTTTTGTGTAATATGAATTTTATCTAACATGGATCTTCTTTTTCTGTAATTTGTCATTGCTTTTTTTTCCTGATGCAAGGCCAGTTGTTCCATCCTTTCTTTTCTTCTCTTGTCTTATTTTTATCTATTCTCTATTTTTCACTTGAGAAATAGCCCACCCTCATTGGCTTGGAATTTGTTAATCAGACTGATTTCTGTCTTGACACAGATGCCTATGCTGTTATGATAGACACAAAGCTGCTAATATATCCTTTTGTTTTCTTAGTTTTAAAAAATAGCCTGTGATACAAAGTGTGTGCATGAGGTTATATATGCTGATGTATTTAAGTATGATATACAAACACATTAAATGCATGCAGCAATTAATGTTTATCATCAGTGAATGCAATACTATTTATAAATAAATTTTATAACAGCAAAAATTTAGCTTTATTATCAGACGATATTTTTAAACCATTTCTACAGAAATTTTTCTTTAAAATTCACTCATTTCTCTGCCGACATCAAGTATAATAAACCAAATTAAACCACTTGTAGATGATGGAACAACATCAGTGTATACTGTGTAACAGGCACTCTTAGGAATTTTTGAGTCAATAGGTCATTGTTACCTTAGGCCAAATGACCACTGTGATTCTTTGTTATTGTTTTATATGTGCATATATAATAAATGTATATATATATGCACACATATATACACATATATATCTATGCACACATATATATTGCCTTTGTCTATAATCAGCTGACTTTTCTGTCTTCAATCTGGGCCTTTCTCCTTCTAAAATTTTCTGCTTTTAA
>NW_012140525.1:1524123-1529143 GCF_000956105.1 Propithecus coquereli | reverse complement strand
GGCAATTGCATTTCTAGAACACTGAAAAACATTAGTATTTATTTGGGAGATATGTGCTGATGATAACCTGTCATCAAGATAGTATCTTATTATTGAATAATTAAAACTTCACTTTTAAACAGGGATAACCCTCTCTATATGGACATAAACACACACTAGAATTCAGGTGCCCATTTTGGACTCCAGTCAGTAAAATTTTAATTAATCAAAAATCTATACATTAGAAGCATAAATCAAGTGAGTTTTAATATTGAAATAATTTCTAGTCTAATAAAGCAGCCTAATATTTTGTAAAGGTTCTTCGATTTAACAAGTTAAAATTAAAAAACATGTTTTCTAAGAAACAAACTCTCCAGCAGCCAGGATTTATCCTTCCATTCCTGACATAGCATTGTTAATTGAAGTTTTATTGAAACAGTATTTCTAAAGGAGAAATATATCTTCTTTCAGGACAGTAGGCCTGGTATGAATCCTTTAAATTATCTTACAAATCAAATTCTGATTAGATAACTTACAAAACTGTGTTTAATATGCATTTTCTATGTAAATAAAATATTTTAATATTAGTCTTTTTTTGCCTGTGCATGCATTTTTAATGAGAAATCAATGACATTTGGAAAACCATTTTACTTAGATCATCACATTAATTTTTAACAAAGTAAGTAGATTCTATTTGATGTTGAGCAAAATAGGCTTAGTTTTTTGGTGGATCTGTTTGGTAAATATGTGCCATTGATCACTCATCTTTGTTTAGGCAAACACGCATTTCTGACATTTATCTATCTTGTTTACCAGTCACTGCTATTTATATTAGTAGGCAATTCTATTTCGTATTTAACTTTGGTGTGATCATTATGCAAGTATAATTTTGAGCTCAGCCACCTGTTTACATATTCTGTCATGTGGCAAACAAAGCCCTTTCTAGGGAAAGTATTTCAAAGGGGAGAAGAGATAGCATGAGTGAGAAATTTGGCAATCTTAACCCTAAAGCACATTTGAATTAGAGTTTTTTAAAAACTGTTGGTCTGCATAAATTCCTCAGGATGCTTCTTGGTAGGCAGTATAATTGAGATGCTAGTAAGTATGAATGAAGTAGCAGGGCCATTATTGATAACCCTTGGATCTAAGCCCTCAGCTTATAAATATTGAAAATGTGTTAACATGTATTGATGTTTGGTCATGAACTCTGGAGCAGTGAGATACATAAAGAAAGCACTGAATACATAATAAATGAAGAAGCCAAGACTGCTGTTACATTGATGATGTACTTTAATATGAAATATTTTTCACATGGAGAATATTTTTTATTGTCAACTTTTTGCAAAAGGACTATGGAATCCTCTAGTGCACAGGTTCACCAAACTTCAACAATTTACACGAAGAATCTCATATTAAGCTTCTCAGTGAGCATGATGTGTTAGGTATTTTAAAGATAAAAGTTTGGTCCTATTACATGTGTTATTTTCCAGCTTAACACTAGAAATCCATTTTGGAAATTGATTTCAATGAGCTGTACGAGCTATTAGGTGAATATCACTCATAAGTTATCGAAAACTGGCTAAACCTTGAACCACCCCCCACCCCAGTCAAATGTTTGGTCCTGTGTGCAGCAATGAAAGGTAGATGAGCATTGCTGACTTTGAGAAGATGAAATCCTTCAAGTTGTAGATTCTGTTATAAAATAAGGAGTCATCTTTTCCTGAATTTAGAGCAATCTGAAGGTACAAAACAGGCAGAATTCATCGTGAACAAAAATAATTATAAATACATTTGCCTATGAAAAACTTACATTTATTTCTTATACTTTTTTAGGAAGGCCGAGGGAGAAGCTATCAGATCAAGCTTTTGATGGTGGAATGAACTTTTGTCTTCCTGTCTTGCCGAGAGTTCTCTGAGCATGAGTTTCTAACAATATGGGTAATCAGAAATTTGGAAAAGAAAAGAAAAGGCTAGTCTTGCAGGATGTCAGGAAAGGGCATGAGCAAGCATTAGACAAAAAGAACACACACAAAAAAGACCCCTAATGGGATGAATACCCAGCTTGTCACAAAAATGCTTAATGATGGAGGAAAGATAAATTTGTCAGTTTCTCATATGTTGAATATTCATCATATAGTCTATGCAGCTGTATCTTAGAATGCCATTTCTTTTTTTAAAAAAGCATAAAGCAGATTACTCTACTGATTTATTCTTAGGAATTATACTGTGTACCTTACATGCCAAAGTGAGCTATTGTAAGACAGCACTTTAAATGATTATTTTGCTATTCTCAGTAACTTTTTCTAACTGGGTGATCAGATTTATGGTAATAGGTTACATATTCTTTTGGAAATAGGCAGAAGATTATACAAAAATGAACATTTCTCTACTTGGTACTCAAGACATTCTGATTGATACTTGTTCAGTGTTAAACAAAACTGGTGCTATATTTAAAGCATATACACACATATATATTCGGTTATGAACATTGTTCCTGATTATACATTAATAAGGAAACTGATCTCAATTATTGCTCTAGATTTCAAAGTTTAATGCAAAGTCTAATCATATCCTCCTAAACTCACCAACATGTGTGCTTCAAATTTTATAGAATTGTAACTGGAAAGTAACATTAATAATATCTTATTGGAGTTTGTAATTCTATATCTCAAACTAATTTAAATTACCATTTTAAATTTTTAGAGTAATTCCAAAAAGATAACACTTATCTCTATGTCTGTCCGTCTGTCTATCTATCTATCCATCCATCTATCTGTGGAGAGTATAATATTAATACCTGACTCCAGAAGTGGATTTGAGAGGAAACTTGTTTATGTTTAAGCTTTAGGGATCCTCACTTGCTCAGGCCCCTTCCAAAGCTCAGTGCAATCTTCTCTGGGGATGCAGAGAGGAAGCCTGAGGGTCGTGCTCTAGGTGGTGGTCCTGGGACTGTGGGTGCTTTGGGGTTACCAGCATCTCCACATCTACCCAACTCTCCAGTGAAAACTTGATTCTGGTATATTTCACTGCTCTTCTAGACCCTATCTTTGACTCCCAAGGAGAAGAATCTGAACCAATGCTATTCCCTCCCTGCTTGTAATGAAGGGCTCTAAAGGCCCTAGTTTGTGGCTACTTACGTTCTCTCTCCACCAGAGCCAGCTCACAAAAGGTGGGAAGGACCTAGTCAAGTCCATGGAGTGAGGCCTATCTTGTGAAGTCAAAGTTCTAAGATTCTCCAAGAGCTTCCAACAGAGAATATAAAACACATAAAACTGTGGTTTTATAGTAAACATAGAAAACATAAAAAGACATAAAAAAATGAAACTCTCTTTGTGCTAAAGCTAGGAAAAAACCTTCCAAGCTATCAATAGCAACAAAATGCATTTCCACCAACCATGCTAGAGGAAAGACTGAATTATCTTTTTATTCAAAATTGTATTCAATTCACTTAGAATGGGTTGTTGCAAAAAAAGAAAAAAAAAACAAAAGAAACAAAATGATATTCAAATCATTGCATAAAGAGGGAATCAAACAGAATGAAGCCAAATGTAGAAAAAAATATTATAGAGGAATTATGTAAATGGTTAATTAATAATAATGATCAAAAGAAAATGTTATTTTCCTGGATTTTATTATGTTCATAGTACATTTTCCATCTATTTAAAACTTTGTAATTTGTTATGAATCATTCCCTCATTCTAAATATATACTCACTTTCACATCTACTTTTGTAGTCATAATTTTATTATTTTTTGAAAAATCAGTCCCAGGATATACAAAACCAGATTCTACCTCTGCCTGGCATATAGTAGCTGTTTGACACTTGTTTATTTTATTCTCTCTAGATGCATTAAATTTTCATTGACTATATAAGTGATAATGATTCTATCTACTAACATTTTTTATATACAAATAAGTAATTTCTCTCAACTATTTTTCACTTTCTTATCATGCCCATTTGTTGATTGGTGGCCCCCAAAACGTATGTCCATGTCCTAGTCCCTGGAATTTGTGAATATTGTCTTATTTGGAAAAAGGCTCTTTGCAACTGTAATTAAATTAAAGGTCTTGAGATAAGGAGGTCATCCTTGATTTCCAGGTGGGCCATAAATCCAATGACAAGAGACACACAGAGCAGACAGGCAAAAGAGGAAGAGGCACTGTGACCACACAGGCAGAGATTGGAGTGGTGTGTGCACAAGTCAAGGGATGTGGACAGCCAACTAGCAGCTAAGAGGCAAAGAATGCAATCTCCCTTAGAGCCTCCAGAGGGTGTGCAGCCTTGATGCATCTCAATCATTTTCTGACTCGTGAAAATGTGAGAGAACAAATTTCTGTTGTTTTAAGTCTCCCAATTTGTGTTAATTTGTTACAACAGCCATAGGAAACTAATATACTTCTAATTTTATCACAGACTTTTTCTAATGTTATCACTGATGCACGTTTCATTGTAGCAAAAACAAATGGCCGGAAATTAGGTAAAGGAGGTGGCAATAGGGATTAAAAGCGAGAAACAGCTAGAAAAATTGTGAAGAAAGACCAAAATCAGAAATTTATATTCATAAAACAGAAAATTGAGGAACAATTTTTTTCCTTTACTTAATCCATTCTTTCTGACATTGCAGTTTATCATTTTCCATTTGTATAGAGGAAGGGTTGGTTAAAGAATCGACCCTTTGTTTACGCTTTGGTTGTGAATTAGAACCAGGCAAGGATCATTAAGATATTTTTGGGACCAGAGTCACAAAAGGTGTTAAGAAGAGGTAGCTATAAATCTTTTAAAACTTTTTAAATTCACAAGAAGAAAAACTATATTTTTCCCATATGAATACTCACTTAAAATTCATCTTTTTCTTATACAAAGGCTCAAAAGGAGATTGTGACTTTAATTGTTTGTCCTAGGTGCGATGTGTTAATGCTACTGTTTTCCTAAGTATATAGAAATCTTGTTTAAGTTTTTTTACAATGTGTTTTAAAATATATTCACTAAGGAAACCTATTTATTTATTTTTCTTTAGGTGAATAAATATTTTAATGTAAA
>NW_012140525.1:1507623-1523033 GCF_000956105.1 Propithecus coquereli | reverse complement strand
AAAAAAAGTCATCAAGCAGTTTCCCTAAGACCTATATAAAATATAAAGACCCCAGCAGCATTGCTTTGTGAATCTTTTCCCTGAGTAGAACAAAACAGAATTCCTTGGAGATTTGATCATATGTAGGCTACACTGGTGGCCCCCAGAGACCCGTGGTTCCCTGTTGTGTGATGACACTTTCTGAATTTATTGATACCAAAGAGGAACCATTGGGAACATACTGTTTCCTGGGTCCACACATATAAGACACTTTGTGGGTTCTCATAAATATCCGATGGTGGTGGTAATGGTGGAATTTGTAGAGATTGGGTATTCCAAATTAGTAGGTAGAAAAAATTATCAGGAAGTTGGGACTGTTGTTTTTAATTTATTTTCTCTCCTTTAAAGGCTTTAGAAATCTCAGATAATTTCAAAATTCCAGTGTCTTTCCTGCCCATACACACTCCCTTTTACCTCTGTAGACAGTAAGCTTCTGAAACACAAATGGAGGTCAGTAGAAGATCAGTTCCAACTCAGCCTTCTTTTAGAACAAGTCCTGGAGGGATATTAATTGGTCATGGATTTTGTTTTATTTTTTTAATTACTCAGATCAGAAGCCATTTCTTTTAAAAATGCTTTTCCCAACAACCTCACTCAATTCGATAGATATTTGGCTATAATCTCCTCTGGGCTACCTCTGTATTTTATATGTGCTTCTGTTCTGCAGTTGCACATTTTATGTACACTATCTCCCTATTAAGAGTTTCTCATTCCTGCTGATTTGTAAGTGCCTAACACAGTGTCTGGCATATATTAGGAACTTTTGTTGAATGAATGAATGCACTGAATGCTACTTTAAGGCCATGACTCTTTCTTCAAACATTACCAACATTAGAAAGTAGAAATCTGCCCCCCACCGCCGTTACTTCAGTTCCCGTTATCTGCTTTGGTTCTTACTGCCTTTCCTAGACACTCAAACCTAAATCAGCAGCAACTCTGTTCCGGAGCTACTTTTTTTTTTTTTGACTCCTTCCTTCTCCCTTTCTTTCCAAACTTAATTAATTTCATGTACTAATAAATACAGCCTCACTAAGTGAATAGATATTTCTGATATATTCATTTATGTTGTTATATTGCTGGCTAGAAATGGCTAAAATGTATTTCTTCAATTACTATGTAAATGTTGTCAAACCAAGAAATTTTATAGAAATGAAGTCCTTTAACTCAAAGAACTAACTCTATTGTAGTAAGATTTTGGTCCCTGTGGTATATCAGGTTTTTGATTGAGGGAGTATTTTTCAGGTGTCCTCGCAAATTACACCTTCTGATCTATTATAGTGTCTGTCCTTCCAATACTTGCTACAAACGAGGAAATTACTTTGGGCTCTAAGAATATACCAAGATAGCTAATGGCTCACTGAGGAGAGGGTCAGATCTTCCATTTTTGTTTCCTAACTCAATTTACTACTTCCATCTACACGTAAAGATCCTCACATTTATATGAAATGTCATTGAGCAGAATAAGACCAGTTACTAGAAAAGCCAGTCTGAAACAATCATCAAGATAGAGCTGGACTTTATGTTCTTTCCTGTTTTGCTTTAAAATAACCCACAAATGAAATCAAACTAAAGTGAGGAAAGCATATTTGCATAACAACATTGTAAGCTGAGATCAACTAGTTTTAAGCAGAACTCAGCTTTGTGCATGGAAAGAAATAATTGGTCCAGGGAAGCTCTAAAGGCCTGAAGTAGTTACTGCATCCTGTTAAACAACAGTACAGTTAATAAGCTTATTAGTGGTTCGATAAAACTGTGATTACATATATGTGTCTTAAAAGCTACAAAGCTTTCTCATCATTACTCTGTTATTTTCACTAACTCTGAATTCTACCAGCGCTTGTAACCACAAATACAACCTTTTTATTCTTCCATTTCACCAAGTGAGGATGCTAGCAAACACCAGTTAGAAAAATGGGGCATCCCAGGCAAGAGCAGCGCCATATTCTGACAAAGCTCTTATAACTATTTAGTCTCTATCCTCTGAAGAAAAGAAAGGGGGTCTTAGAAATCTCTTGATACAATCTTATAACTCTGCACATAAGGAAATTGGAGAAGTTAAGTGGCTTTCTGTTTACATAGATTGCAAAGATCACAAGCCGGATCTTGACTGAGACATACCAGAGCCAAGACATTTGTCTGCTTCTCAGTTCATTTATCCTTCCTTTATATCATGCATTTTCTGAATAAAATCCAGAGTAAGTGGCCCCTGTGGTCTCTGAGAATGCAAAATGGCTGAGGTGCTCTTGAAAGTCCTTAGAGCTTTCTTCCCTGGCAAAGGGAAAAATGAAGCTAACTCTGATTGCTTATTTTTAAGTACTTACTAAATGGATTCTTGGTTTTGGGCATTGAAAAATATGAAACCATAATAAAGACCATACCATACAAAAATAAAAGAATCATTTACAAAACACGTAATAACTTATGTGCTTAGATGCACTTCAGAAGCAGTGCTAAAATTTGAGAATGTTCATTTTTTTTTTTCTGATAAATATTATATAGGAACCTACAAAGTGCCAGGCTTTGTGAGAAGTGCTTAGAATGCAATGATAACAGTGTGGACATGACTCCTGGCTTCCTTGGGCTTGTTATCTAGTGGAGGATATAGGTAAGTGGGTAAACAAGACATGGTGTGACAAAGTCCCATCATAGGGGAGGTACAGAGTATCTTATAAGTCCTTAGCAAGGCGTTTCATCTAGACGTGGGGAGTCTGAGAAGGTTTTTCAGTAGAAGCAATATGATATTTAAGCCAAGAACCAAATGATTAGGAGAGTTTAACCCAGTTAAGATGGGAGTTGGCTGGGGATGAATAAGTATTACAGGTACAGAGAGCAGCAAGCGCAAAGGTTCCAAATTAAAAGAGGAAATAATTTTTTAGGAACCGAGTGAAGTTCAAGATTGCTGAAATATGCCTCCTATCATTTTTTCCTGTGGCTATTTCAATTTAAGCACACAGGATATTTTTTTCTCAGGGCACGCATTGTTTACCAAATGAGTACTTTCTCTAGACTTGGACATTTAAGGAACAATTTTATTTCCTCTTTATTTTCTAAAGAAAGGGCAGAATACTAATCTCCAAACATAGTGTTTGTCTATTATCTCCACAGGAGATGTGTGACTGGCTATGGTAATGCTGCCCCTAGGAGGAAATACCGTGCTTTTCCATGACTTACAGCCTGTGAATCATGAAAAATGGATACCTTCTGCTTCCTGAATTGTGACTGTTGTCACTTGTAACTTAGAATGCAGGCATTGTGCTCAAGTGTATACGACTTGTCATATACAATTGTTAATGTGTTTCCAACTCCTGGCTGTCCTAAAGTTATTTTTATATATTTTATACCTATTTTGGTCACGTACAGCACCTCAAAATCCTACTTTAATGCTTCAAAGTTTCTGAGAGTTCTGCTACACTGTTACTTAACAACTAAAAGAAAAAAAGACATGTAGAAAATGATTGTAATCAACTTATTCCTATTCACAGAAAACTGGTAATGAAGAATTTTCCTGTTTACATTTCCCTGCTCTGAAACATCTTATTTCTTTTTGAAACAGCTGATACCCATATATTAGGTCATGCAATATTAAAGTGATTATGAAAATTCCTGATGCACAAATATTTTCTAATATTATTTAGTAATTATTAGCAATTATAATAATCATTATCAATATTATTAATAATAGCCAATATTTGAGTCATGTTACTGTATATACAATACTGTGTTGTTTCTGTGCATTATTTCATTTAATCTGTATAAGATTCTTATGAAGTACGCATTATTATTTTCTCTACCTTACACTTAAAGAAACTAAGGCATAGAGAGGTTATATACTTTGTCCAAAGTCGCAGAGCTAATACCTGGACAGGAGGAATTTGAATCTAGGCTGTCTGAGTTCAAAGCTCACTCTTGTACCAGATAGATAGACTCTATCACTGAAGATAGTGGCATCATAAAAGACTGCAAAAAGAATACACTAGCAGCACGCTCAAGAAACCAAGTAGGGTACATCAAGTAGAGTGTGACATTAATTTGAAGGATAAGTTTCTTTGGTTTGATGGACTAACTTCTTATGGGTATTTTCAGGATATTTATTAGGTTAAAATTAACTTGCAGTTCTTGTGGATGCTAATAAGCTGCCCTGTTTACCTTTACGCTGAACTTTACAAATGGTATTGTACCTTTATAACCTTGACATTTATTAGGGTTTGAAAAGTGCTGTTCATTCCTTGAGAAAAGAGAGTAAATGTACTCCTAGTTAAAGTGCAATGAAAAAAAAAATCAGTGCTATATATGCTAAGTGTTTGAGTGGTTCTTTATGGCATACCAAGCAGTTTTGCATATTTTACCTTATTCTTACAGCTCTCCGAGAGAGACAGGATGGGTATTATTGTCCCCATTGTGCTGATACAGAGACTGATGCTCAGGGAGTGAAGGATGAGCCAGCATTAGAAAATGGAATTCTAATGATCATCCCTACATGCTGCCTCTCCTTGTACAGTTTAGAAGAAATACAGGTTGTAGAAAATTCCCAGGAAATAATATATAAAGAGAGAAAGTCAGCCCTTCTTTGGGTAAGCTAAAATGTGACACTGCCCCTTGATCTGCTTAACATTACTCAATATGACTTGGCTGTTAACGTCACCCCAGACAGTGCAGTGAAATTCCCATTGTCACAACTCATAAATATGGCACATAGCATTTTGCTCGTCCCTACAGTTGTGTTTGTGGAAGATGGAACATCACAGACTTCAGTTCTCCCTTTTACCCTACACTGACGCTACCAAAACGGGAGGAGAGATGCCCCTTATAGAGAATTGCTTTATAAACTGTCAGGAAAACTTGGGAATCTCCTTCATTTATTACATAGGAAACCCATTGACTTTCTTGGCAAGAATTTAAAAAGAATTTTTCTCTTTAACAAATGGAACTACAGTAATTTTTTTTTTTTAGAACACATTTTAATTAGGAGAAAGCTCCCTTTCACCAACTTACCACAATACACATTTCTTGCTAAAATTTTTATTCAAAGAATTGGTGCTGTGTTTTAGAAAACTCAGCCCTTGGCCAAATTTTCTATGATTTAATTATAGAAATAAGAACGAGGCAAGTGGCAAAATAATTGAGTTGATATTGTAGATTTTGGTAAATAATGGGCAAGAACGAGAAGCAAAGACATGTTGAAGAAGATCTTGGTAACAGCATCAATAAACCAACAATATTAGACTAAAGCAAGTATCTGAAATGGTGAGTGTGCATAGAGAGATGAGGGCAAGTAGGGTCAAATTTAAAAAAGGCAAAAAAATTCAATGAGCGTTAGCCAATTAGATGCCAACTCGATCATACTTTTTTGACTAAAACAGTGTTAACAGTAATTTTACAAGGATCACACAGTATGGGAAGTTTGTTGTCTTCAAATATGATGATAAAAAAGTATTTCCTTTGAAATACTTCATTGGTAGGCAACTACTTATAATCAGAATCACTGGGAGCAAAATTGCCCATTGTCTTGGCCAAAACATCGGACTTGATAGAGACCTGGAAGTCAACAACTTGAAGAAAACAAAATGACACAGGGACTGATGGGCTGATTTAAGGCTCTTTTAGAAAGGGAGATTGAGGTCTACCCAGGGCAGACACTTCAGGACTCTGGCAAGGAGATCCAGACTCCCCGCTTCAGAGACGTGGGCCTTAATCAAATGTGTTATAACTGGGTTTAGCTCAGCTCTAGTTTATGTAGTTACCCTTAGCAGTATCTATCATGAGTCAACCACAGACTAGCCCTGTGACCTTGAACTAAGACTTAACCTTACTGAGGCTTTCTCTATAGCACAATCAATACACTTCCTGTTCTTTTTAGGTCTTGACAGGAAATGCCTGTGAACAAATAACATAGTAAATGTGAAGTTGTTTTGAGTTTCTCAGAGAAAAGACACATTGTATACTGGAAATTATTGCTATTATTAAAGTTAATGATTATTATTAGCAGTACATTGGGATAAACAACACTGCCAGTCAAAATTTGCGTAGCTCTTGGCTAAAAATCAACAGAGTTCAGCTTAAATGTTATGATGGTTCTATTGGAGTAGATACAAGGTTCAGGTAAGATACAATTTTTTTTTGAAAGGCATTGAAACATAAGTTGATTCAGGGCCCACAAAAATATTTTCTTAGTTTTTTTTTTTTGAAATTGGAATTCGGAGGTGCTAAAGTACCAGATAAAATCTGTTCTGTTAGATGAGATTTTCTCAATTCAATGATAGCTGACTGCCTACAGTTTTTTATTATGTTCCCTCCATTCACCCTCCCTTCTAGCCTCCTTCATACACAACTGTGAAATAATTATAAAAGCCGTGTATTGAACAGTTTCAACTCAGCAACATACAAATATCTAGTGTTCAATTTTTTCCAATATCTTATCAACATTATTGTTTGTTCCTATACCCACTGATAATGCTGGGAAGTGCAGAAACTTGAACTTTACAGTAAAATTACCTTAGTGCATTCAGATACATTTTTTCAGGTCACAATCAATTATTATGGTCAATGTCTACTTTTAGTAGAGGGGCAGTGGCCTACATTCTGTTTCACGGGTGCTTGCTGGAGCCTGAAGTCTAGGCAAGGACTGGCTGCTCAAAAGAGAGACTGTATGCTCTTTGTGTAGAATTTGAGGCACCTTTATCATTGGCCATTCCCTCTTCTCCATCTAACACTGGCTTCCTGGTAAAATTCAATGCAGCCGGTCCCTAAATGCCAGCTCCCTGGTGTGACATTTGAGATGGACTTTGTTCCCTAAAAGGTATTCTCTCTGCAGTTGCCTAACTCCAGAAAACCTGTGGGTACAGTGCCACCTCCTTCTCCTCACAACCCCTCGTGGATGGTCTCTGTGTGGGCTGCTGGGGTGACCACCTAGCCCTGCCTGAGATTACTTCTGCAGCTTGTTCTAGGCCTTTCCCAAACCTCCAGAGTCCCTGCCATGGAGGCTCAGCTCAGAGAAGTTGAGGAAAGCAATCTTTGCCCTATTCCCAGCTGTGTGCAGATCCTGGTGCTCAGCAAATAGCTGCACATTGAGATGTCTGAGCAATGTCCACCCACTCTCACAAAGGAGAGAAGGAGGACAAGGAGGAAGTGCTGGTGTTCTACAAATTCTCTCCCTCTATTTCCTTTCTGTGAGGCCCCCTTCCTTCCCTCCTCTAACTAGGCCCTTTGTATATTTTTTGGTGGCAAATTCTGGTTTCGTTGGAAATTGCTAATGACAGGTAATTGACAGAGAGACTGATTTTGCACTTTACCTCTCTACATTATCCTTGAGTGGATCTGAATCTTTCAGAATTGAGCTTTAAAAAATTGTTTTTATTATCCTCTTTAGATAGGCAAAACAACACATAAATATTTTTGGTAAATAAAATCTCTATCTTATCATAAGATGTTAAGGAGAGATGACAGGAGATAAAAAGTCTAGGTTATTCAATGAAAAACAATGGCTACCATTTTTTGAATCCCTGTTATGTTCCAGGAATATGTGACATATTTTAAATGTATATATTTAAATATATATATATATTCCTTCCCACAACTCAGAAATGTAGTCATCATTTTTCCTATTTAACTGATGTGGAAACTGAATCTAAGAGAAGTTACCACATATCTAATACAAGGTAGAGGAAATGTTCAAGTTCAACTTCAAGTTCAGATTTGGCTAACTTTAGATTCTATACTCTTTTTGCTAGAGAAAGATACCTCTTAGCCATCTCTTCATCTTGGTTGCCAGGAACTGTACCCTATTCCGAAGTATGAGACTTGCCTTTACCTTACGAATGTTGGAAAGGGATATATTTACCTCCTGTTATAGGATGTGAAAATATTGGATACTCACTTTCCTAGCTTCCCGTGCAGTTAATACAGGGACATGTTAACTAGGCTCTGCCAAGTTAGACACACTCACCTCAGAATAGGGGGCACTTTGAGGAGTTCTCTCTGGCAGCAGTAGCAGTTGCAAGAAGGTTAAATTTGAGGGTAGCAAGAGCAGTGCTGTTGGTACTTTCATTCAGTATTTGGGGCTAGCAGTGCCAGTGGTGAAAGCTGCAAAGTCCAGTGCCTTGAGATGGCAGACAAGGTGTCCAGATTAAGCGGGTCAGTGGCCTGATTTGGGGAAATATTCTTGGCTGCATAAGATGTGCCTCTGCTTCCTAAATGTTCCCAATGAGCCTGAAATCTAGTGAATATTTTTTAATAAATCCTTTCTTGTTAAGTCTGCAATCTCCCAATCACATTGAGCCTATTTTCTTCCATCTTTGACTTGTGTTTTCTGTGTTTGAGGTCTACAGAGTTTGCCAGAGAGCTAGGTGGTATTATTATTGGATATGTTTTGCAAAGTATTGTCCATCGTTCCCTTACAAACTAGAGTGACTTTTAGGATAGAAAGAATATGATTGTCGCAACATACCCGGAAATATTTAAGAGCATAGATGATTTTCCCTGTAACTTAACCATCATGAACTTTGGAATTTGTGAAAAGAGAAGCAAAATAAGCATTTAAGCCCTTAATTTTAAGAAGTGATGCTTGTCAGTTGCCATCTGCCTAGCAACACCTGCTCGGTTCAAGGGTTAACTCACGTGAAGAATTCCTACTCCTTCTTCCCTTTGTAACTGACCGATCTGTCCTTTGACTTTACCTTTATAGTCTTCTTTATTACTTTATTTTAGCTTTTCTTGTTGTTGCTATTAAGCTCACTCCCAACACACACACACACACACACACACATACACACACACACACCCTACACATGTACTAGGATTAATGGCTCCTTAAGGGCAGATATAGCGTCTCATTTGCATTGTTCTCTCCAAAGTCAAGCCCAGTGTCTGGCACAGGGTAGACAGTTGGTGAATATTTATTTGAAAAAAAAATAATAAGTACTGTAAATTGTGCTATGGTTGCTTTCTCCAAAACTTCACCTTTTCTCAAGTTAAATTTTCAAGAGAGATTTCTCTGCATGATTTATGTAATTCCTCATTGAGCTTTGATGATTGACTCAGCTTCTTCCAAAACCCTAAGTTCCTTTTTAACTCCGTCCTTTTCACATATTCTCCCCCTCCCAAACCCTTCCACAAAACCCCACATACAACCCATGTGCCCTACACAACAAGGTGAGCCAGGATTCAAGACTATTGTTTTACCTTTAAAATCTTCCTTGAAAAACACTGATGTTAATATCAGCATGTTTTAAAACACTTCAAACTTTGACTTTCTCTGTCCCCACTGCATTGCAGCAACTTTCAATCCATTAAGACTTGGGAGAAAGTTTTTGATTGCTTAATGACAGATGGATTGTGTTGGTTGTGTTCAACATTTTAAATATAACTTGAGGAAGAGAGAAGTTTAGATTGGACTTAGACATGCCTTTAACTTTATATGCTTACAGCCTACCTCCCAAAGTTCTGATGTGCAGTCATTATCCTAGTCTATAGTGTAAAACTCTATTTGTGTTACCTGTCTCAGAATTCTGAACTTCATGCTGTGAAATATGGGGGTTCCATTTTGTAACACTCCCTTTCTAGAACCTACTCTTTATTTTCAAAGAGAACAAGGGTTGTAGGGGAAGAAAAGAATGAGGATAATAATGGCTCCATTTTTACAAGCACCCTGTCAAGTTTTTGTGATGTAACCTCTGTAAATTTAAGTAAAGGCAGGTGAGAAAGACCCAGGGGCTCCAGCCACACAAGGCTGCCCTACATGTACCTACTGTTCTATCTAACCCTAACTCTCTCCTGGTCTTTTAAAGGAGAAAAGAAAAGGACAGGAATAGTTCCTGTCTGTTGTACTGCAGACTGGATAGAATATATCAAAGAGGAAATTATACGTCTGGGATTTGGAAAACATTCATTATAACCGATCATAGAACAAATTGACATGGACTGGTGCAATGTGCTGGCCTTACAGTAGATTTAAATATATAGAACAAAGGCAAGGACAAGCAGTAGCGTGACCTTGATTTCCAGTCAATTTCTTTAAATATCCTTTTAAGATTTTTACATTTCAGGCTTACAAAAAAGATATTAACCGAGCTTCTTCTCTAAAAAGAACTATGCTAAAGGTTACATCGTATAAAAAAATACCTTCAAGGCATTTACAGTTTAGTGGGGGAGGAGGTGTCAAAGAAATATACCAAATTATAATACAGTATAAGATTTTAAAATAACCATTTTATATTGAATAATTACCCCGTGCTTCAAATGATTATGATTACGTTACCGAGAGGACTTCCTTTAATTTCATAACTATCCGATTATTATCTGCATTTTACAAAGAAGGAAACAGAGGCGTAGAGAGGTTAGGCAGCTTGTCCAAGACAACAAAGCTAGCGAATGGTGGAGGAGAAGTCAAACCCAGACAGTTTGGCTGTCAAGCATGTGTGCCACACAATCCTGCTGTTTTAAACAATAATAAGCGAAGACGTAAGGCAGTACATGTTAAATGAATGTGTATTTAAGAGGTAGCAAAATTTGTTGCTAGTACTTAAAAACTGAGGAATTTTTACATAAACATCCAGATTTGGGCTTCTCCTGATAATTCAGCAGATTTGGATATCCTCTGCCCATATTTTTATGAGGCAACATTGTCTGCAGCTAAGTGGCTCCTGCCACTTTAGAAGTGGCATCACTCTTCAGTATGCCGCAGTCCACACCACTCCCTCTCGTATTCCCACATGAGTGTTGAGTGTCGGCTGCCATTTGTCATCCTGCTGCCGCAGTTAGGGAGGAAGATTATTTCTTGTACTCATGTCTATATCGAGTGTGAGAAAAATGAGAAATATAGGTAGATACTAGGTGTTTACACTTATTCATTCAATTATGTTACTGCCAGGTTTGTAAACCTGAGGTTATGTACTATGTAGGCTATAATGCAAGGCTCACTTTGAAAGGAAAATTCTGCTGAAAAAAAAAGGAATTTACTTGGGTCTCAGAGAGTGGTTAGATTTTGTAGACAAAGCAAGGCAGAGTGAGGTATGTTAGGGAAAGTATGAAGGTTAAGTGGGTAAAATTCAAAACTGTAATTTGTAAAAAAAAAATAGATTTATTAGCAAAAACAGCATTACTCAGTTTTTGACTAGAGTGATTTATGATGGTTTTGGTGGCTTCTGAGTTTGGAATGCATGGAATGCTCAAATAGGTCTGGGAATATTTTAATGGAAGGGCCAATCACGTCTTTTCTTTTTTCTCTGTCCCTATATCTAAGAGAGACATAAAGACACACACATATACACACACACTCAGAAATGCACACAAACACATATGTACACACATACACGTACATACACCTACATACATAATCACATACACACGGTTTTCCCCTTTGAATTGCTTAATGAATTTAGGGGACAGGATGAGATATAAGGTTGATATAACTGCAACAGTAACTGAATTACTAGGGCAAAATTATATCAGAAGAATAGAGTAACAGCATCGAAGAACTTATTTTCCTTCAGATAGGCACTTAGGGGATCCACGGTGTCACAGATGCACTAGCAGATGGGCCACCTATGCCTTAAAGATAGAGTGGACAGATGACCACATCATGTGATTGCCAGCCATCGAACAGTTTGGCTCTCCTAACGCCTGGCATGGAGTTCTGTCATCCTATTTCCACTAGCCCTGAGTGCACAACCTCCTCCAACTCTTGCTCTGGATGGAAAAAACAAAGTACTAAAAAATATAGTTTTAAATAGGTTATTAAGTTGGTATCTTTCAGAATAATAAAGAACAATTCCAGAACTGTCCTTGAATGTATTTGACTGCATCATCTTCATGTCCAGTGAACCTCGCTGGGCATCAGTTTGCTACACTTCACTGTCTGAGAGGTGGTTCTCAATGGAATAGTCCATTCCAATTTATCTTATGCTAGGAAAATGAATATTTCTTAAACTCCAGAGGCATCATTTCCTTCCTTATATATTGTCTTGAAAGTATCACACCTAAACAAAAAGCAAATACTTAAACCTCCCCCTCGTTCCTCCCTATCCCTATATTTAAAAGATTAGATGTCGGAGCAAAATAATTTGTGACAGCTATGCAAATTCTTAAGATGTAGCCTGGCTAAGTGACTTCTGTTCAATATGTAAAGTATTTCTTAATAAACCGCTTAAAGCAAAATGGGAATTTCACAGATGTTAAATCTAGTTTTCTCTCTTCAGATATAACTGTTGATTTCCAACGTGTAGATCTGAGATCCATGCACAATAAGATTACTTTCCTGCAGGTGCATAATAACAAATGAACACGAAAGGTTGAAAGTATATGCAAGGCACATGTGAAACTAAGTGCTAACCAAGTTTTAGAATTGAGAAAATCTCATAGCATTTGACACAATGAAAAGGGCCTACAGACATTGGGTTTTGGTCCTCAAGCCACCACTCTTAGTCTGTAAGGTACTCCCTCCCTTTCCTTCTCTCTCTCTCTCCCTCTGTCCTTCTTTCATCCTTTTATCCATCTCTTCCTTCCTTTGTAAATTGAGCACCTACTGTGTGCTAATTACTGTATCAGGTGCGGGGAGCAAAAACACTCTGTATTGGTTTGCTAGGGCTGCTATAACAAAACACTACAGACTGGGTGACTTAAACAAAAGTCTCACAGTTCTGGAAGCTAGAAGTTCAAAATCTAGATGTCAGCAGATTTAGTTGCTCCTGAGGCCTCTCTCCTTGGCTTGCAGGTGGCTGACTTCTTACTGTGTCTTCGCATGGCCTTTCCTCTATGTGTGCACATCCCTGGTGTCTCTTCCTCCCTTTATAAAGTCATCAGTTATATTGAATTAGGGCCCACCCATATGACCTCATTTAAGCTTAATTACCTCTTTAAAGATCCTGTCTCCAGATAGTCATATCATAAGGGACTGGGAGTTAGGACTTCAGTACATGAGTTTTTTTAGGAGGGGGACACAATTCAGTCCATAATACACCTAAGATAAGCTCCCTGTCTTTGAAAGGTTTATGATGTAATGGGGGGAGGACAGAGAAGTAAACAAAAGTATGAATCCCTTGGTCAAGGATGTCACTTCACCTTTCAGTTTCTCTGCATTTGTTTTTCTGCAAATGAGAGGTTGGGTAAATAATATCTACGCTTCTTTACAGCTTTGATAGTCTATGGTTCCAACTCTCTGTCAGAAATGAGGCCTAAAATACAAAGTGAAGCAAATCTAGACAACAGGGAGAGAACATGACTGGGCATCGGGGAAAGCAGCAACAGGAGGGTGACAGCCTCTGCCCTCGGGGCTGTTGGTTTGACCTCCATCACTCCTCTTAAATTTTCTAAGAATGCTTCCTTGTCTCTCATGTGTTTTAGGGAGTTGGTGATTTTTATCAATCAATCACCTATCAACTTTGCATTCTGAAAGAATGAATCCAAATATAACAAATTCTCAAAAAAAAAACAAAACCCACCCCCAAACAAAACAACTGTCCTTGGAATTGGGCAGACATTGTGTTGCCTGAAATTAGAGACTGTTTCCCTGAAAGAATTCCAAAAATATATACTACCACATCAATACCATAACTTCCCCCCATAATATTCAATGAATACAAAGGAATCCCTTAGTGTTGCATATTCAGTGACTGGTGTATAAGGTTTGTTTTCATAAATTGTGATTCTTCTCTCTCAAAGTGAATTTCCCTTTTTCCTTTTACCTTTTATTCACTGTGAAGTAATTTAAAAATCCATTAACACATATTGCCATGTTAATTGGATGATATTCTTCAAGGTCAAAAAACTATCAATAGATATTGAATAGTGACTATAAATAAACTCATCACAGTAATTAGATTTGTCAATTAAAATTGGGAACAGCTAGCTCTTTATGACTGGATTAAAGGTGGATCACTTTGGGAAAATAATTTTGCTCAACATAATGGATGAAGATTGGATGATGATTTCATATCCAAGTTTTACCTCATGAATGAAATAAACTTCTGATTTTTTTATAGCACCAGATTCAGAAACTCCCAAAAATGTGTATGCTGATGAGTTTTCTCTAAAAATATGAAAAATTAAAACAAAGTAAAACTCCAATATAATATTTATCAAGAAGGCATTTTAGTAATAAGGATAAGATCTAACATTTAATAAGAACTTGATCTATGACAGGTTGTGTACTAAAGCTTTAAATTCATTCTCTCTTTTATTTCTCATGAAAACTGCATGATGTGTATAATTATCTTCTTTTTTGCAGGTGAAACTTTTCCAGAGTCATTCTTACTACTGATAAGGGTTAGATCTGGATTAAAATTTAGGCCTATGTGACTGCACCTGATGCTCTCTGAACCTCTCTACCTGTGCATACTAGGTAAATATTATAATTCATTCCACTTTATTCACTGTTCTTTCCATGTGAGAAAGTTTCTGGTGAAAAAAGTGTAACCCTTGTTTTAGTTTTTGTACATTTGGAAAAGCTATTCTGAAAACCAGATTACATATTTATTGCATATTTCTCCATTTTTTAATCTGAAAATTATACAGAATACAGAAATTTGTAGTCACTATTTGCATTTGTTTTTATTAGTGGCACAGAGCTATATATTTTTACACGTGTTCTTTCTTTATAAGGAGTCCAAATTGCATAGCAACTTTGCATCACTGGTCTGGGGATGCCAGGTGTTTGGTGCATGAAAGAGAGGTGTGACTGCTAATTGTTGAGGCTGCCAATCTGATAGATTCACTCAACAAATAACCATTAAGTGCCTATCATATGCCAAGACAAGGTCTAAGTGCTGGCTATATAGCAGTTAAGTCAAAAGACAAAAATTTCTGAACTCAAAGGGCTTATATTCTGGGGGTAGAAAGGCAGAACCAGCATGTGGTCTCAAATATCTGACTTCAAAGTACATCTTTATCATTAAGCTGTTCTGCTTTCTCGTATCTACTTCTTTACATAAAACAAATACACTTGGTGGGGGATTGGGGATTAGAGGAGTGCGTAGAGTCTGTAGTTAATAGCTGGAAAGTAACACACTAAAGTTAGGTTCACCTTATTTTTCAAAGCGTCGCACCAACTGCTGACATCTGAGTACATGATACAGTGGGGGATGGGGGTCATACTTCCTGATTGTTGCAGAAAAATGCCTGGAGTATATGGTATGTAGATCCCCAAGGGGAGTAGCCCCAGAAACTTCTGTGTTGAGTTGAGGGTCACTGTACAGAGTAGCTATCAATGCTGAAAATCAACTTGAATACCAAATTTTAATTTATTTAAACAAATATTTTTATTAAGCACTTACTGTCTTAGGCTTCAAGTAATGGAGAGAAAAGATAATAGAGAATTTTATCATCAGATAGACAAGGTTTAGTGGGAAAAATCACTATAAAATAATTATAACACTATTTGC
>NW_012140525.1:1489779-1507388 GCF_000956105.1 Propithecus coquereli | reverse complement strand
AGGTAATTAAATGCAAAGCAAAGATTTGGGGGCATGACACAATGAAATACCTATAACCAATATCAAATATTTTGACATGGATATAACATTAACTGTAAGGGTAGCTGAAAATAAGGCTGAAGAGAATAGATTGTGTGCTGTACCTGAATGGCTTTTGCTCTTATGGTGAGGAATGTGAACTTCTTTCCATGTTCCTCAAACTGGGGAACAGATATCTCAGGGAATATGTGGTTGTCACTGAGTGGTAGAGGCCAATATATAAACCTTTAGTACCAACTTGTTCTTGATCACATCAAGGAAAAAAAAAGAACACTTGATTTAAAAATACTATACATGGGTAAATTTTGAGGAGTGCAAAATGCATGTTTTTTGTTTTTGTTTTTGTTTTTGTTTTAGCCTGGGCTAGAGTGCAGTGGCGACACCATAGCTCACTGCAACCTCAAATTCCTGGACTCAAGTGATTCTCCTGCCTCAGCCTCCAGAGTAGCTAGGACTACAGATGTGTGCCACCATGCCCAGCTAATTTTTCTATTTTTTTTTTGTAAAGACAAGATCTTGCTATATTGCTCAGGGTGGTCTTGAACTCTTGGCCTCAGCGATCGTCCCACCTCAGCCTCCCAAAGTTCTAGAATTACAGGCATGAGCCACTGCACCTGGCCAATATGAATGCATTTTTAACTTTTGTATGTATTCATTGAAGTATAATATACAGAGATAAAAGTGAACATAAGTGTAGAGATGGTGAATTTTCACTGATGACAGCCAATATCCTATCAAGAACTAGAACATTAAGAGCTACCCACAAACCCCCTGTGCACCTTTATTGTCTCTCTAACTCCTTCCACTAAAAATAAGCCCAGTCCTGACTTCTAATGGCAGAGGTTAGTTTCACCTGTTTTTGAACTTTACAGACACAGAATCATATGGTATGTACTATTTTGTGTATGGCTTCTTTCACTCAACATAGTGTTTGGGAGAGTTAACAATATTTTTTGTGTGCAATTACAGATTGTTCATTCTCATTGCTACATAGTGTTTATTGTATAAATATACCACATTTTGTTTATACATTCTTCTCTTGGTTGGCATTTGGGTAGTTTACAGCTTTTGGCTATTACAAGTAGTTGTGATATGACATCAAACTGTTTTCATAAACATACATATGTATTTCTAAGAGCAAAGTTGCTTTAGGTTTGCATATGTTTACCTTTAAAAGATACAGTCTTCCAAAGTGGTTGTGCAATTTGTACTTACATTAGCAGTGTACAGTCTTAGAAGTTGTGTTGTTCCACATTCTTGCCAAAATTTTCTTTTTAATTTTAGTCATTCTAATTATGATATTAATTTGCATTTTCCTAAGGAATCATTTTCATAATTTTTTGTCATTTAGATATTCTATTTGGTTAAGTGTTCATCTTTTGTCTATCTTTTCATTGGGTTTTTATGCTTTTGATTTATTCTTGTTGATTTGTAGGAATTCATCATATATTCTGGATATTAGTTCTTTGCCAAATACCTATATTGCAAATATCTTCTTACAGACTGCGTTGGCATATAAATGTTTTTAGCTAATATATAAGACTTGAATGAAATTTTGCTCAAAGCAAGTCACTTTGGGTTATGCCTAAGTCAAAGGATAAAACCTCACTTATGTATTTGCTACACCAACACTTAGGATACTGGTTCCACATTTCCTAGCCCTGTCAGCCTCAAGCTCCCTATCTTTGATGTTATAACCAGAAAGATTTGAGAAGCAATGAAGTCTAGATCCACATTGTTTGATAATATACTCCATGGGCTCAGGAATATTATAGAATTTAGGATAAAGAGTTATATTTAATAGATACAGGAGATTAAATTTGTATTTATAAGGGATAAGTTGCATACTTATTTTTCCTAGTTTTTTAGCATTTAATTATCTAATCAATTAAACATTTATTTTGTCATTTAATGTTAGGGGAAGATGTAAGCTATTAATAACTTTTTTTTATTATTGCAATCCCACCTTCCTTTTTCTTACTTTTCAAAGGTTTATTTCCTGTGACTCTCGTATCCCTTTTCTTTCTGTTTCTTTCTGCTTGCATTTAATTTTCCTCTCTGCACTTCTGTTTCTGTGTTCCCTCAAATCCTGCCACCCAAGATCACAAGCTCTGACAGCTGCTCCCTACGGTGCCCTTGGCTTTCCCCTCTGCCCGCCTCTGAATGCTCAGGCTATCAAAACTCCCACTCCTTGAGTAGCTGTCAGCTAGTTTTGAGGCAATCAGGCTGATGAGTCATTCACAGTAATGAATGGCAAATAAATCACCAATATGTAAGGCTCACCCTAAGAAAAGTTTGGCAAAAAGGATCCTCTGGTTCTCTAAGAAGATCTTTCAGTCCTCGCTTCCCGTGAGTAGCTGAATTCAGTAGAACTATTTCTCTGTTCTTCCGTATAGGGAACCGTCTTGCCCTAAGCAAAGCATGACCTGCTACTCCAAAAGGCTTCTGCTTGTGGGGAACTGGTCAGGAAAGGTTTCCCGTAATATCTCAGCCAAATATTTCACTTGTTGGAGAGGTGAATTTAGAGGTTTCAGAAGCATCCCAGAACAGCTCTTTCAACCCTGCTTTTTATTTTCCCTACTCTTCCCCAAATGAAGAGAGAAATGCTTTATTTGGGTATTGGAGACAGCCGCAGATGTCAACTGCTTTCTATTTACATCTCAATATGATACCATGAAAATAACGATTATTCATTTCATTGCTACAGGTTTTATATTATGATATCGCTTGCATTTTCTTAATTTATGTCCAGCCTTTAAAGTTCTATGGCACAGTTATCAGACAACAACTTTAAATAAGTAGTGATTAAGGGACTTAAAGAGATAAAGAAGCAAAAAGAATATGAGTTGGAAGGACTAAAGGTCAGTGAGTAATTTTTTTCTCTTGATTCCCAAGGGAATGCATTTATGAGGAAGTTTGAATTTGTTTTAGGAGGATGCTTATGTCTTGAGTGAAGTCAGAGGTGGTGCTACAATGATGTGGTTATAATCAGGAAATGGTTGGGGATGGAGAAGGAGAGAGAACATATATTTGTGTGCTCAGTGATTTTTGAAAACTGTCTTCAAGGTCAAAGTAATAAGCTAACCCTTTGCCAATCTTTCTGAAACATACAGTCAACCTTTGATTATGTAACAGAGCAGTGGTGTGTGTAATAAGCCAAGAGTGGATAGTTTCCTATGCTTTTCTATTAATACGGGCAAGGGGGATGGTGGGTTCAGGTTGTTAAGTAGACAGGAGAGGAGACAGCCTTTCCTCCTCAAACTTTCAACACTTCCTTCTTCCTCCTCTTCATTTTAAGCTATAACTTTGTTTCTTATCCCACAGAAGAAAAGTAATTAGAAGAGATTCCTGTCCTCCTGTCCTTCAACCCCCTGCTTCTATACATGTACACTCTGCCTCTCTCCTTCACTATGGATGACATGTGTTTCTAGCTGTGGCAACACCTCCACTCGCCCACCTGCATCCCCTACTGTTTGCTCTTAAGGCTCTATCCCCCTGGCCTGATCAAGGACATTGTACCGACAAACCTCTTCTCTCATGCTTCATCATTGCCTGCTTTTTACCACATCATTTCAATGAACATTTAAGCTTTCTGAACAAACATAAGCTTTCTCTCATCTTAAAAACAAACAACAACGAAACCCTCTAAATTTCCCTTTACCTCATTTTTCTGCTCTTTTTTGGGAATAAAACTCCTAGAAAGAGTTGTTCTATATATGCTGTAGACCATTTGTCCCCATTCATCTTTGAACCCACTTGTCGACCTTGAAACAGCTCTCATAAAGAATGCCTGACTTTTATGTGAATAAATGAAATGGTCAATTCTCTGTCCCTGTCTTACTCAACCTCTCAGTATCATTTCACACAGTTAAGCATGTCCTCAATCTTAAAACACTTTCTTTAACTGATTTCCAGGATGCCACTTTACCTTGGTCTCCTACATCACTAGAGATTCCTCCTTAGTCTCTCCCCACTGCCCTGACCTTTAAAATTTAGAGCACAATTTCTTATTTTTCTTTTCATTCTCATGGTTTTAAATACAGTATTATCTCTAGCCAAGGACTTCTTTGCCTGGAGGCTGTTTACCCAGATATAAACAGCTTGTTTGGGGAGTTTTTGTTTTGTTTTACTTTCTTTTACTTTATTTGCTCAGAGGTCTCTGATCAAATACTGGGTATTTTCGGTAAGATCTTCCTTGACCAGCCTTCCTTGACCAGAAAAGCAAGCCTCCTCCATCAATCCCTGTACCCCTGACCTTTTGACTTTTCTCCTCAGTCCTAATCAACATGGGACATGCTGTATATTTACTTGCCAAAATTTAAATGAGAATGTAAACTTGCTGATGTCAGAATTTTTACTTTGTGGACTGCTAAATCCTAGCACCTAGAACAGCAACAGCCATATAATAGGTACTGAGTAAATATTTATTGAATGGATGGATGACTGATGTTATGGGAAACAATCGGCTTCTTGCCTTTCTTAAAAGTTGTAGTGCTGGAATTGTATCGTGTTTGGGTGGCAGTATAGGAAGATGGAAAAGGACGTACATGGGAAGAAAATGGGGGCCAGAGCCAAAGTGTCGCCTAGCTGGCACTGAACCAAAGTCCTTGGAAGGGAATTCTAGTTCTGGGTGATGATAAAGTGATTCATGTAGCATAAAGGTGGATTATAGACTTTTCAGGCATCAGAGTAACCAACTGGGATATCCTCGTGTGGACGTGAACAGCCCCAGAATTTTTTCGGTTGGTAGAAAAGCAAATCTGAGATGTTCTAGATAGGAAAACCTATTTCCAGGACTGACTGACCCCATGAATTCTTGAAGTTTACTTGTCACAAACTGTAACTTCTTTAATTTTATATATCTATATATACATATATATATTTTAATGGAAGACTAATGTTCTTTTCTTAAGAAGTATTTTTGGCTTACAAAAAGAGCAGGAGAAAAAATAACAACATGTTATGTATATGAAAATCAGCAGCTGCAATGTGATGAAAATAAGGCAATGAATTTTTAAATTAAAAATATTCTAATTTCAAATCTCCTAACTCTTACTATAAAAAAATGTTCTTTAAGGCAACAAGATACAGCTACAAAAGCTCAAAATCTGTTTTAATCCTGGCTCTATGACAAACTTAATGGAACAGCAAAATGGGGAATTTCTTATATTCTTATTACTTCTTTTCTTTATTTGTATATTGAGGATGCTGGACTGCAGTAAAATTAGTGAATATATTTCATCTTCTTTGCCAACTATGATTGATTGCTAAGGGCAGCCTAGAATGCTGCATGGATAAGCATTTCAGGCCACAACTAGGCTCAGCAGAAAAGAGAGCTGAAATTGATTGGTGCTGTCTGCCTTGGCTTTAGGAAAGATGAATGGCAGTGTGTGTGTATTGTGTCTTGGATATTCTGGATTATACAATCTGTAACCTCTTTTTGAGTTCTAAAATTCTATGATTGGGAATGCCTAGTATGTTAAGTATAGTCTTTGCAATAAAGACAATGACGAGATTTTATAGTAAGGTATTAAACATTCTTTTTAGTATATGTTTTTGGAAAATCTAAATATGTTTCATAAGCATTTCTTCTAAAGACACTGGAATTTATATTACCCCAAATATTTTTATATTGTGTGTTAAGTACAACATGATAAGTATAAAGCAGCATATAGAAACAGCAGTGATATTTTGTCATGAAAAATCTAAGTTGATATCAATGAATATAATTCACATAAATAAGGTTTTAGTTTAATTCAAAATAATCTTGCAGTTTTCCTCACTGGCTTTGCCTCATAGTAAGCCCATAAGAAATATTATTTTAGCATTCAGGAAATGAATCATTTCAGCTACAATCTTTCCAAATTACATAGAAACTTTTAGAATTGAGTGGCAGAGAAAGGTTGATCTTCATCTCACTTCTTGGTTAGACAGCTGAACAATGTTAACTTAAAAGAAATATATGGGTTTGATAAAAGGAGCTATATCTAGAGATATTTAGAGATAATTTAACTTTAAGCATATAACGTTAATTATAAGATGCAAACGTTGTCTGCTTCAATTTGCTTTTCTTACAGCAATTTTTCCCTGCTCCTATCCCCAATGTACCATGTAAAAAAGGAAATTTTAGGTCAAGTATATGGATTTGATATAATTTTATCCATTTTTCAAAGAAAGTACTAAAATATGATATAATTTTTTAATTGGCTGCAAAATAGCCTTATGTTTTGAATATTGTTAGCGTCAATAACCTAAGTAATCCCAGGAAAGAAATGTCAGTTTGTTGAAGTAAGCATTCTTCATGTAAAGATTCAAGTGCGTACTACTACATCTTACTCATCTCCAAACCTGGCTGAATTTGGCACTTAAGTATTTATAATTTTCGAATGGAAATAATTTAAATAGGACTTTGAACAAATGTTTTGTAATGTATTATCCATGTGTAACCCTGAAGTTATTCATGGTGTTTAGATGATCTGAAATCATTTTCTCTAATTTCTGATCTTAGATACATAATCACAGGATTTTTTCTTTAAACTGGAAAAGGATGCTTAAAAATCATCTCTGGCCTAACTCTTACTGTTTTAGAATAGATAAAATGAAATAAGCCAGGTCTCATTTTCTAGATGAAGCTTAGTGTCAGCCAAACACTTGGTCCAAAGTGAAATATCTGTTAGATTAACCAGACAGTGGTTTGCTTTCACACCTGACTAAATTGTCTGATTTTTAGTTTGGAACAAGTTGACAGTTTTTCTACTCAGACTTTCTGAATTAGCCCTTTTAGAAAGCTAATTTGATTAACTGAATTTGTTTCACCAGCATCTCTGTAATTTCTAACTACTCTCCTCAAGATGACTGACTGTAGTATGCAAGCAACTCTTGGGCTGGAGATTTTCTTTTACAAAATAGTCATCTCTAACTGGCAGCGTACACATTTTTTGTTTGTTTATCTTCCTTTTCATTCAGCACCTTGGACAGCGCCTTCTACTCAGTAGGCTCATACTTGAGATACAGGTTAAGGGGTTTTACCATAAATTAGGATCTCAACTATGTAGTTCTAACATGAATTACTCTGGAGTCTTAGTTCAATCACTTTGGATATTCTCAGTACTTTCAAAGTCTTCCCAAACTTTGACGCTCTTTGAAGACCTCATGTTGTGGGGACTTCATCTAACATCTGAGATGGTTTTGACAGTTGCAAACTACACTAGTGTTACAGGATCATTATTTTCCTTTAAATTTATTAGATTTATTGAAACTCCAAAATTATTCTTTTTATTGAGTGTTACTCTTCTGCTTACAGGGGAAAATTTCTGAATAAAGGGCACCTAGGAGAGATTTAGGTAATTAAATCCCAAATATCCCTTAGTGACAAACTACTATAGAAGAAAGAAGAGAATGCTGATATTTAATACTGTAAAAAAATGCAGAAGTGGGAATCTTGTTGTCACCATGCAGAATTCAAAACTGGATGTAGACAAGCCTCTTCATTTTACATCTGAAGAAAGCAAATCAAAGAAAGATTAAGTGGGTTGTCCATGATGCACACTAGTTAGTAACTGAAGGATCATTAGACTCCTATTTCAGTGCTCTTTCAACTTCACTGTCCTGGGTGGTAAATCATAAGTTCCTCAGATGTTCAGGCCCTTCCCATCTCTATTTCTGCCTTTTCTACTATCTAGAATGAATCATAAATCACCAATTTTCTTCTAAACCTTTTCCTAAAACAAAAGAGAAACAGGAAAAAGTGCTGCTGAGCTGGGTGCAGTTAAATGTGGGAGGCTGGGTAGAGTGTGCAGTGAGTGTTTAAACACGAAAGACTTCATACATCATGTTTATCTCATGTTTTCAAAGTTTTTTTTTTTTAAAAACTTCAAGTAGCATGGGCATTTACAGCAAAGACTAATCACCCTCCTAACCATCAGCACTCCCCTGCAATTTTTTTCTTCCTGATTCTGTTATACCGGAGTGCATTCCAATTTAGGGTACTTTAACTGTCAGAAATATCAGAAGGAGCTTTTGCACTTTAAGCAATCTTCCCAAACCCCTGTCCAGCAGACACAGAGAGAGCGATTTTGAAGCAATCCTTGTTTTGCCTTCCCATTGCCCTTTCACCTGAGATGTAGCTTTCAGCTAATTAGCTCTTCCTGACATTATGATGAGAGTTATAGTGTGCTCTACCTAGAGAGGTAGATTGGGGAAGGTCACACAATTGTAGCTTTGCCAGGATTTATTTGTAGAACCCATATTTTGTTTAGCTGCTTAATATCTAACATTTCAGTTGCCCAAGTGCTCACAGTATTGTTTCCAATGAACTGAAACTTACCTTTTTAACTTTAGGTCAGACGCTTTACTCGGTTTCTGCCTCTTATCCTTAGGTATTACCCATCTCAAGTCATAAGGAAATCATTTTTATTTTGTTTTTTAAAATTTTGAAGAAATATTGATTATCAGCATAGAATCTTCTTGATTTACTTCTCTAGGCACTTTACTTAAAGATTAGAAAGCAATGAAAGAACAAGGACCCCCCACCTCAATATTTCTAGCATACAGTCAGTGTGCTGTGGTAGGTAGCAAATCAGAGGGCGGTGCTCTACTAGACCTTCAGAGAGAAATGAAGCCAATTAATGTACAATTACCAGCAGCAGTGCTTTATTTGAAGGGTCTTTTACAATGAAACTTTTTAACAGGATAATTGTAGACATCTGCTTCATGTACCTTAGCAGCAACATAGCCAGTATTTGCTAAGATCTTTTGAGCTTTTACAGCTTTACACAAAAGGACATATTGGTAATTCTGTTTTCCTGTATAATAGGCAGACTATGCAAAATGCTAAGCTAGAATTCAGCATTGTTGTAGAAATGCTCAATGTCACCAGAGCGATTGACTTGTTCCACCTGGCTTTCAGACATTTGGAGAAGAAAACATATGTACCTTAATTGCGAAATGTAGGCTTAATGAATGTGCAGGCGTTATGTTATACCAAATGCAACAATCGACATGATGGCAAGCTACTTAAGAACATGTCACAATGTTTGGCTTTTAAGAGGTTTGCCTTTGGCAATGTTTCAGAGAAGAATATGTTCCTTACATTTGCAGTCCTGTGAGCCAATAATAAAGTGTTCAGCATATGAAGCTGGTATTTATTTTAAATTGCTATGTCAATATTTTTGTTTAAAAGCAGGCTTGATTCCCTGTGTGGACTTTGTTGAAGCCTTCTATCACTGCTTTTTATTTGAGTTTGATTTAGCTTCTTTTCCCCCTGATTTTGTGTTTTGCAGAATGACTTTCTTGAAAGCCCTCTGATTGGGTTGGGGGGATAAAGTTGCTGTGTGAATTCCAAAGCTAGGAAAATGCAAAATGGAGCAAACACTTGCTGAAGACATCAGATAAGTAACTGCAATCATGCGGTGTTGGTTGTGTGACCTTGAAGCTTCCCAGAATAGCCACCACATTTGGAATAATGGAAGCCCTGGATTCAGATGCCTCAGGATGACCTCACGAATAGCAGCCCCCTTCCTCCCACCGAGACGTCTCCAGGCTCAATGCCAATGTTTAGTTCGCTAGTAGGAGTCCAGAAAATCAAGCTTTTGTTTTCAAAAATACAAAATAAAGGCAGCTATTATGGAATAGTGCATAACTGATTTAATCCTAATGTGATGTCAAAACAAATTTCCCCAGCAGTTGAGAGAATGCCTTGTCTACCACAGATACAATTGCTTTGTAGATGTCATGTGCTCTTCCAAAAAATTGTTGGACAGTTCTGTTCATGAGCTTTTACAATTCTCCATCGAAGGCACATTTTTGTGGGGTAATTAAAATGGTCTTTTCATAAAGGCAGTATGATACAAAACAATGTGCATCATTTTCATCTCTATACACTGAGCTGAAAAAATATTGTATTCATAAATTAAATTGGACATTTTGAAAGGTTAATGCAAAAAGCTACTTTGCTCTTGGTAATCAATAAGGAAAAAAGGATTTCAGGTAATTAAAATCTGTGAAGTGAACATTTCTCATTTGGAACCTATTAAAAAGAATATAAGCAGACAGAGGCGAGAGATAAATATGGAAAACAAGCGATTCAAAATTTTTCATTGTATGTTGTCAAGGGAATGTAACAATATATATTCTGAGGTCTAAAATAATATAACATGTTATACAGATTATGTAACATTTAAATTATACAGTATGTGTATAAGTTATGTATATGGATTATGTAATTTAAACATCAAGTTGTTATTTAAAAATATGCTTGTTCTATATGTCAGACTCCAGCTTCAGTAGTTAGGTCTTTCTTAACGAAGTTCTGGTCTATGAACTAGTATGCAGCATGGGTGCTTATTAGAAATGCAGAATTTCAGGCCCATTCCAGCCCCACTGACTCAGAATCTTCAATTTAACAAAATTCCCAGATGATTTCACGAGCACATTAAAGTTTGAGAAGCATGGGTTTGGGTGACTGCTGCATGGTTGTGCACATTGTTTAAGGCCCACATCAATAGTTTCTTCACTAAATATAAGAATAATATTAATAACTGATTCTACAGAGGTTGTCAGAGTTAATGTGTTCTAGAGCACCTTTCTATAGTGCAGCAGCTGAGGGAACACAGAGAGTGGGGCTGGACTACTCCATGCCCAGCACAACTGGCTTCTGAGTCCTTGCTGCTCAGCTTTTCTTTTTGTCTTTTCTCTTTCTTTGCCATTTGCCTAATTTTTTAAGCTAGGTTTTAGAAATTGCCTCAGTGTGATTATTTGGATTCTTTTGCTGGAATAATCTCAGCTTCTTAGATTTCTGCTAGAATTCTGACCCTGGCTATAGATACTAGACTTTGGATTATATGAATGTCTGTCCTTCCTTACGACATACCCTCCTGTCTTCCTTGGAACCATCTAGCTGGGTATGTTTGGAGGGAGACTTGGGAGCTTGCTTCTCTTTTGGGTTAACTCTCCGCAGAGGGCACCTCTGATCAGAAAGCACCTCTAAGTCAGCTCTGTCGTGTGGTGGATAGTGCATTGGACTTCTAGCTAAGCCTGATGTGTTTGTTTAAAAAAAGAGAGCGCCTCTGGATGGCTGTGTGCCACATCATTGCTGTATGGTGGTGTGACCTGCAACTGCATGTGCTCCTTAGCTTGGTCAGTCCTTAGATTACCTGCATATGATTCCTGCTTTCCTCATTTAACCTTCTGGTTTCAGGCACATAGCTTCTGCTAAAAACAGTATGCTGGAGTATAAAATTCCTTATGCCTTCCCTTCAGTTTTCATATATCTCTTAGAACACTGATAAACTATACGCTTCTTTTAAGTTTTAGCATAGAATTACAAAGATATATTATTTTTATGATACAAGGAATATTTTTGCTAAGGATTAAAATATATGGCTCTGGATAATAAATAATTTACCACACATATAAAACGATTTTTTTTCCAATGAAGAGTAAGGCCCTGGGCTATGTGGTGTGCAGTGTAAGGGTGAATTATAAAATACATGGTCTATGGCACTGGGTGCACATAACTGTAATATAGGTAAGCCAGTATATAAGTGCTATGAAAACACAAGTGACAAGAAGGGCATTAGGTTCTTAGAGTACAAAGAGATCACATGTGGCTGGTATTTAGGAAAAGTTTCAAAGAAGAGGTGATATCTGAACAAAACAGAAAGGAATTAGGGAAATGGTATTCTCAGCCCAGGGCATAGCAAGGGTACAGATGCTAAGATGGATTTATATAAGATGCACCTAGAACCACAATGAGCATTTAGGTGAAGTTGAATATATGTGAAGGCAAATGGTGGGAGAATGAGGAATCTGAACACAATGTTCTAAGCATATGAACTGGAATCTCTGCAAGCAACCTAATTATTAGCAATAAAAATGGGAGAAAAATAGGGCAAGGACAAGGACACAAAGTTCAGCAACCTAAATGCCTGCCTACTAAAGATGGGCCATGAAAAGGTTACAATTTACAATGAAGGAATGTATATGAAATCCTTGTTTGTCATTTTGAGCAGGGTTTCTCATTCAGAAGGGAAAAGGATATATTAAAAGCCAATGGCACCATCAAGGTTATCTGTGACCCACACAGCTCATAGACAAAACAATACAGGGGCCATATGTTTGGCCAAATGGATCTAACAGACTGAGAATCCAGCAAACCCACTGATTAAACTTTGTGGCTTAGGAGAGATGAAGCAAGTAACAGGCAGCGATTGGTTCTCGTGAACCAGAAAACAAGATACGGGTGAGTGGAGAATAGTGTAATGGAGGAAGCACTGAGCGAGAACTTAAGACGAGAACTACAATAAGAATTCTGACCTAATTCGTGGTGTGACTTTTGGCAAGTCACTTCCAATTCCAGGACGTCAGTGTCCTCATCTGTAAAATGAGAATGATCTCTGTATTCCCTTCTGAGGTCTGACATTCTCTAAATCTGTGACTCCTGTAGAAATTCCTGGTGAATGTAGGTATGTTTTTCCCTAATTTTCTACTCCCTTTGAACAGCACAATGAAAAAACAAATTCTGATTGGGAGACTGTGCCAAGCAATGTGATAAGCAGGCAATTTAAATTTATTTCTGTATATCAAAATATTTGAAATTTTCTTGACTCTTTATACATTATTTTGATTCACATGGAGCCGTTGTTGGAGACTCGGGTAGTAACGCAGAAGCACAAAGGCGGGGTTTGAGAAGAAGCACCACTTGGCCTAGGACTCATTCACTGCCTTTATGGCCCACTGGACTGATGAGAGGAGGTTGAGGAGCAGCAGTTAGAAGCCATAGCTTTGGGGCATCTTCAGGTGAGCCTGAGTAGGACATGATGTTGGGCATCCAGAAAAATATTCTACCCCTGGCCTTTGCCTACTGAAGTCCATGGTGCTGAAACTTCAAGTTATGTAGTTTTGGGGTTCAGGATGTGAAAGACCTTAAAATAATTTGTGATTAATACTTTTGCCCCCAAGTGTCAAATAGTTTATGTACAACAGGGAATGTTTGCCAATCAAATAATATATTTCATTGGAATATTTTTAAAAATTCTAGTGGCTGTAATCACCTCTAATCACAATTTTTCTTTAGAGTCTACCCTGGAAATAAAACTGGAAATATATTTAAAAAGTTATATTTTCATAAAGTTATTCACAATTAATGCCAAGTGAGTAAAATTCTTAAGTGTTAAATGTCAAGGTAGAGACAATGCTAATTTGACCTTCTTCAATTTTCATACAGAGACTTGTGAAGTTTGGGTAGGATAAAGAGAAAAGAACCTTTTATTCCCAAAGGCCTTTTAAACCTGCCTTTAGTAGGCAGTGTGTGTCTTCTTTTTGTAATCTCAGGTTTTATAGTCTCCTTTATCAATTGTAAGAGGTGTGGAAGGCTAGTTTATATCTTTCAGAAGAGACACCTGGGTCAACAGGTTGAAAGAACTTTGAAAGTTATTTGTATCTTTGCCAGTCACTGCATTGTGCGAGAATCACCATAGCTCGTGTGTAAACTACCTTTGAATAAGAGGCGGAAAATGGAATTTATCAGAGGACAATGCCCTTTGTTTAGGAGGAGCAACAAAAGATGAATAAAAGGACACAGGCAGTCTTCTGTGTTTAGTGTCCCATTTTTCCAGATAAAAAAGAGGATAATATTCAATCTTGATTGTGCACAGAGGCCTTGGGTACTTTAAGGAGATGGGGAAAGGAGAGAAATGAAAAGGAAATAAAGCAACCAATACATTCTTGAACTGTGATTTCTAGCAGCTGCATTTAAAAAACAACCATTGCATTTTGTGGGTATATCTGTGAGGCTTATCCATTATGTGTGCAAACACAATCTGATTAGTATTTGTTATAAGCTCGTCTTGTCTGCTTTTATTACAGACATCACCTTCAGATGTGGGGCCACTGCAGCTATTAAATCAGGAATATTTAGCTATTATTTGTAATAAATGTCAGCAGGGCTGAACTGAAGCCAGCAGGAAATGTTCAGGGCAGAAAACACACTGACATTCATTCATGCAAATTTGTACCACTGGTAGAATTAATCATAAAGAGGGAGGGTAGAGCATACAATGCATTTATATTACTGGTTTGGCCAATTCTCTTCTTCCTGAATATGAGAGTTATAATGAACAGAAAGCAATCTGCTGACAAATAGTCCCATGTGAAGTGCAGGCAGTGAGATTAACTTCCCAAAGCAGGCACGTCTGGGTTTATTGCGGACCACCTCTCCCTCCTCTCCGCCCCCGTCCCTGGCCCTCTGAGGCTTGTGGTGTCCTTTTTCCTCTTTAAAAGACATCTAGATTTGGCATGCACATAACTCTTCCCTCTTAAAATCACAGGGACACTCTAAAGAACATTCCCTGCATATTGCTGAGTGTTGGACCAGCCTCACCCTATTATAAATCAGGATGCTTACATCACATTGGGAAGAGGTGGCCATAGGAACTGGGTTGCTGATTATTAAGAAATTATCCTTTACCAGAAATGTGATAATTTAAATCTTTCTTGATCTGCCTCTGTGTAAAGTGAGGTAAAATAACCCATGCAACTGAATAGTTTAGTCTCCTCAGAGAAGATTGTAATCACATTATCAAACACGACTATAACTTGCACTGAACATCAAGGAGTATCATTTAATTCTATGAGTAAGTAAAATTAACACCAGAAAGGGATTAGTCCATTTATTTTTTCAGAAAGGTGAGAAAAATACAAGATGAAAGCATACCTTTAAATGCCTCTCATTTTCTCACTATGTGAAATTATTATTCACCAGGAAACAAAACCGCTGAAAGGAGCTGACATAAAAATTATAGGTGTCTTCAAAGATATTAATTATTCTTGTGTTTTTTTCCTATGATTTGAATAAAACACATGGAGAACATGAGATAAAAATATGCTTGATAAAGTTAACACGAAAGTTCTTTAAAAAATTGTATACTAATACTGATCAAAATTAAAGAAGTTGAAAATGCTTCAAATATATCATAAAAGTTAGTTAAAAGTAATATTTTTCTAAAACAGTGTCATTTCTCCTCCACTGCTTTGAATCATGCACATATTTATAGAATGCATATTACAAACTGAAGCACTTTTCATACTCATTCTGAATACTGATAGAATCATATTTCTTGCATTAGTTTTCTTAGCATAAGTGTTAAGAGAGTGCCTTTATAAGTCAAATGGAAAGCGACATTCCTGTTGATTAAATGACAGTTGTACTGACTTAGTACAGTGAATGGAATGACTTGCGCTTTAATTCAGCAGATCAGTGGTAGCATCAAGGTGAGGGGTGAGAATCTGTTTTCATGCTGGATGGCCGTGTTAATTTAGCTGTAATCAAATAAGGCTGCATTCAAGAAACTTCAATTAGATATACTTAAAAATGTATGTTATTTTATAAAAATCTAACTACTATGTACTTAAAAATTTCCAAAAAAATGAAAACTATTTGTTAATTTTAAAGTTAACTAACCTTTTACTGACTTTGTTGTGTCTGCTTTTTGTTGGAAAGCATTTGAGTATTTGGTTGCAGCATGAAGGTTCATAATTTCAGTTGATCGTCTAGATGGGTATTAGTCATTTGTGACCTTAAGGGTGCCTTGATTTGCCTTAGGTAGGAGAATGTAGATTTGCAGCAATAAATGGTTGAAAAGCAAGAAAGCATTTTTCAGGCACGTTACCGAAGGCATGGGTATTCTATTGCATTTTTCCATATTTCAATTGGATCTTTCTTAGCATCAACCAATGACTTTAAAATGTCATCTACTGAGAGCTCAATCAATTCTATCTGTAGTTTTTTAGGTTCCTTGATGATATCAACTAGGTGAGGCTGAAGTGCTAATTTGGGTGTGTTGTCATGATTCTCAAAGTCAGTGAACCCTTCATTGTATTCTCCAATTAATAGGTCTATCACAGCTGTGTATTCTTTAAATGATTATATGCCATCCTGCTCATCAATGACCTTGCTTACTGGGGAAAACGTTCATTCAAAATTTTCTTTTGAAGAAGTGTTTTGAAAAAAGATAGCTTTTTTCTAAATGCTTGGATTTTTGACCATATATCATATATAGACTTAGTTTTACCTTGCAAAGAAATCGTCATTTTTATTTGACATGATAGCACACAGAAATGCTGAGTTCCTATAGAAATCTTTCAATAATTCACATTGCTGATTCTATTCTTCATAAAATTTAACAATCTGTTCTTGCAGAGATAAAATTTTGGCTAACACCAGTCTCTGTGATAGCCAATGCCCTTTTGAATGATACAGCAAACCCACACTGAATAGCTCATCCTCCAACTTTAGCAAGTTACAAACTGCCATGTTGCATTTGCATGAATATAGTTAACAATACTTATAACTTGTTGCAAACTGTCACTTAAAATAGTAGCTTTAACACAGAGATTTTCCTGATGCAAGATACAATGAACAGAAATAATAGCATCTGGATCTGTTAATACTTTCTTTTTATCTGTGCTATAAACCTTCCATGTTCTCCATGTTTTCCTGTCATGGAAGGTGCACTGTCTGTACATACACTCACTAAATTTACCAAATTCAGTCCAACTTCACATTTATCTTGAAAGTTGTTGAAGATACCTATTCCCGGTGTTTTGTTTGCAAGAGTGCCCAAAGCAAGTAACTCTTCGTAACAAAGAAAATCTTCTGTTATGACCTGAATGAAGTATAAAACCTGCCCCGAGTCAGTAATGTCAGTTGATTCATTCAAAGCAATTGAATAATATATATTTTCCTTTTGAAGTATTGTATGAAGTTGTTCTGTTAAGTTGCAGGTTAATTCATGCTGCCAACCAGTTATGGTTCTCCTTGAAAGAGGCAATTGTTTGTACTCTCAAACGTTATCAGGGTCTAAGCATCCTACAACTTTAACAATGTATTTTTTCACAATTTCTACATTGCATCACTGAATGGCTTCCTTTTTTTTTCTGAGTATATAAACTACTTTATAAGTTGCTTCAGTGGCATTATTTCTAGGCCTTATTTCTGCTTGAAAGAATTGTCTTTGGTTTTGCTTTTCATCTTTTCATTTCTGCAACATAAGCTTTCATGCCTCTCTAATTTAAAATGTCTGTGGTCCTTATGAGTGTCATAATGCTGATGAGCATTGAATCTCTTTAATGTTGATATTAATAGTACAGTACCACAAAGCAAGAAAATCATCTTATCTTTAGCAGAAACAAGATAATATTGCAATTCCCAGTCCTCATTAAAAAATCCATTTTCTTCCTTCAGCGTTCTCTTGGTCTTCTTTGACATGATGGGCTGTTAAGCAGACAGAATTAAAAAATACTGTTGAGCTGTGAAACTATTCACAAATTCCAGTTTAAACAGAAACATAGTGTACCACTGACAAAAGCTGCTAGAAGACTGGTGTACTTGATCCCGATAAATGCTCGCCAACTAGCCTTGTGTGGTAGTGGCACCTGTCAGGCAGGGAAAGTTAGAAATAAATCATGAGCGTAGCAGCCATCAGTTTAGCCCTTATGGCTTACTAATGTTCGAATAGCCTGTCAATCTGGGAGGATTATTTTGTTGAAACTTATTTTATTCTTTGGTATTT
>NW_012140525.1:1474956-1489729 GCF_000956105.1 Propithecus coquereli | reverse complement strand
AAATGAAGTATAAAACCTGGGCCGAGTCAGTAGTATCAGTTGATTCATCAAAAGCAATTGAATAATATATATTTTCCTTTTGAAGTATTGCATGAAGTTGTTCTGTTAAGTTGAAGGCTAATTCATGCTGCTGATCAGTTATGGTTCTCCTTGAAAGAGGCAATTGTTTGTACTTTGAAACGTTATGAGGGGCTAAGCATCCTACAACTTCAACAATTCATTCTTTCACAATTTCTACATTACCGAATGGCTTCCCTTTTTTCCCCAAGTAGGTAAGCTACTTTATAAATTGCGTTAGCGGCATTATTTCCAGGTCTTATTGCTGCTTGAAAGAATCGTCTTTGCTTTTGCTTTTCATCTTTCGATTTTTGCAACACAACATTTCACGTCTCTCCAATTTAAAATATTCATGGTCCTTATGAGTGTTATAATGCCGATGAGCACTGAATTTCTTTAATGTTGATAGTGCAGTATCATAAAGCAAACAAGTCATCTTATCTTTAGCAGAAACAAGATAATATTGCAATTTTCAATCCTCATTAAAAAATCTGTTTTTTCCTTCAGCATTCTCTTGGTCTTCTTTGACATGATGGGCTGTTAAGCAGACAGAATTAAAAAATACTGTTCAGTTGTGAAACTAGTCACAAATTCCACTTCAAACAGAAACATACTGCACCTTTGTCAAAAGCTGATAGCAGACTGGTGTACTGAACCCCCCAAAACTCTCTCCAACCAGCCTTATGCATTAGTGGTGCCAGTCAAGCGGGGAAGTTAGAACTGAATTATGAGCTTAGCAGCTGTCAATTTAGCCCTTATGCTTACTAATGTTTTCATTGTGTTGGTCAATCTGGAAGGATTATTTCATTGAAATTTATTTTGTTCTTTGGTATTTTAAATATGTTCTTTTAAAAAAATAAAAATGTAAAAGACAAACAAAAATGTATTAATAAAAATAACAGGATTTGTTCTGTAAAATTTGGATTCAGTCAAATGGCCACACTTAAGGACCTAGAAGGTCACCTATGGCCTTAAGGTAGCAGGTTCCCCACCCCTAACCTAGGAGATATCTACGATACCAATGGAGTAAACAAAAAAAGCAGATGCAGTATTGTGATTTAACAACTTTCCAAAGCTGAGCTGCTCTTGTTAACAATATTCTTATGGCATAATTATTGATTCCATGTCTCTATGAGTATTTAAATAAATTATAGAAATATATTAAAATAAAAGGATAAAAAGGGTATAAATTAATGGGAACAATAGAGTAAACATCTATTTATAAGAAAGTCAATGTCAGGGATAATTTCACTGCAGATGCACAGATTATTTGGCCTCACATCATTGCTAAAGCTAAACAATGACTTTGGGCTTTCTGATGGCTAAAGAGGAAGGGCAACATGAGCCTTATGTAACTGCAATTGTTGGAAAGAAGAAAGAGTATTAGTAATTTGAGACAGGCAGATTCTGTGCTGGCTCCATGATCTCTCTCCTGATATTCATGCCCATATGCAAACACCTCCCTTTGAATATGGTTAGTACTCATGACTTCTAACCAATAGAATATGGCAAAAATGACAGGACATATGTGATTATTTGTGAGCGGTTACATTACATAGGATTGTACTGCTCATCTTGCTAGGACTGAAATTATCTCCCTTGCTGGCTTTGAAGAGTGAGATACCATACTGAGAGTTGCCATATGGAGACAGACACACGGCAAGGGGAAGACAGCCTCCAGCAGACAGCTAGCCAGAAACTAAAGGCCTCCCTGTGGCAGCACAAGGAACTGAATGCCGCCAACAAACACATCAGCTGGGAAGAAAACCACTTCCCAGTTGAGCCTCAGATGAGACTGCAGCCCAGGTTGACAATGGTATTAAAGCCCTATGAGATCCTGAAGCAGAGGACCCAGGTACATTGTTCCTGGACTTCTGGCCTGCAGAAATTATGAGATAATAAATGTGTCTATTATAAGCACTGTGTTTATGGTAAGATTGTACAGCAGTAAATAACTAATGTATAATCATAGGAAATCATTTTAAGTTTCTTTGCTATCTGAGTTCTAAAACCATTCTTTATTTTTATTTTTGGAACCAAAGAATTATTTCATCTCCCACATCAACTGCCTGCAGCTTCTCCTCCTCTTAAACAATTGCTCCCTTTGCTCTCTAAAGACAGTTGTTGCACTTTTCTGTGTTTATTCCCTTTTCCATCTTGAGACAGCACTCTTCTCTCTACATCCAAAGAAAAATGCATGTTCAATCTCTGGAGAGACTACTCAAGGTTTTTCCTTTCTCTTTTCTAAAAAATAGTGGTGTTGCTTAAAAAATTAAGCATAACACAACTTACAAAGTAAAAATTTTGTAAGAGATAATACAAAACATATACATCAGGCTCTAAGTGCTTATATATTAACTCATTTTCAATTAATAAACAAATTTTTTTGAGAAAATTGAAGCACAAGGAGGTTAAATAACTTTCTCAAGGTTATACATTTGTTAAATGCAAACTGGAATCCAATTCCCAGTGATTTGGTTTCAGAATCTGTACTTTTAATTACTATGCTATGCTGCCTCTCAAATGCTATTAATAGGGTAAAACAGCAACTAGAGTGGGTGTGATTGGATAGAAAGCTGAGTCTAAATTTCCAGGTGGTGCTTGCAAATGATGAAATGCACTAAGACTCATTTAATTTTCATTGTGTAAGAACTATTTTATGAAATTGGAAATGAATCAACCTTCATATAATAAAAGGAGATTCAAAGAGTTGTTTTTGAAGCCACCTCAGCTTCCCAAGTTGGGCATGTGGCCCAAATCACCTCCTCATTAGGAGGCTCATTTCAGTGTCAATTTTGATGCATGTAAATTTTATTTAAGAAGTTAACATTTTCTTTCAATTTGATTGCTCTTCTTGATTCTTCAAAATTTAAGCAATATAACAAATTGACGTGTCTTTCAAGATAACTCACTCTTAGCATCCTGTAGCCATTCCTCTATCCCCACCATTTCTTCCTTGATTGTTGAAGTTTTGTGTAGTGTAGTGGTTAATTTTATGTTTCAACCTGCCTGGGCCATGGTGCCCAGATATGTGATCAAACATTATTCTGGTTTTTTCTGTGAGGGTGTTTTTGGATGAGAGTAACATTTCAATTGGTAGACTTTGAGTAAAGTAGATGGCCACCTTAAAATATGAGTGGGTCTCATCCAATCAGTTGGAGGCCTAAATAGAACAAAAGATGGATCTCCATTCAGCAAGAGGACAACCTGCCAGCAGATGGCTTTAGGACTTAAACTATAGCATTGGCTCCTGGGTCTCCAGCCTGCCAACCCACCCTGCTGATTTTGGACTTGCCATTCTCCATAATTGTATCAGGCAATTCCTTAAAATAAATCTCTTTTCACACACACACACACACACACACACACACACACACACACACACATACACGCACACACATACACATATATCCTATTGGTTATATTTCTCTGGTGAACCATAACTAATACTGTACCCATATGCTTCAGGGGAGGTCAGTCCCCCATTTCAGCCACAGGGGATGAAAATGAGATGTGAGGGGAATTTTACTAAAGACATTTTGGGAGATATTTCTCAATGATAAAAGGGGATAACAAAAGAGGAGACCCTCCCTTTTATCTCTCTGGACTTTGTTGACTGTTGTGACACCAATAACAAAGCTGTTCAACTTGGAATGATGAGAGAAGGTAGTTACAGTGACCACATCAATATGATCAGGATGACAAAACAGCAAACTGAGAAATTCTGGTTGCTTTGGATATCATTTAGCTGCTGAATTAGCCAACCTGAGAACCCTGAGTTTAGAACTTCTTGACATGCAAAACAATAAGTATCTATATTGTTTAAATCAATTCTAGTTGAGTGTTAATTAAATTCGCTGTTGAAAATATCCCAATGGACATAGTTAACAACAATATATGTCTCTAGAGAGCTGAACTAATTGGCCTGCCATGTGTAGTTTTTAGGTATTGATTACTAAATCAGGTTACAACCTCATAGGAATATAGGTCCAGGCAGTTAATGTTTTTGAGTACACGATAGGGAATGGTGGAGACTGTGGGCTATCTGGAGAGGGTATAATCTGCCTAACGGGACAACTACTCACCTCCTATGAATTTATACCATTTAAAAATTCAGTTCTGGTACTGTATTTTCAAGAGAATCTGAAAATCTGGACTTTTCTATGAAATCTTTCAATTTTTTAATGTTTGTAATTAATTCAATTTATAAAAAGAAAACATGAGTGGGCCAAACAATCAGGGTTGAAGACTAGGCTTTCTCTATATGCCTCTGGTTTGTACTGTCTGTGGGAAATTTCTGCCAAATATATGATTTTTTGTCACATTTTATGTTATTGTGATTAATGCTTACCTCTTCTCCCTTGCACTACATTGGTAGCAGGATCAATGATCTCTTAAGGCCATTTCTAGATAGTAATAATAAGACCACATGACCTGAATATAAAAGAATGCTTATCTTCCCATTTGTTTTAATTTAAAGCATCACAAAGCAATTAAGATACAAAATTTAAAAGAGAATAAATGTACAACACATTTTTTATACTACCACTTAAGTTGATATCTGTTCATCAGGAGACCATTTCCTTTAAAGAAATCTGTGATTTTTCTTTTCATTTTTTTTTGAAACATGCTTGCTGAGTTAGCAACACAGTCCATCTATATTTTAAATTTCATTTAGGTGACTATTCAAAGATTCCTATGTTGCTCTGCCACCATTTATTTGACACTGGGAAAATTATCTATCCTTCTGAAAGTTAATTTTTTCCCATCAGTAAATATGAAAGTTGAGCATGTAAATCAGGAATATTCTTTTCAACTTTAAGGTACAATGATTGCTATTGGTTTGTGGTAATAGGAGACAAATATACATTTTGGGAGGAACTGATGATACTATCTTTATAATTCTCCAACATCAGGAATAATACCTTTTAAATAACTTGTAATGGTGTCAATTTGTGAAGTCATCTAAGCCCTTAAACTTTTTCAGAGTTCCAACTTGAATAACATTTTTGGGATAATGAGTTCCATATGTTCTGTAATGACCAGGTAATGTAGTACTTCCTTTTATTTATCCCCAAATATGGATTTTTACAATGAACCACAAACATAAAAATATGTACATAACTTGTCCTCATAGATGGGATTATGCCACCCATGTAATATTTCTTTGTATAGTTAAAAATATCTTGTTAATCCTATAAAAGTATAATGAAATGGATGTAGTGATACTGGTGTTATTCAATGCAGTGGTGAAAAAAATTTCAGTAACAACTTATGCCAGCATGGTAAAATTTATCAAAAGATGACTTACACTTTTTCTAGGCTACAGGATACCCAAGCACATGACAAAGGAATTCTGAATTTTCCTTTTGATTTGTTTGTATCTTTTTTCAGGCTCTTGGCTAATTACGCCAAATTCTATATATCAATCTTTTATGTGAATAGAACAAATATATGTTAAATAGGGTAGAAGTTTCTTATTGAATGTGTACACAGAATTCAATGACTAACAAACATGACCTAACTCCTTAGGGAAGGAGAAGGAAATCAAAATGCTTCAAACACTGAGCCTTGGTGTTCACAATGAATTAAAATAATCTGGCTTTCGTTAAATATGGAATTCTCACCTGTTTAAGAAGACTTTTTATTATGTAGAGACTTGGTGTCCTACACTTCACCTTCTAGGTGTCTAATGACCATTCATGTAAAACAGAATCTTTAAGGAACCGCTGCCCCAAATAGATTTATTTTGATTTTGAAATATTTTAAGAGTTTTATCCTCCTCTGAAAGTTTGTCTTTGCTACATACAGGATTATGACATTTTTAGAAGTCCTGGAAGCAGTGGGGATGGAAATGTTTGTATTTATTAAGTCTAAGTTAAAAGCTCCCACATTTGATTCCTCAGCTGGCAATTTTAAACCAGAGCATTAATGTTTGCTAAAAATTGATTTTTACATTGGCTAAAAAGTTGATTTATTTTTGTTTGTCCTCAACCACTCTCATGAAAAGGAATAAATATGAAGTGTTTTTGGGAAATTCATATGGTGCATCTTTCTTTTTTTTTTTTTTTTGGCAGCTGTGATTTCTCTGATTATTTGAATATAACCTAGTGATCCCATATGGCCATGATCTGAGAAACTTAAATCTCCTCCAGTTGGGATAGAAAATATGTCATAACTCATTAAGGGGTTACTCATACACTATATTGATTTTTATAAATTGCTTTTTAAATTCTAGTTCAGCATGACACATGTAAACGTCACTGAGATCAGGTATTATTTCCATAAAATTAATACGTTTTGCTAGTAGTTGTTGTTATAGCTATTCTCTAATATTGTGCCATGAGTAATTCTTGTCCTTTGGTAAATTATTTAAAATACAGGTTTTATTTTCATTCTCATTGAAGGTATGTGTTGAATAAATTGTGTTTATTGTTATAGATGTCAATCCTGATGCCTAACAAATTATGATCCTGTCTCAGGTCAATCTTACCTGTCCACAGTCATTGTTGAAGAATCTGACCTGTGCAGATGATGGAACTCTGGATCTCTGATTTGGCCAATTGGCTCCAGGAGGGCACCAGTAGCATGAGCAATGCCTACTATGTTAAGGTACTCAGGGTCTAGCATACTCTGTCTACTAGGAATTTGATTTGGGAAATAGGGAATGATTAGTGATTAAGAAGGGGAGACAAAGCTAAAAGATGTCATGAGATAGATGTGGAATCCTGAGTGACGATCACAAGCCAAAGTTCTGAAGAGGCAGAACTTGGTGTAAGCAGAAGTGACAAAGGGGAGAAAAGATTGCAGATCTGTCTTTAGCTGTGTGGACAGGGATGGTGAAGCCTGTAATTGACAAGTAACCAAATTAAGGCAATACCAGAAGAGTGGGGTGAAGATTCTGCTGTGTTACAAGGTGTTACCCTTCTGGACGACAGAGTGTCCTGGGTTTCTGTGCCATGCATGTATCCTTAGAGTACACTGCTCATTATATGAAATAACTCATTTGTTTCTATTTCTTGATATAAAAAGAGAACTATGCTTTTTTTTTCTGGCAGCAAAATCAATTCTTTAAGTGAAATATTTTTTCAGCTCTTTAATATTTTAGAGCAGAAAGAGTCCTGCACACTTGAGATTGTGGTGGGAGCTAAAGTACCTCTCACAAGTTTCCCTTTGTTCTGCCCATTCCCCACGGCCACCACTGAGCCAACTCTATGTAGTCTAGTTCCCTCTTCATAGAGTTTACAACCCACTAATCTGAACTAAAGGTACAGAAAAATCCATAAACAAATGGTGAACAGAAAAGGAGGATCCAGACTCACAGAGGCACATTTTTCTCTTGGTGGGTTTGGATCATTATTTTATCACAAGTTCTATCATGAGTCTTTGGCCGTGTGACCTCATTCTTCTTAAATTGTAGTTCAGCATGACACACATAAACGTCACTGACACCAGGTATTATTCGGAAAAAATGAGTATGTTTTGCTAGTAGCTATTGTAACAGCTATTTTTTATGTTCATTTGTTTGTTTGTTACATTAATTTCTCCCATGATCTCACACAATATCATGAAATTGTGCGCAACTTACTAACTCTAGCCTAAACCACTTCCCTGAACTTCAGACTCCTCTGTCCAGTTGCCTACCAACCATCCCCTTTTTATGGCTAATCAGCGTCTCATAAAGTAGTGGAAAAAATTAAGTCATTATACAAAGCAGTTGTATAGTTTTGCTGAACTTAGGAGTAACAGTGTTCTGGCAGCTGGTAACGTACATATATTGGATCTGGTAATTTGGCTAAAGCAAAGCATCATCAGACAGTACATGAAATTGATGTTAATTTTATTTTTGTTACAACTTTGAATATATTTAATTCATATGTTTTTGATTTTATATTTATATAAGGAGGTTATATCTGGATTTGTGTTTTAAATATTTAAATTACCATACACAGTTTAAATTATTATTGGTAAGCACAATGCCTTCTTTTCCTCTAAAATAAAACGTGTCCATGAGAACCACTGACAGACACCATTATTACATGTTAACATTATATTCCATTCACAGAGATAGTGTTTTATCTGCAAACATTTTAACAGCAAAACTATTTTTTCAGTTAGCCACTTTTAGAATGAGAGGTATAAATATGTTCTTGCTGAATAAAGATAAATAAATTGATGAGGCCTTTTTGATGTGTCAAAGTAGAAAGGCACTTTTTAAAAACCAAAGTGTACAAAGATATTCCTCCTACCCGCTTTATTTTTGACTTTTACCATGTCTTTGAAGGCAAAGGTTATGATTAGAATGTTTGTTGGTACTACGAATAAAAAAGCTAAAAGGTTAATTTTTGAAGGAACATCAAATGTCACAGCTTCAAAATATGTTGATTTGCTGAAAATATTTGGTTTATTGGCAGCTGTATTTTTTTTTAGGCGTACATGCTTTTGTTTTCTTTACACCTCCTCCTCTTTCATAATTACATTATGGCAAAAGGGTGGAGATGATGCGTAAGTGGAAGAAGCTGAAAGTGAGATAGAGGGCAAACAAAGGAATTATAAAATAAAATAGAATTCCACTGATAGTGATGACAAAGAATACAATTTCCTCTTACTACTAGTAATGCCTTTATCACTAGCAATATTAGTAAAATAATCTCCAGAATTAAGCTCAGAAGAAGTATTTCTGCTGTTACGTTTTATGTAATTGCAGAAAGGTCGTTTATGGACAAATAAGCCTTCTTAAACAGCAACTGTGTGTAGAGTCTGTGAGAGGCACTTCACATACAATTTTACCCTCACAAAAGTCTTCAAGGTCTGGATCATAACCCTGTTTTGCAGGCTGTGAAACAGGGTACCAGGCAGTTAATTAACATGCCCTGGGTCAGACAATGTGTATTGGACTTAGGTTACAAACCCAGGTTTGTCTGACTTCCAAATTCATACCGTTGCCATTACATCCCTTTAATAAAAACAATAAAAACAACCATAGGATGCCATGCATTGGGTAAAACTTATGGCTTATGTTCTTGTAAACTAGTTCTAATGGTAATTTCTATATTCATGTTCTAATAATATTGGGAGCATTGTCTACATTTTAAACCTTCCAGAGTAACTAAAGATAAAAACACACTTTTATATTTGTCATTTCTAGGGCATCAAAAATAAAACAACTAGTGGGATCATCTTTTAGTTTCACTTTTTATAATATGTACCAAAAAAAGTAATAGACTGAAATATCTGACCATTATCCTGAGATGGTTACCTTTCACTGCACAATTACATACTTACCATTCTTACAAGATGTAGATCAATATGCTAGCTGCTTGTTATGTTTAACATTATTGTTATTACTCTTGCTACTAGCTCCCAAAATTGGAGACTTTATTGGAGCAGTGAATTATATTGAGGACTACTGGATTTCTTCCTTCATTTTCCCAGGATAAAGCATTAGATCCCATTAGGTCATGGTTATCGACACCAAAAAGCAATTCCAGTATTTATTTTCAGGACCCCTGTGAACTCTGCAGTTACCAAGGGAAAGGTGATGGTGTGTGTCTCTTAAAAGATTAAATGGGGATTGGAAAGCATAGTAGTTCCCCCTTTCAGCACTGGCTTCCTAGAACCCTAGGATGAATTTTAATGCACACTTGTAAGTAATCACTATTCCTGATTTTAAAATGCTTTCTTATCTTTACAGGTTTTTAATTTTTTTTCCGAAATTTATTTTTATTGTTCTGTACTCATGTGCATTTTTTGTACTGTGCTTATGTTTTAGACTGTGTCCAATTCTTTTTAGCAAGAACATATATTCTTTTTCCACTGAATAATATACCACGCTCTTGTGTCAAATAAAAATAAAGAATAATTTAGTTGTTGAATCTCCAAAGCCAAAGTAAATTATGGCTAGAGAAATAATTTATTGAGTGTATTAGTGAAATTTATCATTGTCTTACCACATTGCCTATATAATAATAATACCTTTCAAAAAGTAGGGGTTGCCTTTGTAAACTTTTTTTTTTTTTAGTATTATCGTACTAGCTGCTTGAAAAATGTGAAAAGGCAAATCACAAAATGTGTATATGTTTAAAAGTTGATCTTCACAACTAAGAGGAAACAGTGCCTTTTGACTTTGTTATTCATTATACACAGCAGTGAGTGGGTGGTTATTGTACAACACCAAACATTCTGTGGTGAGATTTGCTATAATAACACAAACCAACAGGTTTAAACCTTAGAAATGACCTTTTAAAGGTCAGGCATTCAATTTTGACAAAAATGGCCAACAGCAGGCTTGAGGGTAAAATATAAAAATTTTAAACCCTATAATTAGGCAGCTTATTTAAAAACACAGGATGAGAGGCACAGATGGTTCATATTAACAAAAGCAAACAAACAAAAGACCTAAAACAGGAGTATAAAACTAGCAATGGCAAGAGATGAAATACTTTAAGAGACTGGCCTTAAAATATATGTATCTCCTGATCAAACAGCATCTCTTGGGAATTGGGGGCAAAAGACAATATATGTCATTGCCATAAAAAAAAAATTCCCATCTAATAAAGGTGATAGAACTTACATCAGTTATATAAATCTACATATATAAATCTATGTGCAAATGAAATTTCACTCTATAAAATTATTTGTACAGGAGTGTAAAACAAGTTTTGGAAAAGATAAAAAAGTCTCATACATGAATAAATACAAATGCAAGTTGCTATGTCTCAGTATATTCCAAGAGTTATATTTTTCTCAATCTGTTCTTCTGCCAAATTTATATAAAACTAAACTATGGGAAAGTGATATTTGTTTCCAAGAGTAATCACTGCATTCAAATCATTGGGCTTACAGTCAGATAACATTACAAAGCATCTACTTGTCTGCATGATATTTCATTAAAAACTATGCAGGAGTGAGAAGATGTTGGTTTGGATGGGGATATTCATAAGAAATAATACGAATGGTTTTTGTCTTTATGAGTGAAGTAGTTTGTGAATATAGATATAGCTGGAAAAAAATGAGAGTGAAAGTTTGTGTTCCATAAACTATTATTCTTCATTCTCTTTTCTACTTTTCCTTCTTTGGGCTTGTTCTTCCTTCCTCTTCTAAAAAATCTTTCTTCTTTTCTTATTTCCCAGATACTTAAGCACTGAGCCCAAGGTGGTTGGAGTGGGGGAAGAATATAGCTGGATAGCTTATGGGGAAGGATTTTAGTTTACCTTTTTTCTATTGGCCTCAATTCTCAACTTGGGTCTTGGTCAAAGTTCTTGACTATGTATCGAAAGAAGAATTTAATAATTTTGTTTATTTGGAGAGTTGGAATCCTTGATTTTTTTCTAATTTGAGGGCCTGAGCAAGGGAAGAGATGAAGGGGACTTCTCAAATGCCAACTAACTCTAAACTTTGGTTTTATGAATGTCCTAAGTATTTGATTGTTGTCCTTCATAGATTCTTTCTGTGATAGCATGTGAGGCTATCAATAGGAAGCTAATCTATTTGATCTCTTAAATAAAGTGAATGGTTTCGAGGACACCTGCTTATATGGAACACTATTCTATATCACGTTGCTTTTATTAACTTATTTTATAAATTGAAAAACTGAGTAACATAGAAAGTTTAGTCACTTTCTAGCACTGCTCAGCAAGTCATTGTCAAGATAATATAGACTTCTGAAATTAAATGGAAAGCCTAACAATCAGGTAATTGTATATGTGCGTTTTTTGCACAGTACTCTTGTGGGCTCCATTATATTTTCTGTGGTCACTTGTTTCTTTCAGCTGGCCACACTTCAAAAGCACCAGCTCTCAGAAGCAGTAGCTCCAGGAGTGGCACCATTGGCAGCATTTAGCTCATCACTGACCCGCGACCTCTGCTCTGTACAGCGCCCATCCACACAAACGTTTCTGTGATTGACCCTCACAATGCACTCACTCCATGAGGGCCAGTGTTCATGTGATTGAATGAGTTGAATGGGCCAGGAGTGGGAGTGTGTGCACAGAAATCTACACCATATTTTTCTTTTTCGAAATTATGAACTCCACTTGTCAGAATAAAGAATTCTCTTTCCATTTGCAAGATTTCTCACTCTGTCTCTGACTTCTCAATGTTTTCTCTCTGCTACATTAGCCCTGAATGAGCTGTAAATGGGATAACGTGGAGCGCGGGAAGGATAGGCTGTTCCAGGGGGCAAAGCAGGAAAAGCGATCGTTCTCACAGTTGATCTTCTAATGACTTGTTCAGTCTTCCAGGCGGGCGTCCCAGTCATCAGTACTGGCACTTTGGACAGTGTACCCTTCTAGCTGTTAGTGCTTTTGTCATACCTATTGTTGTAGTCAGTGCCAATCTGACAGGGTGGTGTTGGCAGAATTTTTCTAACCTCAGGTAAAAAAGCAAAGCAAAACAGTTACGTGATGAATGGATCAGAGTCTTATCTCTCCTTGGAAAGAAATACTTTTCTCTTTTTCATCAGACAAATGAGGGTGAAATAAGGCTGGCAAGTTGTGGGAAAAGAGAGGAATCAAATAATTTCCTTATGCTTCAATCAATACTAAATGCTACTTGGACATATGTTTTCCACTGGGACGGTGGAAGTGGGATTGTCATGGAGTAATTAGAGGCTGGTGCATGGAGCATTGTTTATGCCCTTCAACCAAATACCACAAGTAGTTCAGTCTTTTCAATGTGCTTCTGCGGCAGGGATCCTCCTTTCTGGTGGTGATGGAGAAGTGTCTACAGATGTTTTCTGCAGCTGTCTCCCAGCAGGGCCTCCCTCTTACTGTCTACATTCTCTTGTTGCCTGTTTCCTGTCTTAGTTCCTCTATCTATCCGTTTCCTCCCAATGACCTTTTTGCTGCTGGTTTGTCTCTCACACCTGTCTCCTTGGTCCCTTGACTCTGACTTAACTATGTCCCCTCTTCTTTGCACCTGTGATCTGGCGAGAAGACCACCTGTTCTTTTCCAAATCTTTTGTCAAACTCACTTTGGGGAAATATTTTCACAATAAGTACATTTCTAAATATTAATAGGTATTCAAAAGAAGAAAAAATACACATGCACATACATAGACAATAGAAATAGGTGTCCTATCTCTAATTTAAATCATGTATTATATGTTGACTATATGCCATATTTCATGCATTTGTTAACTTAATAAACATTTACAAGCCAAAATGGCCCACAAGTCTAGATTTAGAAAGAAATTTGCCTGATTTGCAATGAAACAGTACATGGAAAAGTAAACTAATACGTCAATAAAAATCAAAACTTGGTCCCTCAATATAGAAACAGTATTCTTTTTTTATCCACCGTTGGACACATTACTATTATACTAGAAAGAATGGAAAAGTCTAATAAAAACTATTGGACCAGATCTTGTCCACAAGCACATTTTTAAAAGTTCTGTGCAGTCCAAGCATGGCGGCTCACTCCTATTATCCCAGAACTTCGAGAGACTAAGGTGGGAGGATTACTTGAGGCCAGGAGTTTGAGACCAGCCTGGGCAACATAGTGAAATCCTGTCTTTACAGAAAATAAAAAAATTAGCTGGGTGCGGTGGCATGTACCTGTAGTCACAGCCCCTGGGGAGGCTGAGGCAGGAGGATTGCCTGAGCCCAGTTGTTTGAGGCTGTAGTGTGCAGTTAGCTACGATTGTGCCACTATACTCCAGCCTAGACAGCAGAGTGAGACGCTGTCTTGAAAAAAAAAAAAAAAAGTTCTGTGCAAATATAGCATATATAGTATCTTAAATTTGTTATATTCCTATTTTTCTCATACTTCTTTGTACTTCTATGCTTTATCCTCTAGGTTTTTCTACAAAACTTCTTGTTTGCTCATTTATTATCTCCATACTATTGTTTGCTTTTGTTCCCTATACTTCTACACTTTCCTACAACTTGAGCTTTAAATAAATGTTTTAAAATTGCAATTTATATCAGCTTTTGTAGCCAAAGATAATATGATTGTGTGACAAAGATTTATTATACAACGTTTTTATTTCTTTAGTACATGACATATATTTAGGACTAATAAAGAATCCTTATGATGCATTTGTTGGTAATTAGTTATGTAACCTACTTTCCGTCTCCCTATCTAGTCTTACAGCATAAAAAGACAGGAGAAGAATACACCTTTCTAAAGATAAGAGAAGCACAATTTTGCTAGACCACAGGAATTTGTACAGATGTAGAGAACATGTTCCAGCCTGGTTCTCACATTTAAGAATTGATTGTAAAAAACAAAGACAAGAAATCCTAAAGTGTATCAACAGATTCTTAGAAAGAAATATTTTGAAGTGGAAGCAAGAGGAGATAAAATGAGAGGAATAGAATAGAAGATGAAAATAAATGGCAAACTTAGAGGCATTAAAATAATTCTGTAAGCATATTTTTTCCTTTGAGTTAATTCTCATTTTTGTTAGGACACTTTCTCTTCTTAACAGCAGTGAACTGATTGATCCTTTTGGCTCTAATTTCTATCCTGGGTGAAAGTCACAACCACAGATGCAAACCAGAGTTGTTTTTGAAAATATTTCAGATGTGGAACAGTATATTTGGTACTTGTATTTTTGTGTTAGAAGATATTTGGGGAATACCTATATTTGTGAACGCTGTGGATATCTAACCATTTCCTTTGCCATAATATTTGACAATATGTTGCTGAAGATGTCTGTGAAGCAGTGAGAATTATCTCATTTTTATTTTCAATGCCTGAGGACAAAAAAGAA
>NW_012140525.1:1469023-1474551 GCF_000956105.1 Propithecus coquereli | reverse complement strand
TTTTTTTTTTTTATGAGACTTCTCCTTTCCAAGGTGGTAAAACAAAGTTTCAAAGTTTGTCTCTCCCATGAGTTCCTTTATAGGTTTTCTTTTTCCCTTTCATTCTTTCACCCTGAGTGAGTAGTAAATGGTAATAAGCATATACTTTCATAAATCAGTAGTTTTCCACATTTATGCCTGGAAAACCAGATTTATATATGACACAACAAAATAGTGAATACTGATTAACGTACATTAGCATATATCATCAATAGCTCTAATGGAAAACAATCATTGTGTACGTGTGTGATTGCTATAAATATTCCCCTAAACTTATGTTAAGAGCCCAAAAAAACTGTGGAATTATTTGTAAAGAAGGATGGAAAAGACTCAAGATGTGAAGAAAGATTAATTTGGAGTGAATGGCAAGGGGGCTTCTATTCAAAGATTACTTAGAATTCAATAATGATGGAACAGGATGGTGGAAAATGGGACAGGTTAAAACAAGTGGCTTGCAATCTATTTTTTTCCCCATTAATTGATTACCAGAATACCAGAATGGTTTATTCCCTCCCAATGAAAGGAGGCAGATGACCCATTCCCTATCATTGTAAACATGCTGGTAATTCTCCTCCTGATATTGTTAGCAGGAAAGTTCTGATCTATGGAATGATCACAGTGGATGTCTCTGTTTTAGGATTGCCTGTGCTAAACAAATCTAGAACCTATGGCTTGATGAGACTTTACTCTCTGGGACCTCCTCTAATTATTCTGGGTCAGAAAATTCATCACACAAAATGTAAGGGCATGTGGAGCCATGTGGGATATCCCAGAGCTTTTCCTGATTCACCTTTGCTTCTTGATTCTGGGTAGGACTTCTAACTCATGTGACTCTCATTTGACAATCCAAACCTTTGTTTTAGCTTAAAAATAATTTCCATTTATAAAATAACTGAATTAGACAGATATAATTGTTTTATATGAATTGTCACAAGAACTAAGTCATCGCCCTCACAGTATAGGGAAAATAACTGAAGCTCAGAGAGGTTGTTAATTTGCTTTAAATTATACAGTAAGTGATAGAGCCTGGCACCATGCTAGGCCACTTAGAGGCAGAGGAAATATAAAACCTCGCCTCTGGCTTCCTGCAACAATCCTCCACCTTCCATATAAATCATGTTCCTAATCCATGCAAATAACACGTTAGACTTTCCTAAAAAGAACGACAAGTACCAGGTTGCAGCAATAGTAGGGAAAAAGCTATTTAAAACTGTATGTACAAAAGACTTTTTGGAGGATTTTCAGTTTCTGATCCAGCATGTAAAGAGCTTAGAAGTCACCACTCCTTCTCAACAACAAGCAAAAAGCTGAAAAAAATGGAAAAATCAAAAGATTTCTTGAATCCATTAGGGAAGTGAGGTCCCAGGGAAAGACACCTACCCCCCAAATTGGAGAGACAGACAGGCAGATACAGAGAATCACAACTTACCTAAGCAGAACCTGCTACTAGAAACCTATAAGGGAACCAATGCCTGCATAGGAAAACCAGAACAGTAATTGACAAACTGCTGAAGGCTCAGTGTGGACAGGTCTGAGAGTTAAAAACTCCAGGGGGACCTAATCATAGGAGAGGCCTCATCCATTTGTGAGTTTTACTTCCAGATGCTCTATCAGGTTCTTAGGGTGAATATTGGTGAAAAATCCCCTCATACTTTTTTGAGGGGAGGGGAAAAGTAACCATTTTGAAATACAACAGAGCACTCTGTTTTTCTTAACAGGTCTGCCCTCAGAACCAAACCCGCTGGGACTTTATTAGAGCCTAACCTACTGGGAGAAGAGGAATATCCAATTCTAGCCCCCTCTAGCCATCCTGTCGGCTTAAGGGGGGAAATAAATCTGAGAAGCACTGGTCACATTAACAGTACAGGGGTATAGGCTCACCAAAAAACTAAGACCAAGTTATAGGACTGCAGAACACTCTTGCCCCTCCTCCATACCTTACTGCCACGTAACTAAAAGCCCATTTACAGAAGTTTCATTTCCCAGTACATAATGTATGTCCACTTTTCAACAAAAAATTTCAAGGCATACTAAAAGGCAAAAAACACAGTTTAGAGAGACTTACTAAGCATCAGAACCATTGTCAGATATGTCAGGAAAGTTCAAATTATCAGACCAGGAATTAAAAAAAACACAACTGTGATTAATATGCAAAGGGCTTTAATGGAATAAGTAGACAACATGCAAAAACAGCTTAATGGATGGATAAAGAAAACAGAAAGATGGAATTATAAGGAAAAATAAAAAACAAATGCAAGAGATCAAAAACAGTGCAACAGAATGAAAGTTTTCTTTGATGGACTCATTAATATATAGGGCATGGCTAAGGAAAGAATCTTTGAGCTTGAGGATGTGACAATAGACACTTTCAAACCTGGAAAAGAGAATAAATAATTGAAAATTAAAAAAAAAAAACACCCAGAACAGAATATCCAAGAACTGTGGGAGAACTATAAAATATGTAACATGCACATAATGGGAATGCCCAGAAGTGGAGAGAGAGAGAAAGGAACAGAGCCATATTTGAAACAACAATGACTGAGAAGTTTTCCAAATTAATGTCAAACACCAAACCATAGATCTGGGATGCTCAGGAAACATCAAGCAGGATAATGCCAAAACCCCCTTAGGCATATCATATTCAAAATTCAGAAAATCAAAGATAAAGAAAAAAATCTTCAAGGAAGGTAGAAGAAAAATCACCTTACCTACAGAGGAACAAAGATAAGAATTACATCTGACTTCTCTTCTGAAACTATGTAAACAAAGAAGAGAGTGGCGTAAAATATTTAGTGTTGGTATTAAAAAAAAACAACAACAACACTAACCTAGAATTCTTTATTCTGAAAAATTGACCTTCAAAAGTGAAGGAGAAATTAGTTTCTCAGACAAAGAAAAATTAAGGTAATTTGTTTCCAGTAGATCTACCTTGTAAGAAATGTTAAAAAAAGTTCTTTAGAGAGAAAGAAATAATATAGGCCAAAAACTCAGGTCTAAATAAAGAAGAAATAAGTGAAAGTAGAATAACAACTGATTTTTCTTATTCTTAATTGATATGGTAGATGACAGTTTGTACAAAATACTTGCAACAAGGTATTTAATTATGTAAGCTTATGTGTATATATGTATATATGTATAAGCCTATATATATATATAAAGCACATATATATACTTATGTATAAGTGAAATATATATATTTCACTTACATATACACTTATACATATGCTTATGTAAAACTGAAATGAATGATAGCAATGATACAAGGGACAGAAGGAAGGAATTAGGAATATCTTGTTATTATATGGTACTTGCACTACCTGTGAAGCAATATGGTGTTATTTGAAAGCGGATTTGGATTAACAGTAAATGTATATTGCAAACTCTAGGGCAACCATTAAAAACATTTTTTTAAAAAAGGAGTATAATTGATTTGCTGAGAAGGGAGACAAGATGAAAGTATATAAAATTGCAATTAAACCACAAAAGACAGAAAATGTGTGGAAGACAAAAATAGGAACAAAGAACAAAAGCAATAAATAGAAAACAGCAATAAATATGATAAAAATTAATCTAATTATATTCATAATCACTGTAAATGTCAATGGTCTAAATATAAGAATTAAAAGATTTTGAGAGTTCATCAAGAAATAAGACTCAGCTATATGTTGTCTACAAAAAACCCACTTTATTATTTTTTGTTATTTTCAGAATATTATGGGGGTACACACATTTTGGTTACATATACTGTCTTTGTCTCACCCAAGCCAGGGCTACAAGCATGCCCTTCCCCCATACACTGTGCTCCACACCCATTAGTTGTTAGTTTACCCACCCCCAACACCCTCCTCCCACCTGACCGGCACCCAGTAAATATTATTTCCATGTGAGCACCTTAGTGTTGATCAGTTAATACCAATTTGATGGTGAGTACACGTGGTGCTTGTTTTTCCATTCTTGTGATACTTCACTTTGAAGGATGGGTTCCAGCTCTATCCAGGATAATATAAGAGGTGCTAGTAAAAAACCCACTTTAAATATAAATATACACATACATATACATAAAATGTAAAAGGATAGAGAATGATATACCATACTAACATTAATATAAAGAAAGTGGGAGTAGCTACATTAATTTTGAATAAAGCAGACTTTAGAGCAAGGAAATGTATCAGGGATAAAGAGGACATCATGGACATATTTAATGATAAAAGAGTCGATACCCCACAAAGACAATGATCCTTACTGTGTGTGAACCTAACAACAGAGTATTAAAATATGAGGCAAAAATATAGAGAACTTCAAGGAGACAGGGATGAATCCACTGTGATAGTAGATGTTAACACCCCTCTATCAGAAATGAACAGATCCAGCAGACAGAAAATTAATAAGGACACAGTTGAACTCCATAACATTATCAATCATCTGGATATTATGGACACGTATAGACTACTTTATCCTACACCAGCAGAATACACATTCTTCTCAAGCTTCACATGGAACATTCACTAAGATAGACCGGATTCTGGGTATAAAAATCAATTGCTTTTCTATATAACAATGAATAAGTAGAAATTTAAATTAAAAACAAATTACTATCGACTATTTAGCACTCTCCAAAATGAAACAGTTAGGTATAAATTTAACAAAATATGTACAAAGTCTGTATGAGAAAAACTACAAAACTAATGAAAGATATCAAAAAAGAACTAACTAAATAAATAAATACCCATGTTCATGGATAGGAAGACTCAATCTTGTCAGAATGTCAGTTCTTCTTAACTTGATCTATAGATTCAATGGAATTCCAGCCAAAATCCTAGCAAGTTATTTTGTGGATATTGACAAACTTATTCTAAAGTTTTTGGAGAGGCAAAAGACCTGGAATAGCCAACTCAACATTGAAAGAGAAAAATAAAGGTACAAGACTGACTACTAGACTTACTATAAATCTCCAGTAATCCGGACAGTGTGGTGTTGGTGAAAGAATAGACACATAGATCAAAGGAACAGAATAGACAGTTCAGAAATAGACCCACATAAATACAGTCAACTGATCTATGAAAAAGGAACAATGACAATACAATGGAGCAAAGATAGTCTTTTCAACAAACAGTACTGAAACAACTGGACATCCACATGCAAAAACACTAACCTAGATACAGACCTTACACCCTTCACAGAAACTAATTAAAAATAGATCATAGACCTAAATGTAAAACACAAAACTATAAAACTTCTAGAGCATAACATAGGAGAAAATCTAGGTGACTTTAGGTATATTGAGGACTTTTTAGACACAACACCAAAGGCACAAGCTTTGAAAGAAATGATTGATTACCTGGTCTTCTTTAAAATTAAAAACTTCTGCATTGCAAAAGACAATGTCAACAGAAAGAGAAGACAAGCCAGACTGGGAGAAAATATTTGCAAAAGATATATCTGATATAGGACTATTATGCAAAATATACAAAGAATTCTTAAAACTGAAT
>NW_012140525.1:1447820-1467434 GCF_000956105.1 Propithecus coquereli | reverse complement strand
ATTGTTATCCTTTCTATGAAGTTGATTGTAAGTTTAAGAGCCCTTTGAAGAGCCAGGCAATGCATTGAGATTGGAGCATCCTTTGGTGCTTGGTATCTGTTGAGCTGTACAACATCTCGTTGGGTCCTTGGTCTTTGTGTTTTTTTCATGTCATTGCTCTACCATAACTTGAATTTGGCTAATAGGCCTTTTAGGGTCCACTGGATCCCAATTCTAGATTTGTTCTTTTCCTTCATCAGCCGAGTAGGCAGTAGAAACGGCAAGATTTTCTGAGGCCCATTGTCCTAAAGCCACATTGCTTCTATGTCATGTTTGCAGGGAAATTCTGGGATCTTCCTACCTGTCCAGGATGCACTGGGAAGTGGATTAGTTTCTCTGTAATCTGGAATTATTAACAACAATTTGAAATTTTTGTTTTGCCCTACTCTGGGATCTTGGTATAAGATGAGGGGCATGGTTAGTGTACAGGCATCTTCCACATCTTCCTTAGGGATAAAGCAGTATCTAAGCTCCAGTTGTTTCTCCTCTTAATGGAAAGAGAACACTTAACTTTCACCTCTTATATTTTTTATATCCTCAAAAGTTTCTAAGCCCTAGGTTTTTGACACTCCAATTCTTGTTCTATGTTCTTCTGCTGTCCCCAACTTTTCATGGATGCCAAGGCTTTAGCTGCCCAAATGAGAAAAGTTTTAAGAACGTAACAAGAACAGAGGAAATAATGTGATCATTCAATAGTCTCTAACCATCTCTATGTAAAGATGAGGGTAATGAGAATTGTGAAGATTTAAAATGGACATGAAATCAAGAAGCACAGCTAAGACTAATCAGTGGTTAGCTCAACTTTCACTCCCTCCATGATGCCAAAGTTCCACTCAAACTGCAAGGACAAAAGAAAATGTGATAGTAACAATAATAACAATGCCTAACCTTTATTTATGAATGACTGTGCTGGAAACTCCTGTAATAAGTATTTGTGAATTATTTCATTGAATTGTCACAACTCCAGCAGGTAAATGTATTTCTTCATTTTACAGATGAGGCAACCGAGCTACAAAAAGGAACAATGATGTACTTGAAGACAGGCAATAACTGTTTCCTCCTCTAATATATGCTACACTGGTTATGTAGGCAATATGGCTGTACTAGTTATATGTTGCTTCATAACAAGTTACCCTAAAACTTAGCAGCTAAAATCAATAAACATCTCATAAGTTTCTTTTGGTCAGGGATTCAAGAGCAACTTAATTAGATGGTAGTAGCTAAGGGTTTTGGATGGTACTAGCTAAGGCTGGGTCTGCAGGAACCTGAGGGCTTGATTGGGGTTGATGAATTCACTTTCAGAGTGGGTCATTCACATGCCTGGATAGTTTGTGGTGACTGCTGACAGGAGACATCAGTTCTTTGCCCTATGGAACTCTATAGAAGTGCTTGAGTTTTCTTATGACATGGTGGTCGGCTTCTAGAGAGAGTAAAGAGCAAGAAAGAAAAAGAGAGAGTGAGCAAGAGAGAGAGAAATAGAAGCTGCAGTACATTTTATGATTGATATGGACTTCATGTTTTTGTTCCTCCCAAATTCATATATTGTTACTCTAACTTTCAATAGGATACTATTAGGAGGTGGGGGCTTTGGGAGGTAATTAGGGCCTGCAAATGGAGTCCCCAAGAGGGATTAGTGTTCTTGCAGGAATATGAAGAGAGCTATCCCTTACCCTTTATTATGTGAAGATCTAAGAAGTCAGCTGTCTGCAACCTGGAAGAAGACCAGACCTCTGACCTCACCAGACCTCTGACACCCTGATCTCAGATTTCCTTCCAGACTCCAGAGCTGTGAGAAAAAAATGTTTGTTGTTTCAGCCCCTCAATCTATGGTAATTTGTTACAGAAGCTTGAATTGACTAAGACAATGACCTAGACTAGGAAGTTATTCACTGACACTTCTGCCATTTTTATTTGTCAATTTATTCATTTTATTTAATTTGTCACAAGTCAGTCACTAAGTCCAGCGCATATTCAAGGGTAGGGCAATTAGTCTTCATCTTTTGAGGGGAAGAGTGTCAAAGAATGTGTGGACATATTTTAAAACCACTACAATGGGCATTCCACATTTATCATGAATGTTGTAATTTAGTCCAATTGGACTTCTTACTTGCTCTTTACATGTATTTGTGAAAAATATTGTCACCATAAATATATCCAGGGTGACTTTATTATGAAAAATTGTGTTGTATATAATTGAATCCACCCACATCCTTGACTAGTATTATGGAATAAAACAATAATAGCTTGCATATTTATTGTGCTTAGAAAGTAATTTTTTAATTTATGAAGATAATTTCCTGTGCTTGTATTTGTGGCTGTTTTTGATGTGTTTTTCATTTACCCCCTTGATATATTGAGATCAGTCTTGTGGTGCATTCAACATCCTTGAGGTACATTCATAGGCAAAGTGCAATTTACAGCTTTCAGCTCTGCACACATGGGCTAAAATCCTTATCTTACCACTTATGACTTTTGTGATCTTGGGTATATTTAGTCTAAGTTTCAATTTCTTTGTCTGTGAAATGGGGCTGATAATAGTGCATATGTCATGTATAGATTCTTTGTGGTGGTGTCATTTTTTTCTCATTAGAACAGACTGGCATAATACCTGCCTAAGGACGACACATTGATGTTGCTCTTTTAAAAAAAAATAAAGCTGACAAATGACATGAGACCACCAACCTCTTTCTCATAGGTATCATGATACTTAAAAAGTGTCTCCTCTTTGCCAATGAAGCTTTAAGCCAATCAGCTACCAAGCATCTGATTTTTAAGCACCTGATTTTCAAAGAATTTATCCATATTCCCTTAGGATCAGGCCAAATGGCTTAATTGATTCCACTATTCCCCCTTAAGGTCAACTGGTTAATGACAGTAAAACACTTAATTGTGGTAGAGCCACAGTTCAAGCTTCCAGCTCACTCCAGTTTTACTGAGAATTTGCCTTTTGTTTTCTCATTTCAGCCTTGTTTTCTATTAAGTCAGATCTCAGATGATTGTGTTATCAATCACTGTGGCAACACTTACTCATATGCCCAATAATATGCTCAGAAAATCATGTATATTCTTTTGTGATAAACTTCTGCAGCTGTTTTCATTGCACATGGTAAATAAAGCAATATGCAAATTTCCGGGGTGAGAAGTGGAATGTACCAAGACAAAGAACTGATTCTATTTCACAAATTCAGGAATTATTCAAAGCATGTAGTTCCTGGGAGTTTTACGACTATAATTCTTGGATTGAATCTTTGGAAAAATAAATAATTGTGTGCTTAACCTCTCTTATTATTATTTAATGATAATACTGGAATATTCTGTCTTATGGAAAGTAATGAATCATCCAGCTATTTATCAAGGTAGAGTATGGCAGATATGAAAGTCCCCAGAGGATTCTGTCAGGTAATTTGGCTTCAATTTACCTAGACCAGCCCAGTGCAATGCTTAAAACTACAAATCTCTTTAGCATTTAAATGGGCATTATTGTCCAACATGTGCTTATACAACTTTTTCATACAGGCCGTTTTTCCAGTGAACATAGTGGGAAGGAAGAAGGAAATTTTTTTCTATGGTTGTTTGTAGAGATTCTCGATCCTGGATGTGCATCAGAATCATCCACGGGGCTTTAAAAGATTTAAATACCAAGGCTTACTGAGTTAGAAAATCTAGGGGTGGGGAACAGAGATGTATAAGTTTTAAAAATCTCCATCGCTAATTTTAATTCACTCTTAGGTTTGAGATTCATCACATATATTGAAGTTTTGGTTGAAAAAAAAATACCTGAAGTCACTTTGCAATTTTCTTTTTCCTAAAAGCATAGACTAGGAATTAATATAATATCCAGTACACACTAAATAAGCTCTGTCATGGTAGAGATTTTGCACAGAGCTTCAAAGCCTGTGTTTAAGGAAAGAAGGAAGCTATAACAGGAAGCCTCCCTGTTCTTGTACCTTGGGTTGCAGGAATTCCTGGGAAAAGCTCTACTCTTAGAGGAAATCTAATAAACCATTTCTGAGCTGCATTTCGGTTTTACTTTTTGACAAACCGATTAACACTTCAAGGGTTTTTCCTCATGTACGACTTTGTAGACATCATTGACTTGTGATTCAAAATTCAGCTTGTATATGATTGCATTTTTGTGATAATAGACTTTCTATTTATAATCTATTGGATCCTATAATCTTGCGCAGGTTGTTTACTAATTTCAAAGTTAAAAATCTTAGAATAAAAGAATCTGTTACATTAATCTTACTTTATATTGAAAATTTCTTGGGGGCAGTTATTGTGTTTTGCTCAGAACTCTATATTTAGTTATTATGTTTATTTTGCTTTCTACATCCAGTGTCTAGCTCAGTGCCTAGCACATGGTAGGGGCTTGATTAATATCTATTGAGTCAATAAATTCCCCTAATCTGTCCAGTTTTCACCTGTTAGTCTACTTCTTTTGGCCTGATAGAAATATGTAACATGTTTTATTATAGTGTGTGTATATGTGTATGTGTGTATACATATACAAACATACATACACATACATATACACACACACATACAAACATATATATTTGATGTGACTATATAGTACTTTTTGGAGCATGAAAAACATACCTACTGAGAATTGAATTCTCCACTCTGTTCGCTTTGCTACTTCATATTATAACGGCTCTCTGAGATGTAGTTTTAAGCATTAAACTTGAAATGTTAATGTCTTCATGAACAGGAGAAATTCTCTAAAAACATCACCATCTTGCTCCTCACAGTATAATTAGCCATTTTGCACTTTATATTTTCTGGTGCTAGGCTGTGTACATGTTACCCTGGAAAAACATCTTGGCTTTTGTGAAAAATGGTTTTGGAAAAAATATGTGTGAAGAGAATGATGGTGGCAGTAAAAAAATATTTTTGGAAAGCTTGTCTTTAAATTTTTAAATTTTTAAAATTTTTTGTAGAGATGGGGGATCTTGCTATATTACCCAGTCTGGTCTCGAACTCCTGGCCGCAGGCAATCCTCCCTCCTTGGCCTCTCAAAGTGTTGGGAGTACAGGCCATTGTGCCCAGGCAAAAGCTTGTCTTTAAACACTAGTTTTTCAATAGAAAATGATAAATGTTTCCTAGTGATAGTATCTATGTAGCTTATAATAATTTTTAAATGATTTTGCACATTTTATTATGTTTATATCACATTTAATCCTCAAACATCCAGGGATAAACTTGAAACTTTACACTTGAATGATTAAAAAAATAAAGAAAGCGTTGTGACTTCTTAGTGCAGTTAAGAGTTTTAGTAATAGCTACCATTTAATGAGAAATGTAATGCATCAGGAATTCTACAAATTGGTTTATATATATTATCTCATTGAAGCCTCACAGCAACCCAATAAAGCAGATAGTGTAAATGAGGAAACTAAGGCTCAGAGCAATTGCCTTGCTGAAGACCATACAAAAAGTAGAACAGGAAGTAGCTGGGTTTGGCCTCTAGTCCATTTGCATTGAAAGTTCTTGTCCTTAACCAATGACCATGTTTCTGGGGCTGAAATGCAACCTTCCTAATAACAAATTCATTTTTTTCCCTGTTTATCATGCCTTCTCTCTATGACAGCAACCACAGACCCCAAATCAATGAAGACAATGTAAATGCTCTGGCCACATTTATAAAGTGTAGATTTATTTTAGTTAAACTAAATAAAGCATTATAAAATTTAGACAATAATGAGTATGCATTGAATTTTATTATTGATAAATACTCAAAAATAGTCATTATTTGATTGGATTTTACTGTTTTACTGCTTCCTCGCTTGCAGGACGATATCCTGACTGTTGTTTAAATTGAGACTTGTTTTCCAAACTATAATTCTCAGAGGGAAGACATTCACTCTGACCAAATAGTGTCTTGCCTCTCTCCAAAGCATACCATTTATTCACAGGTGTACTCTAAAGACATTCTTTTGGATCATGGTGTTATAAGTAACTAGTGCATTAGAAAATCCACAGAAGATCATAGCCGTGAAAAGGCCAAATAGTGTGGTGTTCCAGAAAATCCTTTTCTTCTAAACAGTCCTCACATTCACCCGTTACCCACTGCATAGCTGGATTTGCAGTGCTTCTGTAAATGTGTTGTTTCTCTCAGTCCAATTTACCGGCCAGATGCCTGTGTTGTAAAACCACCATCACCACCCCCACTCCCGGTGCTAATTAGCACCCCGTTTGTCAGCCTCAGTCCAGTGGTGAGGACTTGAGTGGTTATAAATACTGTAATACGTTTTCACCTGTGAAAGTAGCTCTTCCAAAGACAAAGCAGAAAGCGCAGCAGGCGGGAAGCCGGCATTATTGCCACCTGAGCTGTTTCTTTCTCTGGACAATTTCAAGCTTTAACATCTGTTCTGAACACTACATTTATTAAACTAAATAACAAAATACATTCATCTGTATATAATAGTCCTCCCAGGGGATACAGAATGGGATTTCCCTCTTTTTAAAGAAAGTGAAACACAGTTGACAGAGTCTTGTGTCTGTTTAATGTCAGGAAAAGCAGCCTGGGAAATGGGAAAGGAACTTATTAGGAGAGATTTTTTTCTCTTCTTTGACCATGGTATGACTGTTGCTGAGGATATGCTTATGTGTATTCTCCTACAGTTTTTAATTACCAGGTTTAATTGTTGGCAGGTGGATAAGAGTTCTGTTGCATGTAATGTTTAATTGTTTATCCTTTGCTCTTTGTTAGAAATTGAATGCATTTTGGAATGCATTAGTTTGAAAATGAGACTCGAGAGGTCTGTTGTGGTAATGTGTTCTTTTCCTTGCTAGAGGACAAAATAAACTCAGATGATAAAGTTCTAATTCTCACAAGGTCAAAAACTTTCCTTACAAGTAGAAATCACATGCCTACCAATGAATATATAGGTCATCTACTTAACAGTCTTAATAAAAGTAAAAAATGGCAGGAAAATGTAGCCATTTTCAGGTGGCCATAAAAGTCCATTCTTAAACCAACACAGAGGGTATCAATAAATATTCCAAGTTTTCTCTTCTCTTTTTATCGCAGTTATGACTTGACCCTTACTCTTTCTCTCACCTTTCCTCACTTTCCTCCTGGTCTCCTAAAGATTTCACCTAAGTTTTAAATATACTTTCTCCATTCACGAGGCTCTCAACATTCCCATGCCCTGAAGCCTCAATCCTCTATAGACCTAAACCTGTAGCAGGCTACAGAGCTCAAAGGATGTGGGTTGGGTTTTAGAAAAGGGACTGGAAGAAAGGAAAAGTGTAAAGGGGCTCAGAGGAGGGAAAATAAACTAATTATAGACACACAGAGAAAGTCCCAGTCAAAGAAGTGATTCTAGGTTAGGGATGTGATTGGGGTTTTGCAATCCCCAATTTGTTAGAAGATAGCACCTAAATGGGAACAGAAAGCTGGGGCAGAAGTGTGGAAGATAGGCCTTAAGGAATATAGAAATAATATATTTGATGAACATTGGAAGAAAACATGCTCTGAGGGTGTCGATGAAGCATTTGAAATGAGGGAAAGAAAGAAAAGAAGGTTCAGTCCTTACTGATCTTGTAGGTAGGTTAGTGACGTGTGTAGTGTGCCTGGGCTGATTATCTCATACTTCAGTAGACACATTTTTCTCATTGTTACCCACATGTGGTTGTATGTTTCCAGCACATACATGACTACTGGCCCACCTCTTCATTGTCTAAGTGACAAATGGGAGCTTGACCTTTTTGAAAAACACGCCTGTGGTGTGAAATGCAAATAAAATACTGAATGATAGGAATTGCCATTTTGAGTTTGACAAAAAAAGACTTTTATTTGGCCAAATTAAGCAAGAAGTGCTATATTTCACTCACAAAGAACTTCTGACTATGGGGTTTATGAATCCAATAGGGAGGTCAAGTTTGTTTGTAATAAAAGATTTTAAAATTGATTATTTGGATTGGTAACCTATTGTAAAGGGGCTTCTTGTTGATTAATTATCGATGCAGAAAAAACTTAGGGAATCTATCTAGAGTTTTCCTCATCAGACCAACACTGATTATTAATTTACCTTCTCACATATTTCCTCCTATTCCGTTTGAAATGACTCAAGCCGATTCCTTTGGTATCTGTCTCCATATGTTTAAAGAACATATGTGTATTGCACTTCAGTTTAAGATATTACATATTGAATTTTCACCATGAAAGGTAAGGATTTAGTTCTATTTCGCCTATCACATACGTACATTTTCCTTCTTCCTAAAATATCATGGTATAATATTGTATAGATCAATATTAAGTATGATGAAATAAATGCTATTCAAAATTCAGCCATATCACATGCTTTTAGAAATATATTTCATGAACAAATACATATTTCCAAGGTATGCCACATGATGATTTGATATACATATATATTGTGTAGTAATTGCTACAATCAAATTAGCACATCCGTCACCACCCATGCCGTACCTTAGAACCCCAGAACTTGTTATCTTACAGCTGAAACTTTATATCTTTTGACAAACATCTCCTAGTGTCCCCCCGCCACCCCCAGATCCTGTTAACCACTATTCTATTCTGTTTCTATGAGTTTGACTTTTTTAGATTCCACATATAAATGAGATGATACAGTATTTGTCTTTCTGTGTCTGGCTTATCTTACTTGGCATAATGTCCTCCAGGTTCATCCATGTTGTCACACATGGTAGGATTTCCTTCTCTGTGTGGTTGAATAATATTCCGTTGGTATGTATTTACATACACACGCACACACACACACGTCACCCATATTTTCTTTATCCACTCATTTGCTGATGAACACTTAGGTGGTTTCCATATCTTGGCTATTGTGAATAGTGCTGCAATGAACATGTAGATATAGAGATCTCTTCAAGACACTAATTTCATTTCCTTTGGATATATAGCATCCTCATTACTTTTCCTTTTCTACACAAAAGCAGGAAGAAGAGAGCTGGAAAATTTAGTAAACAGCACTCTTGACTACTCCAAATGGGTTTGGAATTCAGGATTAAAAAGAATTATCTCTAAGAACTTTGAAATATATTTGTTTCTCATTATTTCTTTGAGGATGTCTAAAACCATTTTAATACTAGATCCTTTTTTGTTTTTAGAGAACTCAGGCTAAAATGCAGTGGCATGATCATACCTCACTGCAGCCTCCGACTCCTGGGCGCAGGGGAGCTTCCTGCCTCACCCTCCAGAGTAACTGGGACTACAGGTGTGTACCACTATACCCAGCCGCTTTCTTTTAATTTTTTGTAGAGATGTGGTCTCTCTGTGTTGCCCAGGCTGATCTCAAACTCCTGACCTCAAGTGATCCTCCTGCCTCGGCATCCCAAAGTGCTGGGATTACAGGCGTGACCCACTGTGCCCAGCTTAGGTTCTTTGTTCATAGCTTTTACCTCCTCTCTGGAAGCTTACAGAATCATCTCTTTATCTCCTGTGTTCTGAACTGTCAACGATGACATGTTTTATTGAGCTGGACATTCAGAAGCTTATTTGATGGGAAATTCATATTGTTCAATTCCGGGAAAATTGTGTGATGTATTTCTTCCATGATTTTTTTTCCCTTCTGTTTTTTATTTCTGGAATTTCTATTATTTGGATGTTACTTGTAGGTTTTTTGTTTGTTTGTTTTGTTTTGTTTTGTTTGAGATTTTCCTTACATGGTATAATCTATTTCTTTCAAATGGAATTTTTAAACATATGCTTTTAGTTTCCTTTCTATTAGAGACTTTCCTAAGATATCCCTTCACATTTACAAGGTACTTAAATTTTGATTGGGAACTCTGAACATTTAGATGGGGTTTATCTTCTGCACACCTTACAGATTGGCTTGGCTGAGCTGTTTTCCCTCAGAATCCCTGATACTGATATCTTTAGGTTTTTTCTCATAGAATGTCCAAACTCCCAAGACAAGTATCATTCAATTGTCCTCCAGCAGAGCATACGCCTGGCTACTGGTATTTTGAGATCCAGGTGAGGGAAGAGTGCTGCAGTGAGGGGTAGGGCATTCACTTGTTATTGATACTTTTGTTTTCCTAGATAGTCTTGCTTTCAACAGTGGCAATAAAGGCTGGTTCCAAAGAATCTTTTTTTTTAAACTCTCTGTGAAAATAAACTTCCAATCTTGTGCAAGGACAGGGCAGAGGCAGTTCCTTGGCTGCACAGAATGGTAGAGTGGGAAGTCATCTGTGGGCTCTAATTGCTTCTAATACAGATTTTTCAAACATCCCTCCTTTCTTTAGTTCTACCTTTATTCTTTTTCCAGAGGTAGCTAACTAGTTGCTCTAATTCCTGAGTTTTTGTGGACTCAGCATGTGATTTCTTTTTTCTCTATGGCCAGCTCATTATTGTCTTAATAGTACTATTCCCCTTTGAAATGGTTATTTTCTCTCAACTGGGCCCACTTTTGCCATATTGTTCTTAGAAATTTAATGGATCATTCTCTCCCACACTTGACAATAAGGAAAAAGAGTCTCACATAATTTACAAATGCAGCTAAACCTCTATATAAATCTGGCTATGTAATACCTACCTAACCTCAAACTTTTACTCTAGTTACATATCTTTTTTTATGTTTTGATCCACTGCATTGTTTGGAATAGCTTTAAAAGGCAAGATGAGGTGGTTTTGAGATAGTTCTGACAAACCTAAGAAATCTAAGCCTAGTTTTTCTAACTATAGAAACAAGCCTGCTGAAGTGATGACTACCAAAAATTCAAGAGGAAAACAGCTTAAATCATCGACATTCTGGCATAAAAAGTGCCCCTAGTATACACAATCAGCAATAACACGTTATTCTTGAATTGAGATTTTATTTAATAAATGCCAACGAGAATATACTCCCTGTATTTCACTGAAAACAATGTTTCATCCATTTGAATACATAAGGTGTTTTTGTTCCTTCTTAATTTGTACCTCTAAAAATATTTTGAAGACATTGGAACTGCTGCCAATGTTATAAATTATGACACATACAAATTATAATTGCATTGAATATTTAAAAGGAAAAAAAATAGAAATGTACAAACACCTTCAAAGTATCAAATTGTCCAAAAAAAGATATTTTTCATTTAATCCCAAGTGCGAGTAAAACTTTATAAAATGCCACCTAAAGTTATTGTCTGCTTGGTTACTTTGCAGAGAAATGTGTCAGTAGTTAAAACAAGGCATTGCCTATTTTGTTTGCAACGTATTTCTCTGTCATGGACGCTCTTATTAAATAGCTAGTGTGTGTGTGAGAGAGAGAGGAAGAAAGAGAGAGACAACATTGACACTTGAAAGATTGGAGTCTATTCAAAGACATAAAAGGAAGAAACTTTCAGGAACTGATGTTAAAATAGCCTGGAAACTCCTGAGACTGATGTTTCTCAAGAATTATTTTTAGCATTTTGAATTCTGAGCCAATGCATCTAGACAGAAAAACAATCCGTCTCTGAGTTTGGGTCTCTGTGGTCTTATCCTCATTCTACTTGGTTCAAGAGAATAAAATACTTCTTTTGTTGAGTCAAATGGATTAATATGAGTGAACCAGAGCACCAAGCTTTTTTTCCTTAGGACAATCACAATGTGAGAAGGGCTTGGCTTCATTTTTTGTTTGTTTGTTTTTAGAAGTTTTTCCTTTCAGTAATGCCTTTTTGTGCATGGATGGAATGTTGTTTCTTGTTGTAGTTAGGACTCCAGAAAAGGTTTGATATACAATATTTTGAGTTTACTGGGGACTAAAACAGAAGACAAAACAAGCAATTATTCCCTCACTTACCCAGGAGTCATTTATCTAGTACATTCTCTATTTGGATCACAATAGAGAACCAGGAAATAAATGAATAAGGCCTGTGGTTTGCCAGCACACATGCCAACGTCCTAAAGCTCATGACTTGTGCTCATAGGAAGCTTCCTAGATCCTTTTATAGCAATTAAGTTTATATTATAAAAATCCAATAAGGTTTTTTTCTGATTACCCCACAATCTATTTCAAAAATATTTTTATAAAGAAGGGGAAAGGGAAATGTATGTCTAGACACAGGTAAACCAAAGGGCCTACAGTCTGCAAGTCAGGGATGATACAGGCTAATCAACTTCCATGATCCCTGAGGGCAGCCTACACATCTCAGAATAATGATGGTGATGATAGTAATCAACTGAGGATGGTGATAATAGTAGTCAGTGAAATGGCTTTAATTTCCTGAGTGTTTTCTATGTGCTAGGCTCTGTTTTATGTGGATTTTCATACCTGATTTTTATGATAAATCTGTGGAATACATATGATTGTTTCTCCCATTTTATATTAATAAATGGTGTCATGGAAGTACAGAGAAGTTAAATAATTTGCACACGGTCACACGGTTAAAAGAGGCAGAGGCAGGATGTGCACTCCTACAGCTATATTATGCGCTACTGAATAGATTTTATTTGATGCCTCTGAGTCATGAAGAAAATGTTAAATTGTGTGCAGCGTTTTTGGGTTAAGAGGATAGAGAAAACTGTAGTGTGCTTAGAAGAATAAATGTCAGCTTACTAAGAATCATTCATTCTGTTTTATCTAAACGCGAGTGCGTTGAGGGACAACTAAACAAGGCCCAGTGACAAACTTCTCAAGGATAGGAAGGAAATGGTTGATGTGTACTTATTATGGGCTTTAGTCAAATCAGCGGGGGCTGACGAATGGCATTTGGGATGCTTGAGACAAGGGTGGATGATGCAAAATCATTAGGGGCTGTTAGGGAAAATTTATTTGAGGATAGTGAAGTCTTTCAAAATTGTCTAAGGGAAAATTTGTTTTAAAAGGGAAACAATTTTGTAAGCATGGATAGATTAGAATAAAATTCAAAAACAGGAAAAAATACTGGAACAGCCATTGCAATCCCTACCACTGAATGCAGACAGGGTGAAAACATTTTTCTTTTCTCCTGTGAATGAGTAATGCCTTGGATAATTAAAGAAAAATCAGATGATGTACTCTATCAGATGTCAGTCTCCATAGACTGGGTGTATTTATGACTAGAAAAAGCATATCATGAAGAAGTCTTGCTATCTCAGCCTCAAAAGCAGAGCTAGTCTTTTTTGACATAAATAATTTTTATCAAGTTAAATAAATAACCAGTGATCTACTAAATAAAACTTGGTGCATGTGTATCAGGATATACATGATTGCTAACGACTTGAATGATAGACGTGTTACTTTGAACAGATCATGAAAAATTATAAAACATATTCAACAAAAGCTAGAGCTAAGTCAGGTAGGAATACTTGAAAATATGTTAATGACTAAAAATTAAAAATATTTTATATGATTGAAAAAAGCTTGGCTTAGAAGAAATATGGCTGGAGATTACCTGACAGAGAGGACTATAAAGAAAAATAAGAATCCCAAACCTAAACCTGAAATCCATGCGTGAGTTTGTAACATCCTAGATTATTAAAAATTGTTAACTTAGTTATATTTCTGATGGTTTCATTCATTAAGGTGTATATGTAAACTAGGATGGGAAAAAGACCTTAGTAAAATGTCTAAGTACATACGAAAATAATGGCTGAACTAGAAGACGCAAAGAGCAATGTTAAAATTCCTAAATAGTCACATTTTCTAATTTTTTAAAAGTTTACCAAACATCTTTTTAATGACCATAATGTAAATGGTGATTTAAAAAATGAATTAGTGTTCCAGAATAGAATTCAGAGAATTAAATCAGCTCTTGAAGATAATCGCATGTTCCATTTTTTTTTCTTTTTTGAACATGTTGAAGGATGGCATCCATGCAAACTTTCTTTCATATTTCATATATTTTCCTTATTGCATTGTAATATATTTCCACATTATATGCTGTGTGTGGCAGAGACTATTGATTTTTAATGCTTTCACGTTGTATTGTGGTTGTTTAACATTATAAATATGTCAAAGTCATAAAATATGTGATTTAGGACATTCTCTAAACAATATATGACATTATATAACTATGTCTTAAGTAATGCATAAACAACATGATTCTTACATGCAATAGAGTCTTTTGCATAAAACAATGTAAGAGAAGTTCATTAAAATCTATAGTTTAGTGTGGTAAATGTCTTGCTCTCTCACCAGGGTAGAATGCAGTGGTGTCATCATTGCTCACTGCAACCCCAAACACCTGGGTTCATGGGATCCTCCTGGCTCAGCTTCCCGAGCAGCTAGGACTGTGGGTGCCATGCTGCCATGCCCAACTAATTTTTTTTTTCTTAATATTTTTTGTAGAGACAGGGTCTTGCTATGTTACTCAGGCTGGTCTCCAACTTCTGGCCTCAAGTGATCCTCCCACCTCAGCCTCCCAAAGCTCTAGGATTATAAGCATGAGACACTGCATCCAGCTGAATTCTAAATGTCTTAAGCCCAGAGTTCATTTTATGAAAAATGGACTTGAGATATTATTGTTAAGAAAAACTTATACATATGGTATGATATCCTAAACAGTATCCAAAGTTTGGAAGTAGGTACTTAAAATTTGGGGAGGTGTCAGAGTAAGAAGTAACATATAACATTTACATCCACACTTATATGCAGATCTCACTATCTTATACTACTTATTTTATGACAAAGGATTTATTTGTACTGGACATGTTTATCATTGCAGTTCTAATAAAAGCTTTTCTGGTTTTTCAGGTGTAAGTAGGTTGATAATAAATAGAAAGATTCATATAATTTTTGCTAAGTTGGATTAGAAAACAACATATATATGTTGCGTGGACATGTGGCTATAGATATAGCACAAATTATATCCTTATCAAGGACAATAAAATGTTTAGAGTAGTAGTTCTTAGTTTCATTCAATTCATGCTCCCCCTTCTTTCCATACCCTCTATTTATAATCGTAAAATTCTTTTTCTCATCCTCCAGATCCTGGCACACTTCCTTCTCCTCCGACCTAGCTTGGGAAACACTAATTTAGAACCTGACTTTGATAATAGTCACTCAGTTTTCCTTTTGGGAACCACCCTCCTTTCTCTTAGTCCATACTGTTTGGTTGAGCTTATGAAACTGTAGCCTGGGGAGTGGGGAGTGGCTCATATGGATTCTTTATCCCTGGCTATAGTTCAGAGATTGATACTTGAAGAAAGTAGGTGCATAAGAGTTAATTCTGGGATGAAATTTGACATGAACTAACACAAAGAAGATTTTTTTTTTTCTGGGATTGCTTTCTGTTAAAGATAAGACAAGGCTAGAAATGTCAGTACCTGTAATACAAAGAGGTCATGCTTAAAATATAGTCGTCACAAAGCAAAGCTCTACCAAGAAATGGAAAATGATGGAATACTGATCATATTGTTTGAGCCTCTGGATCCAACCATGCCTGAAGCTGACATTTCCCCCAAAGTTTATAGTTATATAAAATAGCAAATTAGAGTCTATCCTTTTTTTTTCTTGGCTTAAAGGAAATGAGTTGGCTTTCTGCCCTCTGCAAGCAGAAATATTTTAGTACAAAAATGACTCATGGAGGTATGTACATTCCACTAATTAATTTTTTACTTATCCGTTTGTCATACACATACACACGTATTTATTTTGTATATATATTATATACAATGGATATAATTTCACTCTAGCTTATTATCTCTCTTATCCACAAGCTCTCTAGCACCATAAATACTGATTATATATTTAATAACTATAATATAAATTATTTTTGAAGACAATTACTGTCTTCTGATTAGATATTAACAACCATGTCCTCTTAAACTAGCTTATGCTACTGTTTACCTATAACATCATTATCATTGAAAGTGACACAGTCCTTTTTTAGGTTTATTTTTGGTATCTCCACCCAGTTCTGATACTATTCTTTTGTGCCTGGTCTATGGTTCTCCTAATTCATGGCTTTAGCATGGCTTGGGTATTTTGTTCACTATTTTCTCCTTTTTTTCCAACTGGGTTTCAGAGTTTGAAGTGTTATTTGACTTATAGCTCCCTTTGCTTTTTCATGTATGTGACATCCCTCACTACTAACTCTTAACTCACCCATTTGTCATAGCTGCTCCATTGCTGACCTCTTCCTAATTTTTTCTTTTTGCCTTGACCAATCTTGAAGCATCTTCCAGCAGATACATGTATCAAAGGAGTTTTGTGGATTCCCTAGTAACAGTATCTCAACACATAGTAGGCATTCAATAAATGCTTATTGAATTAACATAAGCTTACCTTAATAAAACGGCATTCTACAGTTCTGAGAAAATTAATGCTGTTTTGAAGCTGCCTGATTTATGCTCAGAAGCAGATTAGACAAGGATAGAAGTGAACTTATTAATTTTACCTTCAATGAATAGTTAATTTTGATGATGGCCTATTAATCACTTGCTGTTATTTGGCAAATAATAGCAGACATGTCTCTCTATTGAGTGAGTCTAGGTCTTCCTACAAACACTCTAAAACCTGCACAACAAGACTTCAAATCATTGTAAGCAATGGTTTCTCTTTCATTACAAGTTTCTGCATTATTTCATCCATTTTATAAAGTTTATGGGACTACAGGGAGGTTATTAGGAAGAAAAGGCTGCCGTACCTTTGGCATTGCCGTACTGTTTATTTCAGATCCTCTCCCAGGCTCATTGGCCGAGTCTCCCCTAGCAGAGACCTCTAATGGCCCAGCTTCTCCCTCATCTTCCTCAGTCATTATTCCCTCTGACTGAAGTTGAATCCTTGCTTGGTCAGAATTTCCCTCGGTCACCTTTTCACAGTCCTAACACACTGACTTGCCTTGTACCTTTAACCTACAGCCAGATCTACCACGTCTGGAGCAAACCCTGACCAATTTATCATTTTTTATGCTCCCAGGCTATAGAATATCTATGGAGAGTCACTAGAATGTGTTGATATGCCTCTCTGTGGCCTCTAATATACTCAACTCACTGCAAAAAACAAGACTTTTTATTCACTTCCCGATTTTCTAGAAACAGTTTTTCTAAATTTCAGATTACTTTGAACCTTTAATCTCATTGCATTAACCCCAATCTTGTCAGATAATCTCACCTCCCGTTTTCCAAAAGTATAGAGGCCATGACTTTCATCACAAATTTGCCCGTCTTCCCTCTTGTCTACTCACAAGTACCCTTTGTTTATGGTCTTCGTCTTTCTTCCCTGCTTCCTTTCTGTATCTGAGGGAGACGTGTCCCTTCCTCTTTCTGGGGCTATTTTCAATCCATTTCTTCCTCCAAGCCTCCGCTCACTCATTCTTTTCCTACTTTAGAGCATCTTTACTCTTTTCATCTTCAAACTTTTCTTCCCTGTAACCTGTAAATAGATAAAGGTCTCCCCTCTTTTTCACTATTGCCAAAATTTTGGATTCAAAATTAACAACCATTATGTCTTCATAATTCTGTATTCAAACTTTAAGCCCCTGTTTATTAATATTTAATGTTGCCATCTTGAGTCTACTGAAATTTTCTTTTTAAATTCACTGACAAGATCCTCATCTCTAAATCCAACTTTTTCTCCATTTACTCTTTGAACATTTGGCTTTGTAAGCTGTCTTGTCATTAAAACCCTTTCTCCCTTTGCTATATCCTGAGAATTGTGTTTTTCTTAGCAGTGGACTCTTCCTTCAACTCCCCAGGCCCACTTCAACTTATTTTCACCGTACATCTGTGTGGAGACCATATGTACTACTGTGACAGTCATCTTTTACAATACTCTTTATCATGCCACTACAATGCTTGAAAACCAGGATAAGCTCTAAACATCACAGTCTGGCATTTAAGGACAGCAGTCTTGGCCTAGCTTACCTTCCCTTTCTTAGCTTCTACCCCATCCCAGCAGGGATCCTATGCTCCATCCAAACTTGTTTCCTCACTTTGCTAAAATTGTTCCCATGGTTAGAATACTTTCCTTCTATTTTGCCACCTAAAATATCTATGATTGAGGAAAGTCACTTTTAGAAGCTACCACAAAGCTTTTGCTACAATTTCTAAGCATCTGTGATGAACAGAAAAATTAACTCACTCGTGCTTGCTTTGAAAGATCTCCTTCCTTTCACAAAGTTAATATTATTAATTTTCAGATAAGATATCCACAGCATATTGGTGTGTGCTAATGAATACAAGTATGCCAGGACTGAGCGAGGCTTAGGGATTGCCTAAATGAAAAAACATAGCCTGTGCTCAAAAGGATCTCACAGCTAGCCTGTGCATTAGGACATTAAGCCTAGGCTTAGCTCATATCTGAAAGCTTTATCTAGTTTGAATATGGCAACTTTTTAAAAATTAAAATATTCCTGATTGCAGGAGCCAAGTAGATGTTTTATTAATATTCTTAAAATCATGGCAAGTTGATTTTTCTTTTACTAAAATCAGTGACACTTTGGCTTAGAATGTGAAATTTAATTATTTTTTATAATGTAGTGCCCCTTACTCAATTCTAGAATATGGAAAAATTCCCATTAGAATATAGGAGAATCTATGTTAGGTGAGTTTATAATTACTTTATGATTTATTAAGTTACTAAATTAAAATCATATCAATTTCTATTTAAAGATTTTCAAAAGAGAATCACGTATGCTAAAAGAAAATATATTAGATATATATTTACACTATTGCCTGATAAAAACACAAACATAGAATTTCTCAAATAAAAGATGTTTACCCAGGTACACAGTGACCATATTTTCTCATTTTTAATAGATTATTATTGGTTTCAGGTCTTATGCCATGTTCATATGTAATATTATGTCATGGCATCATATTTATGGGGAAACAGGAATACTCATTTTGTGTTTGTGTATCAGATAACAGACATTTGTTATAAATGCCAAGGTCTTGCATACCTCAGTTTAAATTGTGTATATAGTATCATTTATAAGTTCCTGCAAATACTGTGTAGTTTCTAACCATAAGTAAAATGACTGCAGTGAATAGCAAAACAAATTTAATTTTTTACTTACAATTCAGCTATACTTCTTTGTGAAGAATCATTATTAATTTACTTACTGACTCCAAATGATTTAAAATACTATTTTTGCTACAGTCATATTTTATAAATGATAAACAAGCTATCTTAAATTTTCATGCATTCTTTAGGCTACTTGGTAGTAAATGAAAAATACATGTTTTATATGTGCTATATTGACATAACACATATAGATTGTATTATTATATATACTAATTAACATATGTAAACATAATTTGATTTCTCATATATTACTGCTAAGGAAATTGTCCAGATTAATTTTAAATGAACTATGTCTTCCCATAAAACAGATTAAAAATTCTAGGCTACTTCATGGCAATATATTGAGATACTTTCTGCAAGAACTCAGAAAGAAAGTTTGAAGAGTTACATCATAGATCCTAAAGAACCTGAAACAGGTTCTTTTTATTTCATACTATTTTGAGGCTGATGTGTGTCACTGCACAAGTCACAAAACTTCTTCATGGTTTGGCTTCTTTACCACCTACCTAATGAGAATATTCGTGGGGATAATGAAGCCACATCTCCCTCAAAAATCTTCTACTGATTTCCATTCTAAGATTGTGAAGAATTGCCATTTGTGGTTAGGGTTGGACTTGGAAGACATGTAAACTTTGTGGCCTTTATAAAGTTTAAAGTTTTTTTTTTTTTT
>NW_012140525.1:1432860-1447770 GCF_000956105.1 Propithecus coquereli | reverse complement strand
CCTCCCTCACCCCCCAAGTCCAAGTTTCAACCGTGTCCATCCCCCAGGTGGTGCTCATCACACTCATTGTGTATGCATATGCCGTTCCCTACTTCTCCCCCCTCCCCCCTGCCCAACATCCAATAGATGTTATTCTTATATGTGCATTTATGTGTTGATCAGTTAATACCAATTTGATAGTGAGTATTTACCCCTTCCTTGTCAGCCTATGATCCTCTGGGGGGTAAGTTTGACTGCCAAGGTATTTTGGTGCAGGAGGGAAGCAAAATCTTTAGGTACTGCAATATTGACTATTACCGGGTGCCTCTGTCTCACTAGAGGTCTAATTGCATCCTACATAATTTTTTTTTTAATTTTTTAAAATTGAGGGTCATTTTTCCTTAATATGGAACTCCTTTGGACATAAAGTCTTCTGATCTGAACCAAAGGGTCATTTCTTGGGTACTAGGGATCTAATGAAGCATTTCTAGTATACCTAAAAATAATCCCTAGATCAGAAAATCTTTTAAATTATTATCTCTCCTGATAGGAAAATAATGCAAATACATGATTTAAAAAGTTGGTCCATATGTATACCATGGAGTTCTACTTAGCCACAAAAAACAATGGTGATATAGCACCTCTTGTATTATCCTGGGTAGAGCTGGAATCTATTCTACTAAGTGAAGTATCACAAGAATGGAAAAACAAGCACCACATGTACTCACCATTGAATTGGGATAAACTGATCAACGCTTACGTTCACGTATAGTAATAACACTCATCAGGTGTCAGGCAGGTGGGAGGGGGCAGGAGGAGATGGGTATATACACACCTAATGGGTGCAGTGTGCATCATCTGGGGGATGGACATGCTTGAAGCTCTGACTCAGATGGGGCAAAGGCAATACACGTAACCTAAACATTTGTACCTCCTTAATATGCTGAAATAAAAAAATTTAAAAAAATGTTGATTTTTATAAAAATAAATAAATAAAAAATAAAAAGCTGCTCCAGTCTGTGAAATGTCTATTATACACACAGAGGAGAGATAATAAAAAAATTGTTTTTAAGGCAAATTCTCCATTCTCCCTTATGTACTTAACCAACTCAGAATAGCTAATATTCTCCATTCTGTTCATAGAACATGCTATTTTCTGCCCAGAACTTACTGAACAAGCACAACAAGCAGGCTACTATCCTACTCTACTGTCTGGATGTTTGTGAAATTCTATTACCAGTTGGCTTGTATGCTTAGCACAAAATATTCCCAAACCATTTGTGTCAATTATTATTATAATTATGTAATTTAATTGATAATCTGTGAGTTAATGTAGTATGAGTGTGAAAAGAGAGTTGTTTCCATGATAACTAATTAGAATGCCCTGGAAAAGCTTGACAAAGGTGAGTTGCCAAAATTTTTGACTAGTACTATTTGTAGTTAAATTAGGTGTGAGCAAGCCAAATATGAACAACTAGAGGAAAAGCTATTAAAATGTAGATTTTCTTTGCAATAACATTTTACAATTCTCGCCCCACTTAAAAGACACTAAGTAGAAGCTGTATATAATGGTGTATATACGTGGTGAGAGAAAGAAAATGGGGAATTACAACCAGCAGATTCACAGATTTGTAAGAAAATGTTTTGTCCTACATCAAAAATATTAGATAATGAATGTGCTTTATTTTTCACATAAAATAAAATATTTAAGATTTATATATTTCCCTTTGATTCCCTGCTTTTTCAATTATCTGACCAATCACTGTTCTGGATAACATAAGACCCTGTCTACTATAAATGCTTTAGCCCATATAACTGTCTTTTGCTGCTCATTTTAACTTGGAACCCCCAAATTCCCACAGTAGGAAATAGATTCTTTGCTTGGTCAAATTGAATTTCCTTAGCATACTGTACTCTTCTGAATGGAGTTTCTGCTACCTTCCCAGCATCCTCTCCCAGCTTTTCCCCACATATCTGAAGCTATAGCCACATCTGACTTCTAACTACACTAATCATGTCATGGACTTTATGCCTCTGATCACACTGCTTGGGATTCCATCAGCGTCCTATTCACCTGTGCATCTGCTCTCTCCCCTAGCAAGTCCTCCTCAAATATTCCAATATTCCGGTTTAAATATTCACCTCCTCTGTGAAATCATCCCAGCAGGGAACTCCCTTTGTCTGCCAGGAGACTTTGTCTCAGCACTAACACTCACATTGCCTGATGATTTTTTAGTGCATTTGCTCTGTTAGCCAGAGTCTAAGCTTCTTGATGGGGAGAGAGTATGTATTGATTGTTTCTGTATCCCCAAATCCTAGGAAATACTACATATTCAGTAAATGTGTGTAAAAGGAGTAAGAAGAGATCAAATTTGTTTTAAATTGAAGGTTGAACTAACGACTGGAATCTTTAGAGAATAAGACTCCCTCAGATGCTGGTGAATTTTCTCATCATTCCACTTTAAGTTACCTTTCCTTTTTTCCTTTTACCACATATATTCCTGAATTTATTGTCTCAACTTCCATACCTTTCATTAATGCTAAACCCACTGTATTTCAAGTTCAGCCCCTGCAAATTTATGGGCGATTTTTAAGAAGATGGTAAACAACTACTGACAAGGGATTCTAGCAGGAATTGAACTATCAGATGGTGGGTTTCACCAGATTAAATTTAAGGCGCTCTCTTGCCCTGATATTCTGTGAATTATCTTCCAGCAGGCATTAGCTCCCCCACGGATTTATGGTGCCCTTCACATCCCACCATATGGGCTGTCATCTATCCTAATCTGTAGCCATGACTCTCTTGTAGAGCTTCTCTTTTGTCCCCTAATTCGCGATACACCAGAGAGAGTGGGTCAGGTACTCATTTATATCTTACCTACCTCCTAACGAATCCAGAGCCAAAGGATGGGCTCTGTAGAGTTGGAAATTTGTCCTGGCAGGTGGCTAGGCTTGATCACATATCTCCACAGACTATGCTGTGTTATCTGAGATTAACAAAATGATAAATGTGTGTGTGTGTGTGTGTGTGTGTGAAAGAGAGTGTTTCTCTCTCTGTAGCCATAGTCTACATGAAAGAGTGGACAGTGTATTCTCTGTGTATGAAGGAAGTAGCAAAAAAGAAGGTACAGATAGATGCAAACACCATACCACATCCCATTGCTGAATGTATTCAGCAGGTCTGGGGGGAAGATGGTCTAATGTATCTATTCAAGTTACAGGTGGGCACAAAAGCTAGCGGCAGCAGATTTGACTCAGGATAAGCAGTTCTCTAGGACTAAAATGATATGGAGGCAGCAGGGTCTTAAGAACTCAAGTTGAGTGTCAATTTCAGTCACAAGTCTGTTACACGCTCAAATATTTCCTAACAGTCGAACAGCAGTCTCTTTGTTATTGGTGAGGCATTTATTTACTAGCACTACTAGGATTGTAGAAATAACATAAGTCCCAGTATTTGTAGCAACTAATACTCAATGTCATGATGCCCTATAGAGAATTCTGCTGGTCTGGCCAATGAGTAATTATTTCATTTCTTTGTTGATTATTTCCTAAAGACATGTTATATAATTATATTCTACCACAAGTGGCTAAAAACTTTGAAGTCTTGTTTTCTTTGTGATTATATGTGGCTGAAAAGTTTATTTCTCTAGAGCTGTTTTGTTGAAAGCAATTTGGTTTAAGATTCAGGAAACAAAATAAGAATTTAGCCATATGACTTTCCATTATATTTACAGAAGCAAAGTCACTAAGTTTGTGAAGGGCTCTGCAAATAAATTTACTCTTAGTGGGGCTAGAAAAATAAACATTTTGAAACAGAGTTCCTAGAAATCTGGTTAATGTTAGCATCAGAAATTGTGTGTGTGTGTGTGTGTCAGTGTGTGCATGAGAGACAGAGAGAGAGAGAGAGCCCTGCAAATAATAAGAAGCAAACATGCATTTCATCAAATATCTATAAAGTCAAACGTGACAGAGACTAGAAACAAATGAGCACTTTCGAAAACTTAATAAAAAGCCCAGTTGAGGGTATGTGGGCTTGAAGCATAGTGATATTCTTTAACCACGCAAAACTGCATTTCATTTCAAGTTCTTGTCAGACAAAGCTACGTATATCAGACACTTAAAATGAAAACTGACATTAGTACCAGCTACTGGATGAAACAGTCAACCTCCTTAAGTTTATCTGTTAGCAACGTCTGTTATCTGCTGTTAGCTGTGACAGACTCAGGTTTGTGTCCTTGAATTAGAAAGCAAAGCATTCTGGTAGGTAAAATTAATTGATGAAATTTAGGTATGTGATTTAATGTACCAAAAAAATGAGTCACATGGAAGACAGAAATTAATATATATTCATAACAAAATTAGCCCTTGGCTCATTGACATCAGGGAGCAAAATAATTCTGGGATGGAGAGGAATTCAGGTTAGAGCTGAGGGACTTTGCCAGTTACACAATTACCTTGTGGCCTAAAGGGGCCAGTGTCTCGCCCTAGGCGATGCTATCACTCTCAAGTATTCCAAAGCCCTAAACAATTCACTCAATTCCTTTCCAAAATTGTATGCATAGATGATAATCCAGGGGAACTAGGGAGCTCCAGATGCCCTATTATTAATATCTGCCATCCAATATTTCATTCAGAAAGTAATGACTTTGGTTCCTTGGACCTTCAGCAAGAAACTAAAACAAATGTGACTACACTTTATAATAAGTGACAAATCTTTCCTTGCTCCCTTTTGGTATTCATTGTGATATCATTAATCAGCACTGAACTCCTGATAATAAATCTTGATGTTCCCAAGAATGTGAAAATGCATTATTCCTTTGTTGTCCAGTATTCTGTATGCTACACTCTAAGTTATAAACAACTAGAAGGTTCTAGGAAAAGCATTTAGTTTAAATTCAGCTATTGAACTATTTCACTTTTGAGACTATCACGACTACCTTGGGATCTCATTAAAAAGTGTGAAGATTGCTTTGTCATTTATCTATTGTCCCTGGAAGGAAAATAAAATTCTTTCGTTTTGATTTTGAACCTGTAGTCTAGTAATGCTTGTTTTTTTCAATCTATGTGTTATGAATATGCATATTTTCCTGTTCTAGTACCCAATGTAGATCATGGACATAAAAAGGGAGAAAAAAGTTATGTCCACTTGATCCACTTCCTGATGGGAACATTATCTGTCTGGCCTTAATACGCTATAATTTGCCCCATTTCTTTTTGATTTTTTTTTCTAAAATAAATTGATAAAGACAAAATAAAGATGCATTTAGGATTTGAGAAAAATATCTTTCTCATTATGAATCTCTACTAGATCAAATTTGTACCATGTCACAGATCACATCATGAAAGCAATATTGATAGATTAAAATAATACTTTTATAACAGGCAGTTAACACAGGAATGGTTGGCAGTTGATGTCTGACTCTCATATTTTCCAGATGTATTTTTATCAAATAATGGTAACATCTACTTAGCAAAAGAAGTTATATGGGTTTATAAAATAAGACTTAGAGTCAGCATTTTCTCCTGTACCACATCCAGATCCCACTTCCTTGAGGAACCACATCAAACTCTTTCAGCTGTTTTATTCCATACTCATCTCATATTTCTAAATTAAATGGCTTCTTTGTGTGTATTAATTCAGACTTTGTGTCCTTTTTCTTTTAATATTGTCCCAACACAGTTATATCACACTATTTGATTAAATTATTATCAACTCTACTCATCTTTCCATTATTGTACATTTATCTGTTTTTTTCTAGAGTTGAAAATTGCCTCACTTTTTTCATTTTCTCTCTAACTTTCTCTCTAATTATCACTAATTTCTTTCAAACTCTTTCATAGAACTATGAAACGCATTTTAATACCTTTTCCCACATGGTAAAATATATTAGATAACATATAAATTTACTTTTTTGAAACCAGGAGATATCTGAGCCCTCCCAGGCTCACTAAAAATGCAAGGTGTCTTATGCACGATTCCAGGGTGTGCATTCACACAGACTGTGATGGGAACGGCAGCCTCTATGCCCACTCTGACCAAGTCGTGCAATGCACAGACCTGTGCTCCCCTATATACCCTATCTACTTGTTCCAAATTGCACCAGTTGTTCTCCAAGCCTAATCTCCAAGCATGACTATTGTCCTGGATCATCCCTTTACCATTATCCTAAATAATTCCCTTCATTTCTGTATTCTGTTTCCTGTTCTCTGGATTAGATGTTTTCCTCTTTCTTGGTCATCTACCTTATTCCAGTGGAGGTCTTTTCTGGTAGGTTCCAGGAAAACAGGGAAGGGATACAAAGCTTGCATGTTTGATGATGTCTTCATTTTACACTCACATTTGCTTGATAGTTTGGTTGGTTATAAAATTGTAGTTTGAAATATTTTTCCTCAAAATTTTTATGGCAGTTCTCACTGTTGCTGTTGCAAATTGTTGTGTCATGTTGTAGCCTGGTCTTTTATGTACAATCCTTTATTTTTTTCTACGAAAGCACTTTGTACCCAGTGCTTTGAAATTTTATGGTAATGTGCCTTAGTGTCTGTCCTTTTCAATTTATTGTGCTTGGTGCTCAAGTCATTTATTTTTATTATGATAACTTACATTCAGTTGTGGGAAATCTTATTATTTCTTACATAAGTGTTGCTTCCATTTTTTTTTTTTTTCTCTTTTACCTGGACTACCAGTTAGGTAGATGTTTGACTTCTTGCATTGGGCTTTGGTTTTCTTATCCTTTCTCTGTATTTTCCAACTCTATCTTTTTTTAAAAAAAATTCCTCTTTATACAAGATTGGATCATATCTTTCAAACTTCCTACTGAAATTTGTATTTTAGTTATTCTGTTTTAACATTGCTCTTTCTGTTCTTAGAATGCCACTTAAAGAAAAAGAAACCTACAAACTTTTCTTGTTTTTTGGATGAAATAGCTTCTTCTATCTCTCAAATAATCTTTTTTTACTGAATGACATTGTCTGTTTCTGCCAAGTTCTTTTTATTTGTTGTCTCCTTTTCATGTTGGAGGGATTTCTCAAATCTCTTTTGGTTCTTGGAAACCTTTCAAATTTAGGAGTGAGGACCAAAAAAACTGATTGGAAACTGTATGGCGTATGTGTCAGGGGAGGTGTTTTTTTTTTTATAAAAAGTGGGTATAAGAGAGAACCAGAAGATTCATTGTGGGAACCCCCAAATGTCTTGTTGACCTTTTCTCTGGTCATACTCTCCAGAGATTCATTCACTCTACTGCTAGAGTTTCTGGCTGCTAGCATAATAAGGGTTTAGGTGGGAGAAAAGCCTGGAAACTCATTGTTCAGTACATAGGATTTTACTTTATTCTCTTGTGGTTCTCACCCCTGCCCTCCCCATGTTTTCAACCTCTCTGGTCAATCTCTTTAAAAACTAAAGCTCTCCATATCTTTCCAGAGGAAGTAGTTGTTTGTCTCTCTGGGGTAGGGGTCTGAGCCTGAGAAGAGGGATTGGCTGACTAGTCCTGAAATACAGTTCTGGTTTTCACTTGCAGAGGCTTTCTTGAGGCTGCTCAGAATTCTGCAGCATAAACTGACTTCATCACATTGGTGTGCCCCACTGCATATGCTGGCATTTTGGTTCTCTCCAGAGGATTAAGTATGTTACAACTCATGCATTTCTTCTTCATCTCCTAACATTTGTGGATACCTCTTGCTCTCTGTTGTGTCCTCGTTTTATTTTCCTTGTGGTTCAAAACTCTATGATCTTGTTATTGTCATTGTGATATGGGTTCAGAAGGGAGTAAACAAAAATACATATGTAAAATCTGCCATGTTTAACAGGAAACTCTCTGATAGAATTTTATATATCAAAGAAATTGCCCTATTGAAAATATCTATGTGTTTACATAGGAATTCTATTTCTATAGGCTATTTATGAATCTTTAGAGAGGAAGAAAACTCCTTTTTTTCTCCAAAAATATAGGTTAAGAAGAAATAGCTTAAAGATATGAAAGTGTTTATCTCAGGGAATAGGATTTAGTGTTATAGGAAATAGTTTTGGAGAGGTGGACAGAAGGATTGCTGTTTTTTCTACCAGCCTTTTAGCCCTAATTGGACTTTAAAATTAAGTGCTGATATTACCTAGTAAAATCTAAAATTAAAAATGAAAATACACAGAGAAAACCATAACTAAATGCAGGCCAATGCTGCCCAGAAACTACTATCCCTTCCAACGATGCTCAACAGTGAAGTTTAAGAACCTGATGATGTTGAGTAGACTCGCTTGACTGATGAGCTAACCAGAACCAGCCTGAATAATTAGTATTTGAATGAATTTATGAAGAATTTATAAGAAATTTCCCTCTGGTATGAATAAAGAATCTTGATAGATCAAATAATAAAAAGCATTTGAGGTAGTTTATTAGACTATTTTCTTTCCTTTCTTAATAAATAGTACCACACCATCCACGTTGTTTATGCCAAAAATCCGGGAGTCATCTCTGGTTTCTTTTTTCACCTCATTCCTCATAATCCAATCCATCAGCAAGAACTACTATTGGTTCTACCAAAAATATATCCAGATCAGTGAAGCCACGGTCTTCTCACTCCTGGATCACTGTAATGGCTGTCTTACTATTTTTCTGGCTTTCATACTCACTTCTCTCTAATTCATTCTCTAAACTGCTGTCACAATGATCGTTGAAAAACATAAGCCAGATCATGTCACTCCCCTTCTTCAAAGCTCCCCAAAGACTCTCTGCTACATTTAGATAATGTTGCAGCTTAAGTTTCCTGGAAGCAGACAGTAAGATGGAGTTTGTGCTATAAGATATCTACCAACACTTGAGAAGCAGAGAATTAATCTAACTTGGCAGAGAAAAAAGTCTAAATTTGATGCAGGCCTGATAAAACCTTTGCCAGGCCTCAATAGGGAGCTCTGGAGTGAATATTGCCTATCAGAGTTCTTCCCCACCAGGCTGACACTGTCAGATCTTTATACGCTGTGCCCCCTCATCCCTTCAATGGATGAAGTATATCCCAGAAAGGGCATGACTAGGGATATAGAAGAAGGCTTTTTCCTGACCACACTTTTTACAGGTAGGCCGTGAGTATTTTCCTTGAAGCGGGAAAGTGGGTAGTGCTTCTTCATGTTTACAACAGATTAAAAAATGTAATATCCTTATAACCCCTACAAGGATTTTGTATGAGGCTCTGGCTACCTTCCCCAACTTTGTTTTCTAATATTCTTATCCTTCATCTCCATATTTCAGCCACACTGGCTTTCTTCTTTCTGCCCCTTGATCATACTGAGCTCATTTCCAACTTAACTGTTATACTGGGCTCTATATATTTGCATAACTTACCCCTTCTTGTCATTTCTTCAGATAAAATGCTGCTCCCTCAGAACCTTAAGTAACTCCCTGCATAATGCAGCACCTCCAACTCTGTACCATTTTCCATCGCCTTATTTTAGTTTCTTCAAAGGATTCACTTATCATTATGTGTTTTAGTCTATTCAAGATGCTGTAACAAAATACTATAAACTGGGTAGCTTATAAATAACAGAGATGTACTTCTCATAGTTCTAGAGGCTGGGAATTCCAAGATTAAGGCTCTGGCAGATTAGCTGTCTAGTGAGGGCCTGTTTCTGGGTGCACACATGATGCCTTCTCACTGTGTTCTCACATGGTAGAAGGGCTAGCTAAGTCTCTCGGGTCTTTTTTATAAGAGCACTGATCCCAATCACAAAGGCTCTGCCCTTATGACCTAATCAACTCCCAAAGCCTACACCTTATAATGCTATCACCTTGGGGGCTAAGTTTTCAACATATGAATTCTGAGGAACACAAACATTCTAGCTATAACACTATATGACATAGCCATTTATTTGTTTGCTTATTTTCTGTCTCTCCCTCCTTCCTATCCTACACTGGAATGTAAGCTTTATGAAAATAGAAACCTTTAATCTCTTTTGTTCTAAGATCCATAGCTCTAGAACAGTGTCAAGAATATATTGAGAACTTAATAAATATTATCTCATCACATATGGGATATATATGTTCCAGAATATATACTTTGAACTTGGGGTACTGAGAGTGAGGAGAAGCAGGGGAGCATGTAGGGAGGGAAATGGTTTATACAACAGAGTAGATGCTCCAGATATAAAGCATAAGCATCTGGTGTTCCTTCTGGTAGCCCATTCCCATGGTTCTACTCAAATTTCCTCATGATTTAGAGATGTCAAAAGAGTAAATATAATTTGTAGATAATTTAGAATAGCGATTTGAGTTTTGATCCATTTATATGTACGTTAAAATTTGATAATGAAGCTAAATTTTTCTTCCTAACAATACTTGATATCAGTTATTAAAGAATAACACTACTATTTGTACAGTACTTTTTATGTGTTATTAACTAATCCTCCCATTAACTTTGTGAGTTAGATAGGACAAATGTCACCATCTACATTTTATGGATGAAGAAATGGAGATCAGAGAGGTTAAATGACTTGTCCAACACAAATAGCTTTTAGGCATTTTTGCTGTAAAATTTCTAATATTTTTCTAAATTTACAAAGAAAATTAACATAGAAAAGCTACTGATTACAACTTTAATACTGAATAACTCTTCCATGGGAATGGGCAGGTAGACATAAAAATATAATTTATATTTTCCCCGTTATTTTCTATGTTCTTTCCTTCATTGAACAAAGTAGCAAGTTCTGTGCTTCTCTGCCTTATGGAGGGTGGAAATAAAAGGTTGCCTGCCAGATGCTTCCTTTTCCAATAACTGAAGCCCATTAATCAGATTATGCCAGGCTTTCTAGAAGGAGAGAAAAGAGGCTGCCTTTGAGATAAAAATGAAATGAGAGAGTTAGCGCTTTCCCTCAGATTAAAAAGAGATTCTTAGAACACGGAGAGGGGTAGAAATGTATGAGTTCTTCAGCCAAGGGGCACTAGTGCCCTTCTCCCTATCTCACCCTGGGTAGCTGGCAATTCCCCCAAAGAAAATGGCTCAGTGTTTCTCAGCTTTCCAAAAAGCCTTATGCTCCAAGCATGGCATTGAAGCACTGGAGACGTTAAAGATGAATGGGCTAAATAAGTGACATTTAGGCCAAAATAGGTGTGAACTAACAACTACTGACTTGACATATTACAAGACTCTGGCACCTGTGAACCATCCTGTGGGGGAGGGATACCAGCGGGAACAAGAATGGCAGATGTTGAATTTCATGTCCACCTGGCTGCGGGACAAATTTATAGTCAAAATTGATTTGATTTAAAGAACATGAACAGATTTGATGATATTTATACATCTGACATTGTGGGAAATATTAGTATCCATTTACTGCTATAACCAATTAGCAGAAACACAGTGGCTTTAAACAACACAAATGTATTACCTTATAGTTCTGGAGGTCGTTCCTAAAATCGAGGAGTTACTACTATAAAAAAATAATAAAAATAAAATAAAATAAAACCGAGGTGTTGGCAGGGCTGCATTCCTTCTGGAGGTGCTAGGGGACAATCTGCTTCCTTTCCTTTTCTGGCATCTAGAGAATTCCTGTATTCCTTGGCTCTTAGCCCCTTCCTTCATCTTCAAAGCCAGCAGGGCAGTATCTTCAAATTTCTCTCTCTCTGTTTCCCTCCCTTTCTCTCTCTTTCTGACTGTTGATTCCCTCTTTCCCTTATAAGAACCCTTATGATTACATTGGATCCACCTGGATAATCCAGACTAGCCTCCCCATCTCAAGATCCTTAACTTATATCTCCACAGTTCCTGTCATAATGTAAGGTAACATAGTCACAGGTTTTGGATACTACATGGATGTCTTTGGCAAGAGGGACACTATTCTGCCTATCACACGATTTGAGAATATTGCAAATCCATGTCATTTGGGTCATAACATAATTTTAGCTTTGCAGGGAGAGGACCAAAAACAAATAAGGATTTATAATCCATAGCTGAAATGTTTTACTACTTTTTATTATAAAATAGTCCATATTCATTGTGACTATTCCAATCAGTAAAGAAAAAGTATATATACAGTGGGAAGTAAAAATTAACTCAAAATTCCAAGGCCCATTGATAATCACTGTTAATTTTTGGTGCTTATATTTCCAAATCTTTTTCTTTCATAGAGGAATGTTACTCCCTGAACACAATGAGAGTCTGATGTATGTTTCAATCATAATGGTAGACTGCATATGTCTTAGATAGAGACACCGATAAGAAAGAATTTGCTACTGGTCAAGTCCTATATGTTTGTTATTCTAAGTAATTTGTTGATTATTCATTATTTTATTGATTCACTTTGAATGTGAAGTGTCAGTTTTAATTCCTCTGCATGTTAGTCACTTCTCTTAGTGCAGGGACAGACTATTGTTTCTAAATCATCTCTTGACTGAGCCTAAATTCCTTCTAACATAAATCTTATTCATATTCCTGGAACTTTATTACTTTATTTGAAATCTTATATTTAGATTTTATTCTACAAAAAAATCCTTTTGGAATGGAAATTGCCTTGAGTGTATAGAGGGATTTGAAGGAAAATTTATTCTTTAGGCTTTTGTATATTTAGTACAAATCTAATGTCTTTCTCTGGCTGAAGAATTATTAGTTTTCAGGATTTAAGAAAACATAAAACAATCAACCAAATTAAAAAATAAGCAAACAAAACCAAAGTGTGTTCTTTGTAGGATAAATAAAATAGCTGCAATTGTGGCAAGACAGATAAAGATAAAAGAGAAATTCTACATAAAGTATGTTTTAAATAAAGCATAGATGTAAGTAAAGACAGAAATTTTAACAAGGAATGCAACAAAGCTTTGTATGCAAAAAACTGACATGAAATGTAACATTTTTCTAGACATACATGTATTATCAATAACCCCACTGTACATTAAATTAAGAGTAATGATTAACCATATGAAAAAGGCACCAAACGCAATCTGTTTTATAAATAATTTTGTTCAAAAGTTGAAAAAACAGGCCGGGCGCGGTGGCTCACGCCTGTAATCCTAGCTCTCTGGGAGGCCGAGGCGGGCGGATTGTTTGAGCTCAGGAGTTTGAAACCAGCCTGAGCAAGAGTGAGACCCCATCTCTACTAAAATTAGAAAGAAATTAATTGGACAACTAAAAATATGTAGAAAAAATTAGCCGGGCATGGTGGCGCATGCCTGTAGTCCAAGCTACTTGGGAGGCTGAGGCAGGAGGATCACTTGAGCCCAGGAATTTGAGGTTGCTGTGAGCTAGGATGATGCCACAGCACTCTAGCCTGGGCAACACAGTGAGACTCTGTCTCAAAAAAAAAAAAAAAGTTGAAAAAACAGTAAATCCTTATCCTAGAAAAATTATTCCTGCCCAAAGAAAAATGGGAGTTTCCTTTTCTGTAGGATTTAACCTCAGTGATGCAAGAATCAATCAATGTATCAGTGTAATTTCCTATACTAATAGAGTAAGGTAGAACAAGAAAATGAAAACCTAAATAGATAGAGAAAAACATTTGATAAAATTTTAGCTATATATTTTATTCATAATAAAAGCAGCAAATTAGGAGGGGAGGAGCCAAGATGGCGGACGAGAAAAGCCGCCAGTCAGAGTGTCTCTGCAAAAAAGATGAATTTTAGAAGAAAGAGAAAAAAATAAGCGAGCAGAGAAACATAGATCGGGTGAGAGTCGGAAGGAAGGGTGCCTGAAACTACAGGAGACTCCACGGGAAGACGTTGCGGAGGAGAACTGGAAGGAAAAAGGTCCCGAGAGGCTTGGAGACCAGCGACAAGGGGAGGTGGAGCAGTTAACTTCCCCCTCCCTTGCATCTCGGACTGCGGGTGGCTCCTGAGCGGCTGGAGAGACCTACCGACACCAGCCCAAAGATGGCTGCCGCCAGTGAGCAGTGGCCTCTTGCGGACTCAGCGCCGGGCTCCCAGCCCCCTCGGGGCACCTCCCCGGGCACAGACCCAAGCCTAGCAGCAGATGCCATAGTGCTCCGTTCTCTCCTTCCCCCTCCCTACCCGTGGGTGCCCAGAGAGACAATTTAGCCATCACATGGAGGCATTTTCAAGGAATGGGACCTTTCCTTTTGGGGCCCTACAGCAGACTGAGGGGTACTCAGACTGTGAGTTCCCTACCCGCCAGCCCTCCCAGGTGCTACATGCCTGGGGACTCCAGGAGAGAGGGGCAAATCCCGAGGCAGAGTGAAATCGATTCACCTTGGGCGCCCTGCAGATGATTCAAGACCAGCATCCCTCCCCCTGGCAGGGTCAGGGATTGATCTCCAGGGTCCAGGGGACAGGCCTGCAGACCAGACCCCGTACACCCAGGTCAGGATCTCACTGCCATGGGGCACAGAAGAGAGATCTGTGAAAGATCCTACTGAGGAGTGTGTGCCTTCGGGGGCAGATCAGCGTGCCTGACCGGCAACCCTCCTCCCAAAAGAGGGCTGTACACCCAGCTCAGGCTATGATCCTGGATAGGGAACCTCCCAGCCCACGTCACAGCCACGGGAAATCTATTGGCCTGAGGTCCCGCTTGCTGGCAGAGGCCTGAAAGAGCCCATGGAGAGGGGGAGAGTGGAAGGGAGCGAGACTAGCTCCAGAGTGCGGGTCTTAGACAGCCCCACGCCCCAAGCCCAGACATTCAGCTGAGTGGAGCCATTTCAGCCCCTCCCGGAAGCTTTGCACGGAAACAAAGAGCAGACCTTTGAGCCCTGCTAACAGTAGTTGTGGAGCCTGAGGGCAGGCTTACTCAACCCAGCCCTGCTCCCACTGAGGTGGAGAATAAAGACACACCTGGAAGTCCCAGGGCCCCACCCACCACCTGAGGCACAAGAGGGCCTCTCTAGAGGAATAAGAGCTAGCTACAGGATCCAAAAATAGCACTGCAGCTCGCTCCTCCCTGCAAGTGCCACCTACTGACAGGGAGGTCATCCTGCACACCCTTTTACTGCATCTACTGATTCATCATAAA
>NW_012140525.1:1419577-1430381 GCF_000956105.1 Propithecus coquereli | reverse complement strand
GGAAGTCCTGGCCACAGCAGTCAGGCAAGAGAGTGGGATTAAAGCCATACGAATGGGAATAGAAGAGATCAAACTCTCACTATTTGCTGATGACATGACATTATATCTAGAAAACCCATGGACTCAACCAAGAGGCTCCTGGAATTGATAAATGAATTCAGTAAAGTCTCAGGATATAAAATCAACACACACAAAGCAGAGGCTTTCATATATGCCAATAGGAGTCATACCGAGAACCCAATCAAAGACTCAATTCCCTTCACGATAGCAACAAAGAAAATAAAGTATCTAGGAATATATTTAACTAAGGAGGTAAAAGACCTTTACAGGGAGAACTATGAAACATTGAGGAAGGAAATAGCAGAGGATGTAAACAGGTGGAAAACCATACCATGCTCGTGGGTCGGCAGAATCAACATTGTTAAAATGTCTATACTACCCAAAGTGATCTACAGATTCAATGAAATCCCTATTAAGATACCAACATCATTCTTCGCAGATGTAGAAAAATTAATTTTATGCTTCGTATGGAACCAGAGAAGACCCCGCATAGCAAAAACAATTTTAGGCAATAAAAACAAAATGGGAGGTATCAAGTTACCAGACTTCTAACTTTATTATAAGGCTGTTGTAATCAAAACAGCTTGGTACTGGCACAAAAATGGAGCCATTGACCAGTGGAACAGAACTGAGAATCCAGATATAAAACCATCCTCATATAGCCATCTAATCTTTGACAAAGCAGACAAAAACATACACTGGGGAAAAGAATCCTTCTTCAATAAACGGTGCTGGAAAAATTGGATTGCCACATGTAGAAGACTGAACCAGGATCCATGCCTTTCACCTCTCACAACAATCAACTCACACTGGGTAACAGATTTAAACCTAAGGAGTGAAACTATTAGAATTCTAGAGGAAGATGTTGGAAATATTCTTGTAGACATTGGCCTAAGCAAAGAATTTATGAAGAAGATCCCCAAAGGCAATCACAGCAACAACAAAAATAAATAAACGGTACCTGATCAAATTAAAAAGCTTCTGCACAGCCAAAGAAACCGTCACAAGAGCAAACAGACAACCTACAGAATTGGAGAAAATTTTTGCATGCTACAAGTCCAATAAAGGGCTGATAACCAGAATCTACTTAGAATTCGGGAAAATCAACAAGAAAAAATCAAACGACCCTATCAAGAAGTGGGAAAAGGACATGAACAGAGACTTTCCAAAAGAAGACAGAATAATGGCCAAGAAACATATGAAAAAATGCTCAACATCTCTAATCATCAGGGAAATGCAAATCAAAACCACAATGAGATATCACTTATCTCCAGTGAGACTGGCCTTTATCAAAAAGTCCCAAAACAATAAATGTTGACATGGATGCAGAGAGATAAGAACACTCATACACTGCTGGTGGGACTGCAAACTAGTGCAACCTCTGTGGAAAGCAATATGGAGATACCTTAAAGAGGTACAAGTAGAAGTACCATTCGATCCAGCAATCCCATTACTGAGCATCTACCTAAAAGAACAAAATGATACTCTGTAAGAAAGACACCTGCACCCGAATGTTTATAGCAGCACAATTCACAATTGCAAAGATGTGGAAACGACCCAAGTGTCCATCAATACATGAGTGTATTAATAAAATGTGGTATATGTATACCATGGAGTACTATTCAGCTTTAAGAAACAATGGTGATATAGCACCTCTTATATACTCCTGGATAGGGTTGGAACGCATTCTACTAAGTGAAGTATCCGAAGAATGGTAAAGAAGCACCACATATACTCACCATCAAGTTGGTATTAACTGATCAACACATAAATGCACATATAAGAATAACACCTATTGGATGTCGGGCAGGGGGGAGGGGGAGGAAGGGACAGGTATTTGCATACACAAAGAGTGCAATGCGCACCATCCAAGGAATGGGCACTCTTGAAACTCGGAGTTGGGAGGGAGTGGGGAGGCAAGGGCAACATACATAACCTAAACATCTGTACCCCCACAATATGCTGAAATAAAAAAAAAAAAGCAAAAAAAAAAAAGCAGCAAATTAGGAATAGAAGGAAACAGTCTTAATCTGATAAAGGTTATGCATTAAAACATATTTAAAAATCGTAACTAATGGCAAATGGTATAATGTTACTTTGAGGTCATGAAAGGAACCCTTTATTTTTTCCCAGTTTTGAAAAACAATTGATAAGTTGACATGAAGCACAAAGAAAAATATGAAATATAGCAACTTTATTACTGACAAAGTTTCTTGAACATGACTTACATATGCAGCCATATTGACTTTCTAATTGTTTCTTCTTTATTGAACTTGCTACTCAAATAAAGGCCTTCCTCTGCCTGTCTCAATATGAGTACTACATGGATAACGATATAATCTAGGATTTCCAGGGGAAAGTAGTTTTGAAGAAGAGTAGCCTAGAAGGAAGGAATTGAGCATGATCAGTTCCTTCTCCTAAATTCATCAATTTAACAATTTTGTAGCAATATCTGCATACTGTTGTAAAGTAGGAAGTTTATGGAAATCTGAGGAGTGAGGGATAAAGTTATCCCTTAGTAATTTTTTTGAAGCCAGAAACAAGATAGTGATTCCCATATAATACCGACTATTCAATATTACATTGTATAACCTGGACAATGCACTAAAACAAAAATGAATACAGTTTAACAAACCAAAGGAAAGAGAAAAGGTAATTATTATTCACAGATGATAAATTTTGCAAATAAATTGCAAACTTGGAAAAAAAAATAGAAAGTGTTAGAAGAATTAAAGGAGTTCCACGAAGTTGCTAGATATATTATGAACATTGGAAAAAAAATGGAGGAAATATTTTTAAAAAGTCATAAAAGATAATCTGAACAAATGAAGAAATGTACCATGTTTATTAATGAGAATATGAATTGTAAAACAATGATAATTTTCCTTCAAATGACTCTATATATTCAATATAGTTCCAATTATAATACCAGAAGGATTTTTTTTTTCCTGTGGAAGTTTACAAAATGATTTAAAAATTCACAGGGAGAGTAATTATTCAATTCAATTAATTGAATAATAGTTCAGTAAAAAAACATAATAATATGAGGATTGCTTAATAAAAGAATTCAGAAGCAGATTCATGGTTAAATGGAAACAAGGTACTTGATGTGTAATAGAGGAAGAATAAAAGATTATTAAACAAATGATGGTGACACAATTGGCTTTCATGTGGAAAAGAAATATTACCATATCATATACAGGAATAAATTATGTAAGTTATAGAACTAATGTGAAACAAAATTTAAAGCAATTAGATGAGATTATGGAAGGATATTGTTATACTTTTTTGTTGGACATGTTCCTTAAACAATACATTAAAAACATAAAGGGCAAGTTTTTAAAAAAATCTGCTTCAAAATTTTAATATTTTGAGAATATGTTTTTATATATTTGGCAAAGGATTACAGCCAAAGTTTTATGAACTTTAATAGGCCCTGAATCCCTTGAAAATTACACAGAATTGCAAAACTGAGTACACATACATTGACATAGTATTTTGTCAGTCTTTGAAGCAAGTTACATGACCTTAAAAATTAATGAGAAGACTCGCTATTCTAGGCAACTGGTGCTAAACTACACACACACACACACACACACACACACACACACACACACACACACACTCAAGACAGCAGAAGAAGGGCCCTTAATTGATCTATTCTCCAAATTCCAACAACTTTGGCACTTGTGTTGGCTCTTCCATTGACCCTTGACTTTCAGGCAGAATACATTTATACCACCCACCTTCTCATGCAGAAAGGTTTATGTGTTACAATAGACTAGAAAGGAGATTTAGTTCCCATAGTTTTGCACTAGGTCTCCGGTGAGCTTGTTTTCTCTGAAAATTAGAATTAGGATCAGCCAAAACTGATATTAATAGCTTGTGATTTTCTGATATGAACTTTATTCTTCTCTAGGATTGTCAGATTTAGCAAATAAAAATACAGGGGGCCCAGTTAAATTTGACTTTTTTTGTCAAACTCAAAAACAATGACATTTTTAGTATAAGTATGTCTTATGAAATATTTTGGATATGTTTATACTAAAAATTCATTTATTTGAAATTCAGATTTAACTGAAATGCTGCAGTTTATCTGGCAAGACTAGTCCTGTTTGGTGTGAATGTTCTCACCACTGTCCACACCTAAGTAATTTGAGTATGATAGAGATACCCATTCTATGAACCATAAATAGGGAGTTTATTAATATTTCTCACTGACCCAGAAAATGCCTCAACTCTGGACTCTTACATTAAATTTATTGCAGAAAACCAAAACCTTTCATTATTCATTATATTCACCTTCTCAAATGATTCAGAAAAAACAAGTCATACTTTAATTCGCTAAGATTACCAGAAGTATTCAAGTCATTTAAAACTATAATTTGAGTAAAATTTCTAAAATTCCAAGAATCATAGATTTCACTCTTTGAGAAAGCTTCTTCTCCCAACTTTACCCCCTGTAGGAAAACAGTGTGTTGCATGGCAACAGTGGCACCATTTTGAAGGGACACCTCTAGGATAAGGAATATCAGATATTTACCCGTGGCATAAGATAACCCCTCATAAAGATGTTTATCTAACCTCCCCAGTAGTCATGAGTTTCTCAAGAAAGTCTGAGGCATGACCAGCTGCACATGTCTTCACCCTCAAAGCTTGCTATAGGAAGGATACTTTCTGGAGGGCGGGTGACGGAATCCACTGTCTCACAGTCACCTGAGACAGGACTTCTGTTCGTAAGTCTCCATTAAATGTTTCTATCTGAGAAAAGTGATTGTCATTTTGCAACTCAAAGAAGAAATTTAAGGATGGACATTGTGCTAGACAAAATAATGACTCCCCAAAGACGCCTGTGTCCTAATACATGAAACCTATAAATATGTTCATTACGTGGCAAAGGGGAATTAAAGGTACAGACGGAATTAAGATTGATAATCAGTTAACCTTCAGATAAATAACTTATCCTGAGATATTTAGTGGGGTCAATGTAATCACAAGGATCCTATTGTAAGAGGGAAGACAAGGAGCTGTCAGATTCAGAGAGAGATTTAAAGATGCCATATTGCTGGTTTTGAAGATGGAGAAAGGGACGGTAAGTCAAGGAATGCAGGAGCCTATAGAAGCTAGAAAAGGAAAAGAAATGGATTCTCCCCTAGCACCTCCAATAGGAATACAGCTCTGTTGATACTTTGGTTTTAGCCCAGTGAAACCCTTTTTGGACTTCTGACCTTCAGAACTGCAAAATAATAAATTTGTGTTGTTTTAAGCCACTAAGTTTTTGATAATTTTTTTCAGCAGTAATAGGAATTTGATATAATCAATATAACATAAAAAATTCCAGTGCTTAGGGTGAAGTTTCTCTCTTCAAAGTCAATGGGTTGGATTGGTGTATCTAATTTTTAGCCACCATTTATTGGAACTTACTATATGTGAGTACTTTTCTAAGTGCTTTACATGCTTCATTTCATTTTTCCTTCAACCAAGCATCTCCCTTTATGAATAAAGAGACTGAGCCTCAGAGAGGTGAATTAATTTGCCCATCTTTGATAAGTGAAATAAATCTATCTGAATCTAAAAGCCCTTAACTGTTAAATTATACTTCATCTTCATTAGTGCAAATATCTTACATGTGATGTGCACATACTTAAAAGAAGTAAGTAAGTTTTTCTGGGGGGAGAGGGTAAAATGTTCTCAAGGGTATGAAGATTAAAGAAGATAATAGGAGAACTTTGGGTTAAGAAAAGTTTGCCTATATCATTTATAATTTTATAACTTGGGTAGATATTTCTTAAGAGATACTATACATGTTTCTTGGTATGCTAGTACTGAGAGCTATATTGCACATGAATTGAAAGTTGCATCCTTTCTTGCTTCACATTAATGTTGACATTTTGTTATATACTTAAAAGATTTTAATATTAATTCAAATTATGACCTGAATTTATGTTGGTGGTATTTTTGGTCCTGATAAAAACATAAGTCATGAACATGACCCTAGATGTAAGCTTGCTAGAAGAGAAGTCAATAGACGATCTAAGCAGTTCACAGGAACAGCTATCATAAGGCCTGAATAAAACAAAACTTATCTTTGCCCAGACTTCACTATGTGATCAGAGCTTGCTAATGGAATAAAAGATGTGAGGAAATTTATTTTACTACTTAATTTCAAAACTCTCTGATACATTTTTTACTTTGTTTTATTCCACTAAAATTTATTTTGAAACAAACAGAATCATGATTAGGATGTCTTTTATTCTATTCTTCTATTCAATTCTTTAGTCTATCTCCTACGTGAATATAATCCCCTTGAGAATTGGGGGTATATCTCATTATCTCTTTATTCCCAGACAGAGAATGTGGTGGACCCAAAATCAATGGTAAGTGTGTATAATAATCAGTGCAACATAAGGTGTATTGTACTTATAACTAATATTTCAGAAAGTATTAAGATTCTGGGGAAGAATAGATATTGACTGAAAACTAAGAGAAGCAATTAAATTGCTCTAACAGATATCCTTTTTCTTTCCTTTTTCTCTCTTTTTAAAAATTGAATATAGTGATATTTTATTTCTGTTTCTTACACCAAGAAGTAGTGTTTTGCATCTGATGGGTGATATCCCTATCTTTATCAACTGTAAAGCCTAATGTTTCATCTATTACCCATGAAACAAAAGCTGACCCAATCTGGCTAAGGTAAATTGGCTCACCTTAACTAAAAAGTCCTGGAGTACAGCTGGATTCATGGGCTGACACATGTCATCAGAGTTCAACTTTCTCCCCTCTTTTAATCTGCCTTCTATTGTATTGGATTTATTCCTCCAGGAGTCAAACTCACATCATCACAAAACCAATTTTAGGGAGAAAGAGAGCCTGCTTTTTAGATTTGAGATGTGTTGCCCTAATTGGTCTAATGTGGATCTCGTGAACTTTCTGAACCAATCCTGTGGCTGAACAGATGCTAAATCAATTGGGTAAGCATAAATTATGCATTTCATACCTGGGCGTGAATTCAGTCTTACTAGATCAAATTAGAAAGATAGAATGAGAAAGGAGGCATCATTATCGCAACAAGGCAGGGTAAACGCTAGACTGTAAAATCAACAAATAATCGCTAGGTCTAATTTTTCTTGACCTTGCTTTACAACCAAAGTGTGAGAAAAACAGTCATGCTTGATTATTTTGACAAATGGCACTGGGCACTCTCTTTGCCTGGTTAGGATGAATAGAGTTTAGTGTTTCCTTAGAGGGTTGTGGCATTGACTTGACCTTTTGTAAGAGTAACAGTTACCGCCACTGACATCAGCTCAAATCAAACTAGTTCTCTATAGTCAAGTGAAAAGTTGCTGAACAATGCCTATTCTATAAGCAGATTACAATAAAAGATGACACACAGAAGAATTAAAGTAGCTGTTAATTTTAGATTCTTGCTAGTTTTAGTTACAAGAAAGAATTTAATTAACTTCAGTTTGGGTAGATAGCAGAATAAAACATCTGCTTTCTTGATCTAGAGGGAGTTCAAATCAAAGTTTTGAGCCATTAAAATAGAAGGGTTGGGAAACCCAATTGAACTTTATAGCAGATGAACAAGTGCCAAAATATTACTTTCCTAAAGCTACCTAGATGACTAGCTCAAGTTGTTTGGACTGGTTTAATGGTAGAGTGGGTTTGTTATCAATCAAGGGAAACCATAAACATGTTCATCTTTATTTATGAGTTTTATGTAATTTAAAATTATGTAGTAACCTTCTTAGAGAGAAACAGATTTGAGGAAACCAAGTTTAGTAACTTAGGTGACCAAGTATATTTACTCATTGAGATGAACTTTTAATCAATTTCTGTTAAACGGCAATGTCATTGGGATCCAAGGAAATGAATCTCGTTTACCACTCACATTCTCTTACTAATTGAAGTCAAGTGAGTAAGAGTCATGCATTACATTTGGTGCCATGATGTGTATAGTTCTGTGGTTTGATTTCTAATCCACAGAGCTCATTGATGTGGCAATATGATGCACTAAGAGCTCAGCTAGCTAGCAGAAAAATGGTACACAATGTATATAAGACACACTCCCCTGAAATACAGTTTAATGAAAGTTTAGGGCTCCCTGAGTGAATTACAGCCTGGTAAGATGCTGTTATAAAAGCAGCAAAACCATTAGCATAGATAGTAGAGATGCTAGTCTGGAATGCTTTTATATGTCAATTTAATGTTTGTGATTCTGCTGCGCAGATTCAGTCCTTCATAAACCCATTTCTATGGTAACAGGGAAGTGTTGAAAGCCCGTAGCATATAACTAAGACTTTCAAAAATTCCGACTAGTCTAAAGAATATGTTATCTTCTTTTAATGCACAAATTTGAAAAATTGAAAATCACTGAATAACACATGAAATAGAAGATCTGACATCTTATAGTTAAGCGTGCTGAAAGCCTTATTTGATCGCTTATTAAAAGCATCTGGTATATTTGAAAGTAAGACTAGAGGGGACAAAAAAAGAGTTGAGACTGTAAAATGCTCTAGTCCAAATAAGCCTTCAGCGCTTTGGTGGTAGTAAGGAAATATTGCTAATGTTCCTGCTGGAATTTACTTTTAGGAGCCCTTACATATTTTTTTGAATGGGATATTGTAAGATGCAGCACAGAGATTTCAGGAACGAATAAACAAACAGAAGATGATCCATGGAAACTTTTAATAATCTGATAGCCTTGTAAATGCTTTCTTCAGAAATTAACTTTGGGGACTTTGGCATTTATTTTCTCATAACAAGGGTGAATCGATTATTGAATGGTTGAGAGCACACAATGCATATTGATCTGTTCATGCATAGCCACTTTCTCCCAGCAGGCACCTTGCTGCCTGCAACATATTTTTAAATAGGATTACTACTCATTAAATTACAATGACCTGGGACGATGGTCAAAAAAATAAAAAATTGCCTTGGTTCATTGTGGTTTGAAGCATTGCCATGGACTCTCAGTGGCTTACTTTCCCTAGTGAAAGTTGATCTGACGAATATACATAAATGACCGCTTTGAAGTCTAGAATTTAGTTAATAAACCCCCCACGTTTTGTACCTATAACTGAAACTTAAATATGGCCAAAGTTTTATATCACAATTACAAAAGGTTTTAAGGAATCGTTGTTAAACAATATATATTTTTAATAAGAACAGCTGGTATTTTGTGTAGCAATCTATGGGCTACTGATCCAAAAGATTAGACTTTAATTTTAGTCAACTTTGGAATGCTGATGTATATATAAACCAGTATTCTTGACCATGTTTTGTCATATATGCTATGTAAAGCAATCTTTTATAAATTAGCAGAGACAGAGTAACTATGTTCCTTGATTTTATTAGCTGAGGGGATTTTTTTCTTTTGTTTCCCTTCTTGTTTGTTTATGGCAGAGAAAGGCAATCACTTTAAAAATGGCCCAGAGTTTTAAAGGAAGTATTTGGATTAAAAGATCATAGGAATAGGAAGAGCCATAATGTGAACATGTTAACATTTTCCGAAAAGTTGTATGTCGTTCATATAGTCATTCTTGACCATTGACAAGAAAGATTGTAAGGGCCATGTTACTATCTTCCTATCTATACATTATTATTCCATGATTTAACTTATATTTCCATTTACAATCTGTTTTGTAATTTCTCCCTTCTTAATCTGCTTGCTGATACATGGACACTTGGTGTGAGTATCAAATCTTTCTCTGAGAAATCCAAGGCCCAGGTTATGATAAAAATTTTTGTGTTCCCACGTCCTTATTCAAATGTCTTTTAACTCCGTATCTTACCAGCTTCCTCATTATACACTTTTATTCATGTGGAAAGATCATTCACCTCTTTGGTTAACATTTGAACCCCATAATCTTTTTAAATAAGAAAAAAGAAAAAAAAAAGGAAAGAAAGACCACATAATCTCTTCATTGCTTCTGACAACCTGGGGCCAAGTCACAAAAGCTCCTACGGTACAGTGTCAGGATCACAAAGTCAATCACAAAGTGTAAATTTACTTTTCTTTGGCATCATGTAATCCGGTTCCTGTTTTCACTTCCAGAATCATGCTTAATTCCAGGTCTTCTGTTTCTCTGAAGTTCCAGTTCTTGCCAAACTTCTTTGTTCCGTTGTGACTCTGACATCCATATGTTTACTTGAACTATTGTAGCTCTTTAGAAACGAGAGACTTCTGAACTCTTCAATTAAGCCCTTGGAGCTCTGGGTTTTGATAGTCACCAGCCTAGAGTTCCTTGATGCCACATTACTGACCTTTCTACCCAGGAATGATCTCAGTGTTTCCATGTTGTCTATGTATCCATACTATTTCTCTACACTCAGAATGAGTCTTACTTTCCTCTGGAGTGTCCATAATAGGGCCTTTGGCAATTGCCTGATCATGATATATGAAGTGGCTACTTCTCTCTCCAGTGCCTCAGGTATTCCCGACCTAGTCACTTTGTTTTGACTTCCTCCACAGGACTTCTTCTTCTTCTTCTTTTTTTTTATTTCAGCATATTATGGGGGTACAGTTGATTCGGTTACGTATGATGCCCTTGCCCTCCCTCCCCGCCAAGTCTGAGCTTCAAGTGTGTCCATTTCCCTGAAAGTGCACATCGCACTCATTGTTTGTGCATATGCCCGTCCCCTCCTTCCCCCTCACCTCCCCCTGCCCAACATCCAATAAATGTTATTCTTACATGTGCACTTAAATGTTGATCAGCTAATACCAGTTTGATGGTGAGTACAT
>NW_012140525.1:1405130-1416947 GCF_000956105.1 Propithecus coquereli | reverse complement strand
ATATAGTTTCCCTGTTGCCAATTTCATTAAGCTCTGATTTGATCTTAATAATTTCTCTTCTGCTGGGTTTGGGGTTGGTCTGTTCTTCTTTTTCCAGTTCTTTGAGTCGATTCATTAGGTTGTCTGTTTATGATCTTTTTGACTTTTGGATATAAGCATTTATGGAGATAAACTTTCTTCTCAGGACTGCTTTGGCTATGTCCCACAGATTTTGGTAACTTGCGTCACCTTTGTCATTTAGTTCAAAGAATCTTTTGATTTCCATTTTTATTTCATCATTCATGAAGGAATTGTTCGGCAGAAAGTTGTTTAATTTCCATGACTTTGTGTAGAGATGAGAGTTTCTGCTGGGGTTGATTTCTATTTTTATTGCACTGTGATCTGAGAAGATGCATGGTATAATTTCTATTTTTTTAATTTTTTTGAGGCATTCTTTGTGTCCTACAATATGGTCTTAGAGAATGTCCTGTGAGCTGATGAGAAGAACGTATATTCTGTGGTTTTGGGGTAGAATGTCCTGTAAATGTCAGGCCCATTTGTTGTAGGGTTCTGTTTAAGTCCATAATTTCTTTGTTAATTTTCTGTTTGGCGGATCTGTCCTGTGGTGTCAGTGGGGTGTTGAAATCTCCAACTATAATGGTGTTGCTGTTCATCATATTATTTAGGTTAAGTTTGCTTTATGAATCTGGAAGCACCCAGGTTGGGCGCATACATATTTAGAATTGTTATGTCTTCTTGTTGAACTGTACTCTTCACCATTATATAGTGGCCCTCTTTGTCTTTCATTACTTTTGTTGGTTTAAAAACTAAGTTATCTGAGATCCAAACTGCCACACCAGCCTTCTTTTGGCTTCCATTTGCTTGAAATATTGATTTCCACTCCTTTACCTTGAGTCTAAATGCATCCTTGCAGGTTAGATGCGTTTCCTGAAGACAGCAGATACCTGGCTCGTATTTTTTTATCCATTCGGCCAGCCTATGTTTCTTGAGATGTAAGTTCAAGCCATTCACATTTATTGAAAGAACTGATAAGTGGGGTAAATTGTTCATCAAACTGTTGAGTTGCTTTTTGTTGCTTTGTTTTCTCTCTTGAGCTATTGTGGAATCTAGCCTTTTATCTTTAGCTTTTGAGTTGTTTTACATTCATGAGTGTTTATTGTGCTGGTCCTTGTGTAATTCAGCTTTGAGTACTTCTTGGAGAGCTGGTCTTGTCTTGGTGAATTCCCACAAACTTTGTTTATCTGAGAATGTCTTTATTTCTCCTTCATATATAAAACTTAGTTTTGCAGCTACAAAATTATAGGCTGGGCATTATTCTGTTTCAGAAGAGTGAGAATGGGCTCTTCTTGCTTGTAGGGTTTCAGTTGAGAAGTCTAAAGTTATTCTGATAGGCTTTCCTTTGTATGTTACTTGTTTCTTTCACCTGACAGCTCATAGTAGGGCCTCCTTAGTCGATATTTTAGTCAATCTGATGACTGCATGACGTGGTGTCTTTCTATTTGCATTGAATCTCCCTGGGATCCGCTGCGCTTCTTGTATCTGTATATCTAGATTTTTAACAAGGCCTGGGAAATTCTCCTCTATTAAATCTTCAAATAGGTTATCCAGCCCTGACATGTTTTCTTCTTCATTTTCCGGAACACTGATTACACGCAGGTTTGGTTTTTTCACATAATCCCACATTTCTTGTAAACTGTTTCTTTTTTCTTAATTTTCTGCTCAATCTCTGTGACTGACTTATTCATTTGGAAGGAGCTGTGTTCAATCTCTGAGATTCTTTCTTCTGTTTGATCTACCCTGTTCTTGAGGGTTTCCACAGTGTTTTGAAGTTCCCTGAATAAGTCCTTTATTTCCAGGAGTTCGGTTTGATTTTTCTTTAATATTTCAATGTCTTTAGTGAATTTTTCTTCCAAGTCCTGGATTTTTTTTTTGTGGTTTTCTTGTGGTGGTTATCCATTTTTCCTTGCATATCATTGCGCTTACTTACAATCCATGTTTGGAATTCTTCTTCTGTCATCTTAATATTCTGGACTTGGTTAGTGTTCATTGCTAGAAAGCTGGTGTTCCTCTTTGAGGGTGTGCTTTCCATTTGATTTTTCATACTTCCAGAAATCTTTTACTGGGCCCTTCCCATCTGGATCTGCTGTTACTTTTCTTTCAGTTTTGTTCTATGTATTTTCTCTTTATCGGCCACTATAGGGAGCTGCTAGTATGTTGTCCAGGGTTCTCTTGATGGGAGGGATTACTTGGGGAACTTGTTTTGGTCTCTTGCCAGGGTTTTGATTCCTTAGCCGTGGGTTTCACTGTTGATAGCTGACCGGAGGTGGAAATGCAATCGTACCAGATGATCTAAATTGGTCTGGTGAGGAAAGTCACTGGGCTGTCAGCTATTGGTCAGTGCCAAAGCCCCAGGGACTGGCGCTTGTTGCAGAGGGGGTGTGGCTCTTTATGTCTCGCTGCTGCAAGCTCAGAGGCTGTGCAAAAGATGCTGGCCAGGGGGAGAGGGTGCCTCCCCAGACTGCCCAACCCCCCAGGACCTTCAGCTTCCCCAGGCGTCTGCCCCTCACAACTGAGGAGGCACTCAGAATTCACCGCTCAAAGAAATGGGCCTGGCTAGTTGACTTTAGGTCCTTGAAGGGCAGAGCTTGTTGGGAGAGCTTCCAGGCTGGGGGAAGGGAGCCGTTCCGCACCGTACTGTGACCTGCTGTGGGCCCTGAGCTGGCGTTCGCCTGCCCCCAGGGTGCTGGCTCCAGAGGGAGCTGCTCAGGGGCTGGGAGGTACCTGATCAGGGAGTCAGTCGAATCACCAGGGTGCTCCGCCGTCTCCTTTATGTCTCCCTCCCCCTATCTCACGCCAGTCCAGCAATAGCTCTCGCTTCTACTGGCCCACCCTGAGCAGTCCCAATCACCAGCGGCAGTTTCCAGGTTAGAATCCTCTACCTAGTAATCACCTCCCCGTTCAGGACCCGCTGGGTGCCAGAGACCAGCTTCCTAACTCCTAACTGCCTCCGGAGGTAGCCCAGACCAGCTCCTCCCCTGTCCGGTGCAGTCCTGACACGGAGCTCCGGGGAGTTCAAGATGCTTCCCACTCGTGTCCCCTCTCTGCTGAGCCCCATGTTTCCTGACCCAATTCTACATCCACTTCACACAGGCCCCTGACTCTCGGTGGGCTTGTAAGTCAGTGGCGAAGCTAGACTGTCTCTTGAGGGTCTTATCCCGGTGCACTTACTGGCTAGGCTGGCGCAACCGTCCCACGTTCCACTCTCTACTGTCTGTCCTGCGCTTTCCAGATTTTGCGTTCCTGTCTTCCATTCACCTTATTCTTTTTCCTGATTTGTGTGTCCCCGGCTGAATCTCCACCGATTCGCCTCACTGTTTTTGCGAGAGAGCGATCCGATCGTGTGTAGCAGACCGAGATCTATGCCTCTTTCTCTGAAAGCAAAGATCCAGGAAGCTACCTTAACTCTGCCATTTTTTCGTCTGCCTCCACAGGACTTCTTATTCATCTAATTGTTTATTTATTGTTGGGTTCCCTCCACTAGAATGTAGGCCTCTTTAGGGTAGAGACTTTGTTTACTGCTGCTTCTTCTGTATCCAGACCATCACCTGATATGAGTGCTAGGTAAATGTTAGTTGAGTGACTGACTAAATAAATGAAGGGCAGAGGTTTGAGGGCTAAAAGCTTCATCACAATCTCATCTGTGCTGAGATTAGAAACATTCATTGGCAATGAGAGTGCCTCGACTATAATTTATGGGTCTCCAAAGAAGATATAAAAATGAGAACCCAAACCAGGTCCTGAGATTTACGAATATATTAATGTAATTATTTTAGATTCCATAGTTTCACATTTGTACTCATTGGCCCCTTCTGATAATTTATTAATATATCTGAATAAACATATTTTGTCTGTGTTCCAGAGAAATAAGAAAAAGTGGACGATGAAAATTGTTTTTCAAAGAGAAGGATGTAGTTCTTTAGAGAATAATGATAGCTAACATTGGTGATAAGAATCTATGTGACAGTTTTGCCTTATTCTTGGTGCTTAACTAAAGTATCCACTTCTAATGCTCAATGGTGTGCCTATCATTTGGGTATAAACTATTAATATTTGTGTATTATGATCTTGCTAATGGAATGTTGTGAAACTTAACAGTTCTTTTTACCATAAATCACAGTAGAAACTAGCTTTTAATAGTGGGTTCCATACAGATTTTTTGGGGGATTTTTTTTTGTTAATTTCATAATATTACAGGGGTACAAATGTTTAGGTTACATATATTGCCTTTGCCCCACCCATGTCAGAGTTACAAGCATGCCCAACCCCCAGACAGTGCCCACCACATCCATTAGGTGTGAATAAACCCATCCCTTCTCCCCTCGCCCACCTGCCCAACACCCGATGAATGTTATTGCTATGTGTGCACATAAATGTTGATTGATTAGCGCCAATTTGATGATGAGTATTAGCATCTCTTGTATTATCCTGGGCAAAGCTGGAGCCCATCCTATTTAGAAAAATATCACAGGAATGGAAAAACAAGCACTATACAGACTTTTGGATGTGGAAATAAATAACATGGCCACTTATGAGAAAGAAATATCACCACAAAAGGGAGATCATTATGCAGTCAGGGTGAATTTAAGGATGGGAATTTAAAACGCAACAAATAATGTCAGCTGTTTAGGAATAATTGGTCAAATGAAACATTCATCTTCAGTTGAATGATTTTAGATTATGAGTCATGATTTCATCTCAAAAGTTAAATATTGCAAACCCCTGTAAATTTTATTATAATAAATAAAAATATGAGGAAAATCAAGCTGGTTAAAGTTAAAAAAAAAGTAAAAGTTTAAAACATTCCCACATGAAAGTTCATCTGGGGAAATGAGTAGATGTGAGGTTCCAGAAAATATCTGGAACTGATGATTCTTTCTATGTTGCTCATCATTTCTTTCTAAAAATTATGCTGTTTCCCTTATTGGAATTCTACCCTCCCTGATTTTCTTATCCAAGTCTTACCCACACTGAGGGTTTTCTTCTCTAGGAAGAAGAATTAGAATTTACACTGAGAAATTTCTTTTGTGAAATCTGTGAGATTTTATATTTACTTATCATTCCTGTAAACTTTAGTTGTCTCAATCCTCAAGAGGATTTTAAGTAACCAGTGGGCAAGGTCCATGGTGACTTCTCTTTTCCTCCACCTTGTTCTTCTTTTTGTTTTCCTCCTCTTCCTCTGTTTCATTTAACTGCTGGCCCAGCAATGGAGCTGAATATGTTTTCTATTTTAAGGTGTTTAATACAGGTTGTGGAATAGGGAAAGTTTTGGAGTTAGACAGATTTGTCTTTTAATTAATCTTCTGTGACCTACTAGTTTTTTGACCTTGGGCAAGTTTCTTCTCTTTCTTTTTCAGCGACCTCTTTAAAACTATATACTTTTAGTGTTGTTGTGAGAATTAACCTTGATAACAGGTATAACCTGTGTGACATACAGACATGTGCTCAACCACGTCCTATCTCTTCTTTTCAACTTTATTTTACTCATTTGACATTGTAGGGAATCTAATTATTTGTTTGAGTTGGGAAAATTTGTGTGAGATTCTAAATGAGACTTTTCTGACTGATCTGCATGGTGCTACTTTGAGGTGTTTGGGAAAGTAGACGATAAAAGGAAACAATCAAATAAATGGTCATTTTGGAGTAATTTCATCATCAAAAGGATGTTTTTGAAAAAGCATATTTTTTCCCTTCCTTTTCTTTCTTCTTCTTTCCTTTCTTTTCTTTATTCCTACCCGCCTTCTTTTTGAAAGCATAACACCTATGTCCAGAGATAAAATGCAATTTAAAAATGTTAATATTATGGTTTATAAGTAGACATACATATATGAGTGTAATTCAATTTTATGACATCTCAGACCAAGAAACAGGTGTCATCAAGTTCTTCCTTTGACAAACAGAAATCATTATGCTTAAATATTTTTGTTGACAAAGCACATTCCCTAAAAAGTTAGGACTGTGAATTTGAAACTGTACCTAGCTCTAGTTAGGCTTATCTTGCTATCATCTCAAATTTTATCTAATTCCAGTGGGTCAACTTGACATTTCTTTCCTATGTTTCCACTGATGATTTATCTTTTGATAATGTGCAGTATTAATTTCAATTATCCTAAACTGAATCTAATTTTGTTTCTTGCCCATATTTCTTTTCACTCAGGTCCACTTGTCCAGCTTCTATGTTCTTACTTGAAATTTGCAATACCACTCAACTTATCATGGACTGAAAATTTCATGAGCTTTCCTCCAAACCATTGCCAATGTTGGTAAATAAGACAGATTCAATTTCAGTCCTTTAATCACTTCTTGAGCTCCACTTTTATTATTGTTTTTCTTTGTTTGCAGCCCTGAAAATAGTTTTTATTCTACATTATTGTATTTTTATATAGATTAATTTTTGAGTATGAGATACAAATAAAATGTTTCCAGAATCAGAATGTATTATGTCTACTGTGCTTCAAATTTTTTTGTTTCTATCAAAATGGAAGTTTGAAGAAATTGCAGTTTTATAATGGACCAAATTTGCTTTGCCTTTTAAATTATTTTCTATGAACTTCCAATCTTTCTCTTGCTTTTCATTTGATCAGTTCAAAATTGGTAAGTTTTGTATACTCAGACTATGCATAGGGTTGGCTATTTGGTTTTATTCAATCTTGGGCAGCATGTTTAATAATATCTTTCTTGAGAAAAATTATTTATTTGATTTTTATAATAACTGCTCTAGTATAAGGAGGACAGCTTATACTTTTGGGACCCTAAAATAACCTTGGACAACTGAGAAATAGTGCTTCTAATTACCAAACATTTTTTTAAACTTGGCGATAATACTTGTTTCTAAATGTTTCTCATACTCATATCCATACAAACTTGTGTTTACTATTGATCTCATGACCTAATTTTCTTTCTGGGCCATTTTTTTTTCTAAGAAAGATGCATTTTCAAAATACCTGAGGACCATATTAAATTAAAAGAAGCATTTCCAGTATTAAAATTTTACTTGTACCTGCAGTCATCCTTCCCCTCTCTTTTGGCCAACCGTTTGGAATAACTTTGCCTAAAGCAAGCTCCTTTTTATTCCTTGCTTACCAGTACTTCAAAAAAATATATATATATCGACATGTGAAACTGACATTTTCCCCCTAGACTTAATGTGTATGCTTATGACTAATTATAAAATCCCAACTTTAACCTCAACTTCTTACCTCAACAAGCTCTAATAAAAAAGGAAGTATCTGAGAGTAGGGCATATCAAGGAATGATTTAAATACGAAGATGGCAGCTAACTTTAGTCTTACTCTATGAGTATATTTACTATTTTAATTACTGTATGCCTGATTTTTATTTCTCTTTGCCTTTGCCATTATTGATTTTTTTTTCCATTTGGCTTCTTTTGGTACCAATTTAAGGTAATGTTTTCTAAGAAGAAAAACACTTCTAGATTATTGCAATCTTCAATAATACAAACGAGTATTACATCAAAGATTTATAATCAGAGATTCCTTTGAATTTTTTATTTTTTGGTGTAAATGTGTATGTACTTGCCTATATTTAAAAAAAAAAAAACACCTTTTAATTTATATTGCTCAGAGCTAGTCTTATTCGAAATTTAAAATTAAACAAGGTTTTCCTTAAGTTTCCTAGCTTCTATTTAAATTTTTCTTTCTGGCACATTCAACAATTTAGTAACCAGGTACTCTGGGTGTTCATTTCTTGTATCCTGTTGATACAGGGAAGACAAAAGATGATTCCAAAATTTTCCCTTCTACAAGAATGAAACTTGTGGAAACTTTCCTGTGTTATCTTCCTTTAATTCCCTGAAATTAGCTACAACGGTTTGGATTAAATTATATGAACTTATTTATGTTAATGTATAAACTAGTCAAGATGTTATGAACCTCTCCCCAGATAGTCTGTCTTGTGTCTTACCAATAGAGAGAACCTCAGAAAGTGTGACTTAGTAGAAGAGGTAAATTTAATGATTTGGATATATGTCATGTTCCCCAAATCATACATAATGCATCTTTATCTGCCTGTTTTCTTCACAAGTAAAATCAGTTCTGCAGAGTAGACCTCAGTGTTAGGGGCTCATCTGGATTAACTGAATCTGATCATGTTTATATAATAACATTTTAATTGGTTTGATATGGTGCAGTATGCATTCAGCACAAAATTATTGATTATCTATGAAGTAAAATATAGTTATTGATCACATTTATCACATTTTAACATACTAGCAATTCAATAACTATCTCTAAAATTTAAAAATTTAATATATTTTTGAATGGATACTCATTGATATGACTGAAAAATTCAAAAAATGTAAAATGGTAGACAGTAATAGTTTCTCTCAAACCAATGTTTTTCAGCCACCTGATTTTTCTCCATATAAGAAACTAAAGTTATGCCTTTATAGCCTTACGGATATATTATATGCATATATAAACATGTACATAAATATGCATGTATTTTTTATCTTTTTAAAACAAATTGTAGAAGATTATAGTCACACATATGGAAGGTCATTATTTTATATTAGTACATAAAGATCTTGCTTATCCTTTTGCTATAAAAGCAACATATAGATATACCATAGTTTATTTAACTTGCCCCCTATTAAGGTATATTTAGATTATTTCCAAACTCACGTTAGTGTAAAAAATGCTACACTGAACAACCATAAATATGAGTTTTTGTACCCATGTGAGTTGAAATCAGTAACTATTAAATGAATAAAATTTGACTCCGATATTATTCCTTGCATCATAATTCAGTTTAGGTAAATTCAGTTTTCCTTTTATTAAGTCAAATTTATAAGCATTTCTAACTAAGACAGCATTTTGGACATTAAAAATAAGAGGAAATCATACTTTTTCTGAGCTATCTTTTGAAAAATAAAATGTTAAATGGTTGAATTATTTTAATTTATGAAAAGGAAAATAATTTGATTTTGGATTTTACCTATTCAGCTAAGGTGACATGAGAATGTTAGAAGATGAGGAATTTTCAGAATAATTTTGTGTGGTAAATCAAAGTATCAATGAAGGGGAAATAAAAAAGCTTTTATTCTTAGATCTACATCTAATTACAGTAGTTGTGAATCTGGATATGACAAAGTTTTTGGTTTTCCTGCTTCCCACGCTTGGTGTTGACTATGGGGGGAAAAGCAGCATTCATTTGGGGATGATTACATTATGGATACAGAGACAAAATCCCAACATCTCTCTTCCTATAATTACGTTTTCACCTCCTCATGCGGTGCACACCTGTGCCTTGTTGGCAATTGTACTCAATGGGAAGTCACACATCACATAGCTCCAGTAAGGGAGGAAATTAGTTTCTTGCAATATGTGTCCTTTCAGATGACACAGGATGTTTCTCACTGAAGTTCTGCAAACTAAATAAATAAAAAGTCAGGAAAAAAACTTTGAACAGAATTCAGTACCAGAGAGTGTCTGGCATGAAGGGTACAGATCTGCATGCCATGGGTGATGGAATCATAATGACTTTAGTAAATGCTCACGTCTCAATTTATTTAAAATTTAATAACAATTCAAGGAAGTAAGCTTTAGAATAAAATTATGTATACTAACTCTGCACTTTGCATGAATTTTCAGGCTGGCTCAGCTGAACAATAGGATGTGGCAGTGTGTTCATCTGCCATGAGTTCAACGTTACCTTTCCCTGCCCCACTCCCACCCAGCCTTATTGGAAATGTTCTGTAGCTGGGTGACTTTTCCACTGCAAAACTTTGTCTAAATTTTTCCTCTAAAGTCAATTTCATCTTGAGCTCTGGGGATTGTTATTTTGTTGGATATTCTTCAGCTTCTTAGATATTTATTCTTTTTATATATTTTTTAACAGTTATTAGCTACTTTCAGGCAATCTCTCTTTTTTGTGACTTAGTTTTATATGTTCACTATTTGGACCATGATTTTTTTGAATGTGTTGCTCTACCTCTTTGATACAATAAATGTCTGTGTCTAAGGGGAAACTACTACATTTGTGTATTTAATTAGCAGATTTGGATTACTCAATAACAGATTAGAGATATGATTAGAGCATAGCAAAGAAGGGAAATCACTCAAAATTTTATATGAAAACATGGATATTTCACAAATAAATATAAAAGTAGTCATAATTAGAAAAATGGGAACTTTCATTGAAATTTCTTACACTACTTTTATGACTTAGTGTTTATTTTATTTGAAATTACATCTGAAGGGGACTGTGAAATCTCTTCTAATGCTTAAGTCCTTTAATAATTTTAATTCGATCCTTTTCATGTACTCTCCTAACCAGTATTTGTTCTTCTTTCCAAGTTTCTAGATTTTAGAAAAAAGAAAGCTGTTTTTTTCCCTCCTAACATCTACCTTCCCTCACCTTCCTTTTATGAGGCAGGCTGTTATGGGCAGCAAATAGAGTTGTAGTTCAGAAATCTTGATCTACATCAAGAGTTGACAAACTATGGCTCATAAACCAAATCCAGACCACCACCTCTTATTGTATGGCCTGACTTCTAAGAAGGGTTTTACACCTTCTTATGGTTGAAAAAAATCAAAAGAAAAATAATATTATTTTATGACAAATAAAAATTATATAGAATTGGGAGTCTTCCATTTCCAGGGAGATGATGTAGATGAACTTTTAAATACTCTTCCCTTTAAGTACATCTAAAAACATTGTATATAGAAAAAATGTAAGAAGACCTTGAAAGATGGAGAGAAAAAGGCCTACCAACTAGGGATCTCAGGATCCAAGAAATAACATCATGGTAGGTTCTTTGTGGGTTTTTTTTTTGGTTTTGTTTAATGTTTTTTTTTTCTTGCATCATATATTCAATATTTGGAGATAAAGAAGCTAGCAACCCAGAATTATTAATGGCACAGGCAAAAACAACCACCACCACAACAAAAGCCTACTCTCTCTAGGTAAACCAGTAAAGAAACAGCCTAGAAAGACAGAAAACTTTTAGACAGTAACTGCTATACCCCAGCCAAATGCCGTGGAAAACTGTAGCCCAACTCCTAATCTTGTCTGCAAAGACAGGAAAAATTAAATAGAAATGTAAAAAAAAAAAAAAAAAATGGAGAAGGAACAAGCAGGAAAAGTAATTAACTAAATTAAATGGCAGACATAAGTCCTAACAAATCAATAATTGCATTAAATGTAAGCAATCTAAAGTATACCAATTAAAAGACAAAGACTTGCACAGTGGATTAAAAAAAACTTGTCTACACATAAAAAAAAACTCACCTCAAATGTGATAGTATAGTTAGGTTGCTCTTTATACATCATGCAAACATTAATCAGGAGAAAAAAGAATAGTATATTAATATCAACTTCATTACAATCTTAAATATGTATGTATCAAACAACAGAGCTGCAAAATCCGTGAAGCTAAAATTGATAAGCAAGAAATAGATAAATGTGGAGGCTTCAACATTCATATATTACTTTCCGAAGCCTGAAATAACAAATTTTCACGGCCTTGATGGCCTAAAACAACAGAAATATATCCTCCCACGGTTCTGGAGGCCAGAACTCTGAAGTCATAGTGCTTTAAGGGTTGGTTCCTTCTTGAGGTTCTAATGGAGAATCTCTTCCATGCCTCTCTTCTAGCTTCCAGTGGCTGCCAGCAATCCTTGGCACCCCTTGGCTTGTATACGTACCACTCCAACCTCTGCCCCCATCTTCACATAGCCTTCTGTTCTGTGTCTCTGTGTCTCAAATCTCTCTCTTCCTTTCTTTTTAAGGACATATATA
>NW_012140525.1:1312532-1405077 GCF_000956105.1 Propithecus coquereli | reverse complement strand
ATAAGATCACATTCACAGCTTCAAGGTGAAGATATCATTCAATCCATTACAACTCCCAAGTTGACAGAACAACTAGATAAAAAAAATGTCAATGATATAGAAAAGCTTAACATCATCATCAATAAGATCTTTTTTTTTTTGACAGATGAGAATCTGAATTTTGTTCAGAGAAAGTGGTTGCCCCATGTCAGGGACTGTTTGAGTGATAAATTATCCTATTTTTTTCTTTTTTTTACCTTTCTTTTTCTTTTTTTAAATTTCAGAATATTATGAGGGTAAAAACATTTTGGTTACATATAATGCCTTTGTCTCACCCAAGCCAGAGCCACAAGCATGCCCTTCCCCCATATAATGTGCTCCATACCCATTAGTTGTGAGTTTACCCACCCCCACCACCCCCCTTCCACCTGACCATCACCCGATGAATATTACTTTCATGTGAACACCTTAGTGTTGATCAGTTAGTACCAATTTGATGGCGAGTACATGTGGTGCATGTTTTTCCATCCTTGTGATACTTTACTTTGAAGGATGGGCTCCAGCTCTATCAAGAATAATGTAAGAGGTGCTAGTTCCCCATTTTTTTCAGTTGAGTAGTGTTCCTTGGCGTACATATACCACATTTTATTAATCCACTCATGGATTGATGGGCACTTGGATTGTTCCACATCTTTGCAATTGTGAATTGTAATGCCATAAACATTCGAGTGCAGATGTTTTTATTATAGAATGTCTTTTTTTCCTTTGTGTGGATGCTTAGTAGTGGAATTGCTGGATCAAATGGTGTTTCTATTCTTTGAGATATCTCCAAATTACTTTCCACAGGGTTGAACTAATTTTCAATCCCACCAGCAGTGTAAGAGTGTTCCAATCTCTCCACAGCCACACCAGCATTTGTCATTTTGGAACTTTTTGGTAAAGGCCATTCTCACTGGAGTTAGGTGATATCTTATTGTGGTTTTGATTTGCATTTCCCTGATGAAGAGAGATGTTGAGCACTTGATTTTCCGTATGACAATTATTGGCGTATATGTATGCCACTGATTTGCGTGCATTGATTTTGTATCCTGAGACTTTACTGAATTCGTTTCTCAATTCCAGGAAGCTCTTGGTTGAATCCTTGGGATTTTCTAAATATAATATCATATCATCAGCAAAGAGTATGAGTTTGACCTCTTCTGTCCCCATTTGGACACCCTTAATTTCCCTCTCTTGTCTGATTGCTCTGGCAAGGACTTCCAGCACTATGTTGAATAGAAGGGGAGATAGTGGACAACATTGTCTGGTTCCAGTTCTAAGTGGGAATACTTTCAATTTTTCCCCATTCAGTATGATATTGGCTGTGGGTTTATCATGTATGGCTATAATAATTTTAAGGTATGAGTACCTATACCTATTTTGTTAAGAGTTTTTATCATAAAAGTGTGCTGAATTTTGTCAAATGCTTTTTCTGTGGCTACTGAGAGAATTACATGGTCTTTGTTCTTGCTTTTATTTATGTGGTAAATTGCATTTATAGATTTGCATATGTTGAATCATCCTTGCATCTCAGGGATAAAGCCCACCTGGTCATGATGAATTATTTTTTTGGTGTGCTGTTTAATTTGGTTTGCTAAGATTTTGTTGAGGATTTTTGTATCTATATTCATTAGGGATATTGGTCTGTAGTTTTCTAATCAACATTAATAGAACCTTACACTGAAGAATACAGTATACACATTCCTTTCAAGCATCCAACGAACATGTAACAACACAGACTTTTTCTGGGCATAAAACAAACCTCATTAAATTTAATAGTATTGAAATTATCCATGACGATGCCAATAATGATAAGGAGCTACACAAAGTATTAAAATCAAATGACCACCTTTGCTGCTTTTATCTCATGTAGCTCTCCCATGTTCGTGTTGGCACCACACAGATATCTGTCAATATCAATATTGTATCACAATCTCCAGTGTTTTACTGTGGTGTTTTCATACAATAGTGTATGGTATAGCTTCAGCCCTAGCTCTTCCCAATCATACCCTTTTAAATATTTGGACACTAAGCAACACACTTCCAAATAATTTATAGGTCAAGGAGGAAGTTTCGATGGTAATTTAAAAAGTTGGATTGACTGAAAGTTAAAAGACAACAAGCCAGATTTGTGAGATATAGCTAAAGCAGCTCTGAGCGGGAAATTTCTAACACTAAAAGCTTAAATTAGGTAAGAAGAAAAGTCTCAAACCAATAATCTAAGCTCCAATATCAAGAACCTAGAATAAAGTGACCAAATTAAACGCAAAGCAAGAAAAAGGAAAGAAATGAAAAGAAACTATGAGATAATATGCCTCATGAATATAGACACAATGATGCTTAACAAAATGTTAGGAAATAGAATTCAGCAATACATAAAAAATTATATAACATGACCAAGAGGGGTTTATTACTGAAATGGAAGTTTGGTTCACTATATAAAAATAAATCAATATAGTTCACCATGTTATCAGACTGAAGAAGAAAAATTATATGGTCATATCAAATGATGCAGAAAGAAAATTTGACAAAATTTATTCATTATAAAAAAACTCAGAAATTTAGGAATAGAGAACTTCCTCCATTTAATCATGTACAAAAACCCTACAGCTAACATTAGGTTTAAAGTAAAAGACTGAATGCTTTCTTCCTTAGGTCAGAAATGAGATAAGAATATCAACTTTCACCCCTCTTATTTGAAAATAGTACTAGATGTTTTAGCCAGTGTGATAAAACATAAAAAAGAAATAGAAGGCATACACATCTGAAAGAAAGAAATAAAACTTCTTTATTTGCAGATGCCGGATGCCATGATTGTCTACATAGCAATCCCAAGAAATCTAACAGAAAGGCTCTTAAAACTAATAAGTAGTTTCATCAAAGTTGCAGGATACAAGAAAAACATAAAAATCAATTGCATTTCTATAAACCAGCAATAAACCTATGGACACCAAAATTAAAAATATAATTTACAGTATCATTTACAGAAAACCATTAAAAAATACTTAGGTGTAAATTTAACAAAACATGTACAAGACTTGTGTGCTAGATACTACAAAACACTGATGAAAGAAATAAAAGATCAAATGAATGAAGGGACATACAAAGTTCATGGGTTAGAAGACTGAACATAGTAGAGCTGTGTCAATTCTCCTCAAATTATATAAAGGTTAAATATAATTCCTACTAAAATCTCAGCAGCTTTCTGTAGATATAAACAAAAGTAGTCTAAAATGTATGTCGAAAGGAAAGGAATTGAATAGCTAAAACAATTTTTACAAAGAAGAATAAAGGAGTACAAGATTTTAAGACCTTTTGTATAGCTATAATAATCAAGATTGTGTGGCACTAGCAGAAGGATGGACACAGACCAATGGAACAAAGTAGAAAACCCAGAAGTAGGCCACAGAATTACACTCATCAGATATTTTTTTTTTTTAAGATAGAGTCTTGCTCCATTTTCTGGGCTAGAGTGCAGTGGCATCATCATAGCTCACTGTAACCTCCAACTCCTGGTCTCACGCGATCCTCCTGCCCAGCCTCTAAAGTATCTGGGACTAAAGGCACGTGCCACCATGCCTGGCTAATTTTCCTATATTTCTTGTAGAGATGGCATCTTGCTATGTTGCCTAGGTTGGTCTTTAACTCTTGGCTTCAAGTGATCCTCCTGCCTTGGCCTCCCAAAGTGTTAGGACTATAGGTGTGAGCCACCACACCCCTCCTCAATGGATTTTTGACAATAGTTCATAAGCAATTAAATGTAGGATGGATAATCTTTTGAACAAATGGTGCTGGAAAAATTGAACATCCATAAGTGAAAAAAAAAAAAAAAAGAAAAAAGGAATCTGAACTTAAACCTCCTGCCTTAAACAAAAATTAACTCAAAATGGAGAATGGACTTAAATATAAACTAAAACCAGAAACAAGTAAACATTATTATATTTTACAAAACTATAAAATATTTTTAGAAAAAACTTAAGATCTTCTAGATCTAGGAGTAGGTCAATAATTCTTGGGTGTGACACTAAAATCACAACGTATAAAAAAATCAATAATTGAAAACTTTTGTTCTGTAAAAAAGACAAGCTACAGGCTGGGAGAAAATGTGAAAACCGTATGTTTGACAAAGAATTAACATCAAAAATACTTGGAGAACTTTGAGAATTCAGTGATAAAAATCTAATTAAAAATAGACAAAAGAAATGAATAAACATTTTGTTGAAGAGGATATATTATTTTATGTAGCTTAAGCACATGAAAAAATGTTCAATATCATTACTCATTAGGAAAATATAAATTAAAGCTACAATGAGATATTACTATACAGGTGCTAAAATAAAAAATAGTGATAACACCAAATGTTTTCAAGGATGCAGAGAAATTGAATCACTGATACTTTACTGGTGGTAATATGAAATGAGACAACTAGTCTGGAAAAGAATGTGGTAGTTTCTTAAAAAACTTAACATACAACTACTAAACTACCGAGTAATTGCACTACTACACATTTATTACATAGAATTCAAAACTTATGCTCACACAAACATCTAAGCATGATTGTTCATAGTGTTTTATTCCTCATAGCTCAAAACTGGAAATAACCCAAATATCCTTTAATGAGTGAATGGTTAAACAAACTGTGGTACATCTATACCATGCATTACTACTGAACAATAAAAAGGAACAAACTATTGATACATGCAACAGTTTGGATGGATCTCCAAAAAATTATGCTGAATAAAAATAGCCAATCTCAAATCGTTGTTATGATTCCATTTGTATAACACTTTTGAAACAACAAAATGATACAAATGGAAAATAGATTAGTGGTTGCTAGGGGTTAAGTTTGGGGAAAAGGAAAGTGAGTGTTGTTGTAAAAGGGTAAAAGGAGGGTTCGTTGTGGTGATGGAGATGTTCTGTATGTTGACTGCATTAATAAATATCCTAGTTGCTATATTGTACCATCATTTTGCAATATATTACCATTGGGGAAATAAGGTAAAGTGTATATGGATTCTTTCTGTGTTATTGCTTACAAATTCAGTCTATCTACAGTTATCTCAAAATAAATATTACAAAATTATAGGAAATTCAAATTTTAATGTCCATAAATAGCATGTTATTGGTACACAGTCATACTCATTTGATTATGTACCATCCATACATGCTTTTGTGTTATTATGGCAGAGTTAAATAGTTGTTGCAGAGACCTTATGGCCTGAAAAGCCTAAATGATTACTCTCTTTGGTCTTTATAGAAGCTATTTGCCAAATCCTGATCTATGTGACAAAGTTTCCTCATTTATCTCTGCTTCAGCAGCTCTGTTTTTTGCCAAGATTTCTTAACATTTCCTTGATGTCTCAGTCCTGACCCAGACTTGCCACTGGTCATGTCTTCAGGAAGAGAATGTAATGAGCTTCTGGTCAGTGCTCTGCTGCCAGCTTTATTTCCAGTTCGGTCCAGAGCTCACCTTGTATTGTAACTCTGAAGACTCATCTTTTGCTTTATTTCTAAGGACAGCCTTTTCAGTGTATCCCATTTTAAATAGGCGATCCCTGGGTGTCTGCCTTGAGAATTTTTTTTTTTTTTTGGTAGATTTGTTTGTTTTTGAAACATGGAAAATACCTTGCTCTGGATTTCTTTATTCAATAAATTTTATTACATATAAATATTTAGCATCTTTATCTGACCCTAGAAATTTGGGGTCAATAAGGCAAACAGTTTCACACCCTCACATAGCTTAAATTCTAGTGAGAGAAACAGGCAACATACAAATAAACAAAGAAATAAGAGAATTTCAGAATATAAGAAAGTGCTGGGAAGAGAATAAATAGTGTGGCATGATAGGGATTGGAAGGATGGTTGGATTTAGAAGAGGCAGGCAGAGGTGTTCAGTCTGAGGAGGGAACTGTGTCACTCTGCCCCCTGTGAAAAAGTAGAACCAACAAGAGAAACTCTTGGGGAAGAGCACTCCAAGGCTTGTTGAGAGCAATTTCCAAAGGTCCAAAATGCCATTTGCTTGTAAAGCGTAGCTTGTTTGAGCAACAGAAGTGTGGCCGGTGTGGCCGGTTTGTAGTAGATGGTATATGAGATTAATTGGAAGAGATAGCAAAGACCAGACCAGCTGGGGCCCTGCAGACCATGGCAATCAATGAGGAGTTCAGGCTTTATCGTAAACGCAGGCAAACCATTTGAAGATTGTAAGCAGAAGAATATCCTGAGCTAATTTATGTTTTTAAAACAATCATGTTCAATGCTTTATGGAGAATAGAAAAGTTGAAGCAATGTATGTCACTTTGTAGTCAACTTCTTTGTAAGGTCACTCTTGTAGTAGTCTGGACAAGAGATGACAAGGTCTTCGTATGTCTTTTAAAATTAGTTTCATTAAAATTGCATGTTCAATTAATAAAGGAGGGGAAGGATACGAGAATAAAAGTGGCATCAGAAGTAATTATTTTCAAAAGCTTAGTGTGGGGCAGAAGCCATGAGTAATAATCTTAGCACGTTGGCCACTTGATCAGCGGAGGACTGAGAATCCTAGGAAATCAAAAGGAAAGGAATGTTCATGCTAATATGAAGGATCACTTCCAGGGTGGCTTGGTTCACTCAATTATGGAGGCTGGCATACTCTAACTTTGTAGGGTTAGCAGTCTGAAGACCCAGGAAAGAGTTGATTTTGCAGCTTGAGTCCAAAGGCAATTTGCTGGAAGAATTCCCTTATCCTCAGGGGAGGTCAGTCATTTGCTTAAGGCCTTCGACTCACTGGATAAGGCACCCAACATTATGGAAAGTAATCTGCTTTACTCAAAGTCTACTAATTTAAATCTTAATCTCATCTAAAAAATATCTTCATAGCAACATCCAGATGTGATTGACCAAATGTCTGGGTACTGTGGCCTAGCCAAGTTGAAACACAAAATTAGCCATCACACCTAAGTAAATTGAATTCTAGGTACCACAACCCTGAAGAGACCACGCAGGCCAAGGCATAGGAACCTTAGCAGTAATAGGTTGAGACAGATGACCAATGACCAGAGGGACACACCCTGGCTTTGGGACTGCACAAGTCTTGTCACAACCTTTGTTGAGGAAGTAGATAAAGTACCTCAGGGAAAGCAATCAGTAATGGAAAGGTCTCTCTCTCTCTCTCTCTCTCTCTCTCTCTCTCTCTCTCTCTCTCTCTCAGGAATATGGATAAAGCAGCAATTTCATTTTATAACAGTGGCTAGAAACAAGTTTGAATGGCGTTTGTAATTGAAGAGTTGTCTCTGGCCTTGAATTGTACCTATATCTTTGTGAACTCACAAGAAAAATCTAGGCCAGGAATATGTGCTCCTCATTTTACTTGCATGAAGAAGTTTGATTTCTCTTTATTCTACTGCAAAATATTTTAGAGCAAATCACTTCCATTGCTATGTAAGGCTCCAAAATAAAACCAATGCTTTACTCTAGTCCCCCCACATTGCAGGGACTGACAGGAGAGAGCACAATCACCAAGATTGGCTGTTTCTTTTTAACATTGCCCCTTGGTCTCCTGGTACAAAAACATTCCTTTAATGCCTGAGGCAATCTAGTATAAGAAAAATATATATATATGTGAGTTTTGACTGAAACTGAGCTAGTTTCACTTTTTGGCTCTAACATTTTTGATTGCATTTTCTTACTTAGGTAGTCTGAGCCTCAGTTTTCTTATCTATAAAATGGAAATAACAATTGCTCCCTTGTAAAGCTGTTGTGAGGAATAAATGAGACAATATATATGTGTTCAAGGAACATTGGACTTCTTTTCTTCTAGCTCCCACTGAATAAGAAAAGGTAACTATTAGGATATTTCGGAAAATGTCTCAATATTCTAAAGGATTAGGATTATTCAGAAAAAAATAAATAAAGAATCATTTTCAAACTTTAAATGTTGTATACTATGGCTCAATATCAAATTTTTGCTTCTTTTGTACTCTTTGTAGTATTTTTTTAAGATTCCCATATTACATTGATTTCCAGAGAGGTTAATCCATAATTTTTATTTCTAAAAAGTAAGTGTTTTTGGTATGCTCATCTGTTGCCTATTTATGGTATCAACAAAACAGTTCTTATCAAATGGTATCAAAGTGGAAAACCAAATGAAACATTGAGGGCATTCATTGTGTTTCATTTGCACTGATTAGTGCTTTTAAAAGGAAATTAAGATTTTTTTTCATAGATTCTCAAGCAAATTTTTACTGGATTTGAATTTATGTCCATAGATTAATAGTGTCACATTTTTACATTTTTTTTTTTTTTACATAAAACGGCCATGAGATTAAACAGGGCCCAACCTGCAAGGGGATAATAAAGAAATCAGACAGTAGATCAAATAAAAAGCAGTCACTGAATCACATATAAATCTGATTTACCCTGATACTTCCATTTGGTTTGATTTTCATGGATATCTCTTTGTCTAGAAATTCCAAATGTATCCTCTTAAAAAAGATGCTTCAATATTTCTGAACTGAAGGACACTCTGAGCACGGAAGTTCAGCAAATGGGGAGACGGGAGACCCATATGGCAAAGGTATGGGATCAATAAATATAACTGTACCCAGGGAAATATTCCCCAATCATGTAATATTTCAAAGGACTGCTACCTTCTAAAAAGAGCAACAGAACTAAAAACTAAAATAATCCTTGGAAATCTAAAGCAATTTGGTAATTCCAAGCTAAATAAATGTTGATTTAATTTTGACATTGGGTATCTAACATTGGTTTCACCCTGTGCCATTCAGAACTGAGTTTATTCCAGGAAGGTTAAGTAAATTGTATGTAAACGTAGTGTCAGTATAATAGTGATGATGGGAGGAAAGTATAAAAAGTAATTATTAAAAGTAATAAAAGGCCGGGCGCGGTGGCTCACGCCTGTAATCCTAGCTCTCTGGGAGGCCGACCGGGCGGATTGTTTGAGCTCAGGAGTTCGAAACCAGCCTGAGCAAGAGCGAGACCCCATCTCTACTAAAAATAGAAAGAAATTAATCGGACGACTAAAAATATACTAAAAATAGAAAAATCAGCCAGGCATGGTGGTGTGTGCCTGTTGTCCCAGCTACTTGGGAGGCTGAGGCAGGAGGATCGCTTGAGCCCAGGAGTTTGAGGTTGCTGTGAGCTACAATGACGCCACTGTACTCTACCTGGGGCAACAGAGCGAGACCCTATCTCAGGAAAAAAAAAAGTAATAAAAATATAATTGATACATACATTTCAAACTTTTAAAATTATGTAGCAGAGTTATCATAGCTTCCAGATAGAAGTCTTATATCTGTATCTTCCCTCTTCTCTTCAGCATCCAAAGGGATTGTAGATGTAGTATCAAGACATAAGAAAAGCCTCTGAAAAGCATTTTAGGTTCATCAAGTAATAGGGCTAGAAAGGGATTGTCTGCTCCAACCTACTCGTTTCACAGAGGTAGAGACTGAGACCTAGAAATGGCTTATGTTGAGTGACAAAAATTCCAATTGGCATATAGATTGCACAATCGAATTAGATAAGGAGTTATTGTTATGAAACTATTTATTACATGTAAACATCCATTATAGGGACAAATTTGAAGATATAGTTCTTTCGGATGTACTTGCCATATAAAGGAGAAGATATGAGAAGATAAAAAGAGGAGAAGACAAAAGTACTGAGAAAGATAGACAGGGATCGGTCTGATCCAGATTATTTTGGAGGGGTTTGAAATTGGCTCTGCCCAACCCATTGGTATCATTTTTTTCATTTCTGTAATTTGTCAAAAAAAAAAATTCACCAGACAAGCAGGCAAGAATGACTTTATTCAAGGCTATTGCAACAAGGATAGAAATTATTGTAATAGAGTAGAGAGATTGAACTCAGCTCTGCTGAAACAAAAGAGAAGCATTTTTAAGCATTGAAGTGAGCTAGTGGAAAAGTAGTGGAGAACATTGGTCAATGAGATGAGGCCATGTGCATTTGCCAATGGTAGCTCAACAAAGTTGGGTTTCTACCCTCCCCGGAGACTAGGAGATAGAGTATTATTTTTTTTATTTTTTGTAGGGACAGGATCATGCTATGTTGCCCAGACTGGACTCAAACTACTGGACTCTAGAGATCTTCACATCTCTGTCTCCCAAGTAGCTGGGATTAAATCCACTGCACCTGCCTGTGTCATTTTTGATAATTACATTTAAAACGATGGTGTCTAGGTTCTAGAGAAAGATCATTCCTGGATTGTAAAACTGGCAAGAGCTGGGAGAGGATTACCTCTCAAAGTGGCAGAGAAAAAATTTACAGTTGCAAGTTTTCTGAAGTAAATGTTCTAAGAAAAGAGAAATCTGGAGCCTATAGTCAGGAAAACTCCTGTCTAAAATTTAGATAAGCTGAGTTAAATGTTCAGGTTGTCTGAGTCTGACTTCATTACGTCATGTCTAGCTTCACACATGACTTTTGTACTTACCTAAATGAGTCTCGTAATCCTCATAAAATGGTATTGCCACCATTTTGCAATGAAGAATCAGAAGTTCAGGAACATCATGTCTCAAAATAAGGACTTGAATGAAGTTGCATTTAGGTTTCTGACTCGAAGTCTAGTACTTATTCTACTACATTAGCTTGTTTCTTTAAAACAACAACTACTATTTGGGTAATATTTACAGTTTCTATAGCACTTTCATGTAGATTATCCAATTTGTGCTTCACACTGAGGCAGAGGTAGAGAGCCTGTAATTATCTTCAATTATAAATGAAGTAATTGGAATGCTGACAAATTAAGTTACTTTTCAGATAATGAGATTGGAATCCACATCTCCCAATGCCATTATCTAATGAATTAAACACATATTTAGACAAATACCCAATATGTGTCAAGTTCTATGTTAAGAGCTAGGAATTCAAAAGGAAGCAAGTTCTCTGCCCTCATGGAGCTTGCATCCTGATGAGAAAAGGTAGAATGAAAAAAAGAAATGTGAGAACAAGATAATGACAAAGAAGGATAATGATTATGAGAAAAAACATAACCTGTCATAGCGGGTGGTGTATGCCTCTTTGGATTAGGGGTTTGGGAAGGCTTCTCTGAGTGAACATTTGAGCTGAGAAATGGCATAATAACATTCCTAACAGAAGGGACAGAAATTATGCAAGCCTAGAGAAGGAAAATAATCTGCAAAACACTTAGGAAGTGCTGGGCACAGTTCCAAGTCTTTTATGAATATGAATCAATTAATACTCATAGCATCCTTTTGAGGAAGCTACTATTATTATTCCCAAGTTACAAATGGGGGAATTCTCCCCTCTTGCACAGAGAAGTTAAGTAAATTGGCCAACATCACACAGCTGGGAAGAGGCAGAGCCAGGGCTGTGATTTACACTCGGTAGTCTATGTTCTTAATGTGCCACATGCTGCTGGCTGATGGAGGTGCAGGAGGAAGGCTGGTGTGGCCGAAGCATGATGAGAAGGTAGAAATGTTGACAAAGAGGAGGTTAAAGAAGTGTCCCAGGAGTCAGATCATGCAGGGCTTGTGAGCCATTGGAAGAAGTATTTTATTCTATAAACTATAGAAATACACCAGAAGGTTTTCAACTCCGTGTCTTCATGAGATCTGATTTACCTGCAACACTTTGTTTCTCTCTTACTAACGCTTGATATTTATGTTTACGAACTAACTGCTCCTGAGCCAAATACCGTTAGCCTTCCACCTGGGATAAGAGGTGAGAGGAGAGAGGAAAAGGGTGTAGGTGGGAAGAGCTGGGGCTGAAGCTATACCATATACTGTTCTATGGAAACACCCAGTGAAACAGTGAAGGATGTGATACAATATTGATATTTACAAATATCTGTGTGGTGACAACATGAGATAAAATCACTACAGGTGGTCATTTCATTATATCATTTGGTGTAACCCCTTATCGCTGGTGGTGTAGTTATGTATATTTTTTCAACAGGCGCATTTATGCCTTATTTCTCAAAGTTGATTGCATGTTGATCTGCTGATTTATCTCTCTTTGAAGAGATCATGTTTATTTTTAGTGTGTCAGGACAATATATCGAGGTCAAAGTATACATGAAAATAACCAGTATCCTCCACAAGAGATTCAGGAGGAAAGTTACAATTCTTTCTTCACTTTGAACACATGGAGCTTAGGTGGATATTTGATATATACTTGGGAAAGAATGTAATGGATGTATTGAAAGTTAATGGGAATAAAAAAATTAAGCAAAATGTACATGACCGGCTGTCTTAAAAATCAAGGTTTAAAATTCTTTTCAACAGTTTGCATTGTAGGTTTTATAATCTTTTTAACATCTTGAAAATAGAAACACTTGCAAAAAGATTTAGTGACTTTCAAGTCAAGCAAATTACCTGATGAATGGAGATCGTACAAGAATATCTTTCCTAATGGAAATGGCTAAGATGACTAAAGACCCTTAAAATCAAAACACTAAAAACATTAAGCCAATTAAGTTCCAATGAGCATACTTTTCTGTAGGCAAGAGATTGTTTACAGCAGTTTTCAATGAGTTTTTTTTTTTAATGATATTTGGGTGATGAAGTGGCTATGACACTATTACAATATGGAAAGAAAAGTTGATGGCACTTCTCTCCCTCATTATTTGCAGCACTTCCTGCAGTACAGTTGGTGGTCTTGTTACAGGCAGAAGGGCCCACTCAGCATATCCAGTACCAGATATTTCCTACTTATGAAGTTGCATCTGAGGAAGATTGAAGATGAATGCACTGAGAGCTCTGAGTGTCACAGGATGAAGCTCATGTGAGTGCCAGTGGAAACACATTTATTCCTGGGAGTGAACATTTCTTTTACTTTTCTCCCTGGACTTTTGTAGAATATCTTTCAACGAAATCTAGGTAGGGATTGCTTTACTTAACAAATCTGGCCTCTAGATTGTCTGTTTGGTAAAGTCTCTCAGAATCTCCAATGTGCCAGACACATGCAGCTGTTCTCATTTGATTATCGACTTAACTATGAAATGTGTCTCCTGCCATTTGCTTGTGAGGGTAGCTTTGGCAGAGTTGGGGAGAAGGAGAAAAGGTAATTCTGTGTCAGTTAAAATGCATCAACATTTTAATTGTTTTTCTTCATTTTCTGATCAAATAACTCTGGAAACTTTGCCCACTTGTCTTCCGTGTGGAAATTCTGAGCAATCATTCTGCCCTGAAGGTTCTTGGTGCTATGGTATATCCATTTGGCCCTGTTTCTCTTTAGTGTGATTTCATATTCATGAATTATTGTTTTTCCTCTCTGTAATAAGGCACAGGACAAGATACTGGACAGGGAGGGAGAATAATACCATTACTGTTCATGGAGAAATATAATTATGAAAAAACTATCCTGTTGCCTTGCAGCACTGGGGATAAACTGCCATGATTTGGAAGCATTTTGTGAATTTGCAAAGATCTTCAAGACCAACTATAGTTTACCATGTTAATTTCTTACTGATTTTTAGCAATTTCAAATTCTTAAAGCTTAGCTTAGCATGCACTTCTAAGCTTTTTAATTAGATCTGTATACACAAGTCCAAACTGTTGATAGAACTTTTATGAATTGTTTTAAGCCCTGGGAGCAAGAAAAAGAAAGAAGCACTTCATTATTTTATTTGGTAGTTATTTTTCTTATGAGGATTGAGGTGAACACAAAGGAGAATTTTGCTCTTTTGTTATAATATTTTATATATTCTAAAGCTTTTTATATTATTTGGTTTTGATGTCATTCCCACTGTGTTAGAACATGACATTTTCATTCCTGGTGTTAAAATAAATTTCATAAAATAAGAAAACTGCTAAGATTTTATTTTGTTTTAGAAAGAACATATATTTTCCATTTAATTTTCTAGACTGGTAATTCAGTTACTGAGAGGCCCATAAATTCCTCTTTTATAAACTGGAGAATTACAGAATGATTTACTGAGAGCAATACATACGGAACAAAATGTAAAAGTTTTATAATCTCTGCTTCTCAGTGAGAGATGTGGTTAAACATCTTCCAGTTGGAGATTTTGCTTCCTGCATCAATAGGACATGACCTGTCTTGCACCCACTTTCATCACCTTTCACTGGGATTAATTTAGAGCTCCTCCCACCCCAACCTGACTGGTCCCTTCACCTTCATTCTTTCACATCGCCAACTAGCTCACTGTGCATTTTGGTAAAAAGCCCTCTGGCTGTTGGTGCAAGACCTGGCTCTGACTCTGGTTTATGCCACCAAATAACACTATGATTGTAGGTGAATTATTTTTATAATAATCTCTTCTCAACATGCCTCAAAGAGTTTCGTGATGGGAACATAAGATGAGATACATTGAGGTGCTTGTAATGACAGTGCCACATAAATAAGAGACATCATTATTCCTGAAGCACAGCCATTCCTTTTCAAAAATCTTCAGTCATTCCTTCTTGTCTAAACCCAAATTTCTCTTGTCATTCAAAGTCTCTAGTCTCCCACTTTAACATAGCCTGAATTCACCAACCTTTCTGATCTTGTTTCCCTCCTCTCTCTTTCATGAACTCTTGACTCAACTGTTTTCCAAATTCTGGACTTTTAACATGTTAATTTCTCTACATAGAATCATCTTCCCCAAATATTCAATTTCTTCCCCTCCATTGATGTCTTTCATCCTCCTGCATAGGGAAGTAATCCCTCATATTACTGAAAAACCATAACTGATAGTCTTTGTCTTATCACTTTATATAATATTTATAGAAAGACCCTATCTCCTATATTATACATTCCTGAAGGGTTCTTTATACCCCAGAATGCCTATAGCTTCCCCATGTATATTTTAGCTGCTCTGTAAATACTTGATAAATAAATATAAAAGAGCCTACCATTTTTCTTATTTCCTGAAGTCCTTGCAAAAAGTTTTTGTGCTTCTAAAGGTCCTTAAAATTACCTGTCATTATGATGATGGTAACAAGTATGCACAAGTAGCAAAAATATGCACATTTAATTAGATGTTAGCCTTCATTTTTAACTGAAAATTAGGTAATGAGAACATCTTTCATTAAAAACTACTCTATCTCTTTGCTCAGAGATCTGTCACTGAGGGTTATCAATTTCTTCTGACAATCCCCTCATGTTAATAATTTCTCTTATTTGGACTTTGAATCTCAGGGACAAGATACCAGAATATTAGAAGTAAGAGATGAAGAATAAAAGGGAGTCATATCTAGCTTGTGGTTGTTTTATTCCTTGGCCATACTAGAGATAATGTGTGTGTATGTCTGTGTGTGTGTGTGTCTGTGTGTGTGTGTGTGTGTGTGTGTGTGTGTGTGTGTAATCCCAGGAAAGGTGGACGGAGAACAGATCTATAAAATGCATTTGGGAAGATCAACACTGATATGGAACTGTTGGCACTATACCTAAAAGACAGTAAAAAGAAGGGAAGAGTCAGATTCACTAAGTCAAAATTTATCTACAAATTCACTCTATATTTCTTGCATGTGGCATTCCAGTTACTATAGAAGTATAATAAAATGTCTCAAAATCTAGTAGCACAAAACAGCCATTTCTTATGTTCACAGATTCTGTGGGGCAGGGACTTTGTTAAGACATAGGAGGTCCGCTTGTCTCTGCTCCACAACGTTGAGGGCCGCAGCTGGAAGACTTGAAGACCAGGGGATAGAATTATTTGAAGGTTTCTTCTGAGCATGTCTCTCTATGTCTCTGTAGTCTCTCTCTGTGATCTTGCCAGATTGGCGGCTTCAGGGTAGCCAGATTTCTTACACATTGCCTCCTGAAGCTCTTGCCTTTAGTGAGGGGGAGGGGTGTGGAAAGCTAGCAAAAGCAGAATTGTCTTTTTTGATCTAGTCTCAGAAGTCACACAGCATTACTTCCTGTATTCTGTTTGTCAAGGCAGTCAGGAAGTCCTGTCCAAGTTCAAGGGGAGGGGAAATAGACTACACCCATTGGTAGGGGAGTGGCAAGGATCCGGAAGAGTATATGGGACCAGAAATCTTACCATGGCCATTTGTGGAAAATACAATAAACTGCAGTGGACATATTGAAATGTCAACTTAAATCATGGTTTAAGATTATAAAATTTAACATAAATTATAATATTAAGACTTGCTTTGGGAGTCTATTCCAGACACTACTACTCTAACTTTATTGTTTTCTTTTTGGAGGAATTTGGAATTTTTTAGTTTTTCTCAGTAAGTTGCTCCAGCATTGCTCATATGCTTAAGAGCATCAAACAAAATTAATTGGACATACTTAAGTAAGTATATTCTCCTTCAATAATTTCTCCAGAAGCAATGACTATGCAGAAATAATTAGAATTTCAAATCATGTTAAAGTTGGTTTCTTTTCACTAACCTGATTCGGGAGATGCTAACCAAGCTTAGCAGGATTATTCTAATTTCAGCATACAATATGCAGAAATGAAGCAAACGTGGAGGACTCTGTGGCCTTCAGAGATGGAACTATGCCTTTTCTCTCAAAGGCTTTTATTCCTAAGATGTTGTTACTTCCAGCAGACCTGACGCATTAATGCCTGTCTCCGCTCCATGCTGTTCCGGATGGTCACAGCATCATTATTGAGAACCTACCTTGTGCAGGGCACACTTTTTTTCCTCATTGCTTTGCATAGAGATGGGTACTTTTTCAAGGTTGAAGGCTTTGGATGAGAAAAAGACTGCTATTGAGTTAATCAGAGCATATTTGGGAAGGAGAAGGGGGTCAATGATTTTCTAAGAATAGAATCTTTTTTCCTTTCCTTTTTCTCTCTATGAATACAGGTCTAGTCTACAAACGTTAACATTTTTTTTTATTGCCGTTTTGCTTTATTCCTCATTGTATATTTATTTTGTCTTTCACAGCGATACCCTTTAAAAATATACACATACATGTTATTCTTAAGAAAAAATAAAATCAATATTTCTATGATATGGGCCTTAACTCTCTTAGAAAATGATCTTTTGCACCCTTATGAATATTGAAATCAGTTAGTAAATTTTTGCTAACCCTCTCTAAATTTTTACTTTCTGGAACTGAAGACAGAAAATACGTACTTTGCTGTACAACTTCATGCTTCTAGAATAATCATGCTTCCAGAATATGTCATGATCTAACTTTTAGGGCATAATGATAAACTACTTTTTTTCCCATAGACTTTACTGATAGGTTGATAGCTTAAGTCTATATTTTAAGTGCTATTTTATTATCTGCCACAGTTGTTTTATGTATTTTAATTTTATTTAGCTTATTGTATTTTTGCCCCAAGATAATTTATGCAAAAGTGCCACTCAGAAAAACAGAGCACATACCGCTATTGTTGTTAATATATTTTTCTAAATATAGATTAAGAGACCTAAAGTACAAAATGAAAATGAACTTCTTGCTTCAATAATGGACATTCTGGTCTTTGTCCTGAGGTAGATTAAGAGTGCTGATGTGTGGCTTCATGACTTGCATGTCTTAATCTTAGCATTCCTTGGATTGAAGAAACTCAAATGCAGTCAGTTATGATGCACCGTTCTTACCCTCACCCATTTTTCCACGGCCCAGTGACACCTTTCAGGGGCAGGGTGCAATATTAGCTGCCAGAATTCTGTGCTTTCCCCAATGATTCAACTAATTCCTAGTGTTTCTAGTAATAAAAAGGAAATAAAGGAAAAAAGAGGGACAATGTAAGAATGAAATAAAGAAAAACATGGCTACATGTGAGGCAGGCAAGCAAAAAATTAGATCAGACATGCAGAGGCAAATTGCTATCTGGTTTGTTAAATAATTTAATTTGAATATGTGAAAAAGGAAATTTCAGCCAAAGGAAATAGCATGGGTATATGCACCAAACTGAGTCAAGTTTATAAAATTAGAATTTAATTTTTTTGCATTCTTCTATTTTTCTTAATGTTTATTTCCTTTCAGAGTCTCCAGTGATGAAGACTTATGCATTTTTATATGAATATTTTAAAATGTTTTTCTGAAATCTAGGTTGCACCAAACCCTTAGTTGTTTATTATGAACTTTAGATGACTTAGTAACTTTTTTCTCAATATTTCTCACATTTCTATATTCAATAATAATAATGCCTACAATATACTAAACATCCACTCTAAACCAAAAACTACTGCTTCCTATATGTACACACATATATTTACATATATGTGTGTAAAAAATAGATCATTTTTATTTTATTATACATATGGTAAAATTGAATTTCACGACATTTACCCAAAGTTAAACATTTTTTAATTGACAGACCCAAATCCACATCTTCTTCAAAAAAAGTCTGTTCTTTCCCTACTATTCTGTCAGTGTGTTGGTCAGAATTAAAGTCATATAATTTAGAATGATAGTTCTTGTTGTGGCTTCAGTCTAGTAAGAGATACAATTATCTGCAAGGTTTGTCCAGTTTTAAGGAGATGTTCCACTGTGAGTAGAAAAAGGAAAAGTCTGGCTGGGCATGGTGGCTCACACCTGTAATCCTAGCACTCTGGGAGGCCGAGGCGGGTGGATCGCTCAAGGTCAGGAGTTTGAGACCAGCCTGAGCAAGTGCGAGACCCCGTCTGTACTAAAAAATAGAAAGAAATGATCTGGACAACTAAAAATATATGTATGTGTATATACATACATACATATATATATATATAAATTAGCCAGACATGGTGGCGCATGCCTGTAGTCCCAGCTACTTGGGAGGCTGAGGCAAAAGGATCGTTTGAGCCCAGTAGTCTGAGGTTGCTGTGAGCTAGGCTGATGCCACAGCACTCTAGCTCTGGCAACAGAGCAAGACTCTATCTCAAAAAAAAAAAAAAAAAGAAAAGGAAAGAGGCATGAGCTTGTGTCAGGATATTGGAAATTGCTTAATGCTATTATTGCTTTCCTTTAGTTCTGGTTTGCTGTCTCTATCAAAAAAATATCATCCATATTCTTTGCTCAACTGTCTATTCTATAGTGAAAATGTTCTTTCAGAAGAATGAAGATAAGAAGTTTGTGTTATAAGCAAAAAAATCAGAATAAGGGGAATTTAATTGTTTCCTTAACAACATTGACAGCAAGCAGGTATAGCCCATATGCTTTATGCTTTCTCTGCTTTTACTAATCCTGTTTGCATTTAGCACTGATCCTGCCCTCCCACTCTCACTACTCATTTTTCAAAATTCCATTTAGCATTGAAGACCTACCTAGTTCAAGTGCAACCTCATTTCCAAAGCTTTCCCTACTATTTACCCTGCCTCTCAAAATAAAGCACACATCGCTCTTCTGTTTTCTATAATGTTCATCTCTTATGTCACAGCTCATAGTGTATTAATTATTAGAGTTATTTACCAAAGTCTTTTATCTTCCCTTTAAGAACAGCTCTAGTGCCCTCCAAAAAAAATAAAATTAGCTTACTGCTTCATTCTTAAGAACATCTAAAAAGAGAAAAATTCTGGGTCAATCAAAATAAACATTAACACCTTTGTGTGACTTCCTTATTATCCTCAAATACCCTTAACTATGTTTCTATTGGTGTTGCAATAGCAAATAGCCTATAGGCACTTTTAGCATGTGCTTTGGACAGCAGCAGAATATTTTTGATTAAAATGATTAATTGAAATGTCAAAAAATTAAACCCGGGGGAAATTCATCTCTTGATAATTCTTTATACCAAATTGATAATTTATTATTATTTGTGAAATACATATGGATGGGGGTGAGGGTGGGAATGAAAGTTGGGAAAAGACCTTTAGGTTTCTGCAGAGCTCGATTTCCCCTGATTTCCACCTGTGGGTTTGCAAATTTCCATTTGGTTTATCTCCCAGTGGTACTACTTACCTGCTCTCCTATTAGAATTTCAGTGTGGGTTTTCTCCTACTTCTACCCCACAAGCAAAATAAATCCTTCCATTACTCTATTCAAGGGATCCATACCCATGACATTGTGTTTATTTCAATGCATTAGTATTTACAGCTGGCTTTGTTCAACTGAAGCATGCAGGGCAGTTTGGTTCTGTAGCAGAGAGCTGCCGTGGGCCTGTGGCTTTGGCGGATGTGTAGAGCAACCCGGCTGTAACTTGTTTCGGCTCAGCCCCTCTTGTGGGCATTCCTACAGCAGGCAAATCTTTCAGGGGCTCCCTCCGTTCGTCTTAGTGTAGGGCTGTGTTTACTTTTTGAATCCTGGGGCACAGTAGACTACGATACTGTTATTCTTTTACAAGTATTGACGTTTAGATCAATTCTTGTATTTCTGAGAAGGACTGACAAATATTTTTGTTTTGTATAACAATAGTTATAATTTTAGTAAGGAAAATATCTTGAATAGTTTAATTTGGGATACATAAAAATTAAGTTAGCAGGAACTGGGCTCAATGAGAAAGTAGAGAGCCACTGGCTTGGGTCTTTGTGCTTTAGATAGTTGACAGACTGCTTACGTGTGTGAGAAAAGCAAATGTGTTAGGGTCCCCTGGTGCCGATTAAGACTTTCTTAGTAACAACCGCACTTCACTGGGCGCTGAGTGCTTTGGGTAGATAGATGGCTGATGTTCAGATTCAAATGGTGCTTCTGCCTGAAGGCTCTATTCTTTGAAATACTGAGATATCTTTTAAATTCACTGAATGTGAAGGGAACAGAAGCGACTGCTTATTCACCAATTAAATTCTTTCCTCCCAATGCAGAAATCAATGCTGTGTTTTAGTCAACGTGGAAGATAAAACTCGAGGACAGCAACCAGCTGTGGTTATAGAAGAAAAGGCAATGGAAGTAGAGAGACAGGCAGGAGCCATGCTTGGCTAACACAGGGGAAGAACAGGGACTCGAGTCGGCACCGGACATTTACTCAAGGGCATGTATCCTACATTCTCGGCATAAGCTGATATAATCAAAATGACCTTATAGGGCAAAGGGCTGACTTGAAAAATCAGTTCAAGCAGCTTGGTTGTCTCCCGGAGATGAGGAGGAGCATGCTGAAGGTCATATCCCAAGGACAGACAGAAAGCAATACTCAGTCTGACTTTGCTTCCAGTGACTATTTAAAAAAAGTCCAGGAGATGATTGTTGGGTGAGCAGAGACCAGGCAACTAGAGACATTACAGACTGAATGCAACGTGCATTCCAATGCATATCCCAAGGCCGTGATCGCAACTAAGATTAAATTGGAAAACTTTCGGGACGGTGACTAAGACATCACATGACCCACAGCACTAGAGGAGAACAGCAGTAAGTTAATTGAGCTAATGTAAGTCAGAGCTTTAATCAGAACGTCTATATTTCGAAAATGGTATTCACAGACAATTATGTCTTTTATATGTGCTTATCAGTAATTGGTTGTAGAAAAGAATTCTTTCCTTGTCCATTAGTTTAAAAAAAAAAATGTAGCTCGGGAGTGCTGGAACGTGAATTGGCTCTAGAATTTTCCCCATGTACAGCTCCCCTTCCCCTAACTGATTCCTACCTTATGAACACTGGAATTGTGTTTTATCCCTGCTGTGGAATGTGAATGGTTCCATGTCCTTCACTGTAACTAAGCAATCTCTGATGATCCTGTCACACTCTCTTTCAATCTTCTTGCCCATGGATTCTGGGTCAGCAGTAGGAAAAAAAAGCAATCCCAGAAATTCCTCCTTTTAAACTGGTATTCTTAGGATAATCCAATGTTTTCACTATTTTACATCAAAGGTCACTGCAAGAATAGCTCACAGGATTGCAGCCTTGAAGAAGCGTGGGGCTAGAGCTTCAGAAGTCCCCGGCTTACCTTGTGTTCTCTTTTATAGGGCTCTGAATAAGCCATACACAGGGAACATCACAGTGGTAACTCTGGCTTAGTGATCACAATTTCCTACTTTGTATTTTTGAAAAGTTTCACTTCTCAAAGGGCCTAGATCAGTAGTGCCTTTAGATCAGACTTAGACAGAGTTTTTGAAACTTCGTTCAGCCACGGAAATTTAAAGCTGCCTAACATTGTGACATGCACTATCCAAAAGTGAATTATTTTACATGTTGTACTTGCACACACAACTAAAATACACACACACACACATACAAACACACACATAAATTTAAGAGATGTTTATTTATTGAAGGTATTTTTGGTGACCACATTTTCAGAGTGTATAAGTGACAAAATCACAGTAAAATTTTGTCCTCCAAAGTGGCATAGATAACCCTGTTGTGTATAATTGCACTTTGGGGGTACTTTCTTACATAACATAGCCAGTTATGAGCAAGAATTTGGGTGAATAAGAGGCAGGAGACGATGCACTCTTGAGAAAAAGGAGGGGAGAGAGATGACAATGAAGTGTGGATTAGTGTGGGGTAGTGCATATATGACTGAAGGTTCAACGTCATGGGAGGTAGGAATGGAACTCAGGAAGCTCAACTCTCAAAAATCGTATTTAGCCTTAAATGGTCTTCTTTGCTCTTAGTCATCTATCCTTAATAGATTTTCCACTCACCGTGTTGGAAATTCAAAGCCCATCACTTTTCCTCTTTTTTTGGGGGGGCGGGGAGGGCTGAGTCACCCATTTGCCTTTCTTTCCTTAGTTAGTAACAATAACCAAAACATCAACAACAAAAAAAAATAGCTATTCTGTTTGCATTTTTTGCTTCTCTTCATTCTGTTTATTCGTTGCCTCTTAAGCATCTTTCTGAAAAAGGTTTACGTGTTGTGTTTCCATGCACAACTGAATACACACAAACACAAACACATACATGTTTGTCCTGAATATGTGTTCCAACTAGTAGCAGTTTCACGTGGATTTTTAAAGGAAAAAAGGAGGAGTGGTTCTTAAATTGACATAAACTATTGATCAACTCCATACGTTGTTCTTTGTACCACGGATACCAGGAACATGAAGATAACGTGGAGGGTCACATTGTGCAACTTGTCATAACATTTTAAGTAATTTATCAGTTAGTCTGGAAACTACAGGGGAGGAAAGATAAAACAAAATGCCTTAAAACAATCCACCCCTGACATGGGTGCAGGGGGCTGGTGAGAATGAAGTTTCTCTGGGCCTGATAAACTTTGCTCACATCACATTGCTCAAACTGCTCTGAGCTACTTTCCTTTCTCATTTCTAAGCATAATGGCAAAAAACAAAACCCCAAAAAACAACAAAAAACCCTTGTATTTTTACTGTTTCCTGTATATGAAGCAATGACATTGGTTTGATGTCTCTAAATCATAAAAGGTTACTAAGTATGATTGATTTTTCCAACTTTTATTTCTCTTAATTTCCTTTTCATTTTTTTGAAAAGCATACTGTTTACAATTTTGTGAAATTTCTTTTTATTATTTGACTTTTTCAAAAATATGTTGGTTATTAGATATGTTCATTCCTGTATATAAATTTAAGAATCATTTTGCCGACTTTGAAAACAGTCCATCTGAATACTGTATGCAGTGGCATTAAATCTATTATGAAGTTTGGAAGACTTCGCAATGAATTTTCTGATTTATAAAAATAAAATGGCTTACGATTTAAACAAATCTTCTTTTATATTTTTCATCAAGATCCTACCTAGGTTTTGCTTGCTACGTGAATGAAATTTTTAAATTGTGGTTCCTAGTAATGAGTTTAAATTATTTACTTTTATTGTTTTTTTCTTATAAGAGGCTACACTACTTAATTACTTTATCTAATTTTTCTCAGTATAGAATTCTGACATTGATAATATTGTTTTCTCCTTTCTGATTGCTATATTTTAATTCCTTTTTCATATCTTTATGTATTTGTTAGAACTGCAGTCCCCAACCCTGGGCGGCTGACTGGTTCCAGTCTGTTATGAACAAGAACTTGGGTGAATAAGAGGCAGGAGATGATGCACTCTTGAGAAAAAGGTGGGAAGAGAGATAACAATGAAGTGTGGATTAGTGTGGGGTAGTGCATATATGACTGAAGATACAACATCATGGGAGGTAGGAATGGAATTCAGGAAACTCAACTTCCTGTTAGGAACTGGCCGCACAGCAAGAGGTGAGCTGCGGGCAAGCAGTGAAGTTTCATCTGTATCTACAGACCTCCCCATCACTGGCCATCTCCCCCACTCCCAGGTCCATGAAAAAATTGTCTTCCAGGCAACCGGTCCCTGGTGCCAAAAAGGTTGGGGATCACTGTTAAAACATTTAGAAAATGTTAAATAATACTGGGAAAGCCAGCATGCTAGACTCATTTCTGAAACCTCTAGAAATTAATCACCAAAAATAATTTTGGTATTATTTTAAAATGTATAATGATGATTGTTCATTTCTTAAAATATGTATCAGGATTGAATATTGAAGTATTGAATATTATCACGTGTCTTCTTGGAATCTATTGAGATTATCAACAATGTTCTCTTATTTGAGCATATTACCTTTATAGAGATTTCCTATGATTATAAAATCTTTGTATTCCTGAATTAAAACCAACTTGGTCATAATAAATGCACTATTGAATTCAATTTGCTTGTATCTTACTTAGAAATATTCCCATCTATATTTGTAAATGAATTTCCTTTAAGGTTATTTATTGTATTGTTAAATGTGTAGTATTAATCAAATTGAGGCTTAATATTAAAACAGAATAGCAAGTAAATATGGAACAACAGAACATTTTCAAACTTTCCCCTGGTGCCATCGGCATCAAGGCAGTGCAGTTTTGAAAAGCCACACATTTGCATAATGTCTTTCCTGTTGTTCCTTTCTTCTTTTGGTTGTACCAACTAATTGCTTTAGAAAGTTATTTTCCAAATTCCTCCCACAGGTAACATTTAGGTAAATAAGGATCTTCAAAGTTAGAATGAGACTTAATACTATTGTCTATATCCTGGAACATCAAAGAGCAAGGCCAGAGACTCCTGAGAAACAGAACATCAAAAACTTCTCCTGCCATAACCCCTTTGGTTAAAAAGGAATTGAGAAGGAACCAGGAAAAAAGGCAATATTGTTGCTAAAAGAAAAGTTTTAGGGAAAGGGTTTCCTTCAGGATAGATTTGAATTTAGGATATTGTCTGATTCTTATGGGGGCGTTACATTAGACCATCAAATTCACTTAATATCTTTCCATTCAACATTATTCTGTCCTATATTCTTTAGTGGTGCATATATCATAATAATTTTGTGTGCCTTACGAGTGTAAAAGAATTTGTTGGTAAAGCTTTCTTTTGAGACATTTTGTAATTTGTTTCACAATTCAAATTTCTTTTATGGCTTTTGATTTCTTCAGGTTTTCTACTTCTACTTGAACTAAATTTTGTAACTATCTTTTTAGAAAGGAGTCCATCTCATTGATGTTTTCAAATTTATTATTATAGAGTTGTGCATACATAATTAGAAAATCTTCTTTGTTGTTACTTCTATAGATCCTTTGACAATTAATCATTAATTTGGTAAATCATTTCAGGTGCATCCCCCGGGCTGTGTTTTTACTCTAAAGGTTTCGCTGAGTTTTCCACTAATTTCTAATTACAAGAGTAGAATTAAGTTTCTTTTTTATGAGCTTTCTTATATTCTATAAAGCAGTTCTGACTTTGACAACCCTATCATCTCACTTGGGATTCTGCGTCTGGGTGCTGTGTGGGTACAGTATCTATTCTACATTCACAGTTCTAAATTTGCCCTTGGTAGGGAGCTGTCTTCATTTTATGACATGCTGATCTATGAGCTATGTCTCTCCTTTGTCTGTTGTTGTAAACAAACCTGAGATGACTGGGAGTATTTCTCTAGTGAATCAGGCGTCTGCTTAACATTCTACAGCTTCAAGCATGACAGTGTAGGAGACTCATAAATACCCAGGTTGTCTTGCCTTATCACTGACTTTCAGGAAATCATACTCAACTTTCATATCTTTTCTTTGGAATGAAAACTTGGAGGTTTAAGAAGCCTGAAAACAATTTCATTGACAGATTGGGGAATTCTTTGTGTTAGCCAGTTATGGAAGTGAAGTATACTCTGGTTGGTTTGTTTTACAATTTTAGCTTTCTATTGACCTTCCTTGGATATAAGGTTTAATTCCCTCTGTTTCCCCACAGAATATAGGAAATGATTAGGAATAAGGGATTCCTGTCATTTGTGGAAAATGATGGGACACTCATATCTGGAGGTGAGGACACTTTTGTTTATGTGTAATGATTGAATTACCGTAAGCCATCTGTCACCCTCTACTTATTTCCCCTGTTACCAAAGGCATGAACTTGCCAAGTAGCTCATCTCTACATGGATGTGGAATAGAGGTTTTTTTTCTTCCAATTGGTGATTGAAAACCTACTGATTGCTTTCTTTCACTTGAATCATTCTCTGATATAGAAGTGTAGCAAGTCATATGATCTCTCTGTTTAAGATTCATCTACTTTAAAGTACCACTACCTGTTGTTATTTGTTTTTGTTTTTTTTGATAGCTTTTTTAAACTAGACAAAATATATTTATTTATATACTTATTCATTTACTTTCATTTCTTCTACTAAAATATAAAGTACATGAGGGAGGGACTTGTCTATCTTGATCTCTACCAAATCTATGTTAACTGGAAGAATGCCCGGCACTGAGAAAACATTTGTTGACTATTTGGAAAAATCTCAAGATGCCAGTCAAGAAACAAAGAGTCTAATTTTGTTTTACTTACTCCTTCATTAAAAGGAGCAAGTTTTCCCAAATTTTTTGATATGTTTGCCTTTCTATTTATTCGTGCAGTTTAATATTTATTTTTAAAATTGGACAGTTTCATTTGTGTGTATTTTAATGTTATAAGCTACCTCAAATATTTTTTAATATAGTATACCACAAATAAATAATAAGTAAGAAACAAACTAGTGTAATGTACCTGTAGATACGGTTTTAATTTTCTTTCCTTAAATTATGTTATTTTAAAAAATGCCAGAGGAAGAGGAAAAATAGGTTTCTCATGTCCTGTTGGTGAGCATGTGAATTGGTATAACTTCTTTGAAGAGCAATTTGACAGTATCTAGCATAATATAAAAAGTGCACACCTTTTCATGTGGTGATATCAATGTTAGAAATTCCTATATAGTCATGCTAGTACACAAAGATTTTTGTAAAGAAATATTTATTTTAGTATGGTTTTAGTAACAAATAAAACAAAACATAAATAAAAACCAAACCCCTCCCAAACTGGGGAAAAATCTAATGACCAAGGATCATTGAAAATGATTATGGGACATAATATGATGTAACATTATGAAAGTGTTAAAAAAAAAAAAAAAGAGTAGTTCTTTGAGTTCTGACATGAAAAAGTACCCAAGATACATTAATATAAAATGCACAATTTGCTTAACAGTGGGGTAGTGTAATCTGATTTTTAAAAAGTATCTATTTTGATGTATACATAAAAATAATTGAAAAATGCTAGTCCTAGTAGAATTACCAAGTAGCTAAGTTTTGTATTTTAAGATTATTAAGAATCGGTTTGTCAGACACATAAGCCAATTTAAAGATGAGAGTAATGTGTTGATTTGATTTTGGGTGAACATATCACAGAGTTGTGGACATTCTCCAGATGAGGATCTAATCTGGTATAATGGGTAGGAGCATGTGTTGGGACTGCAGAGAAGGTTGATTTTTAGTTATGACATTTGCTGCTGTGATTTATGATCATTACTTAAATTCTCTGCTCTGCTTTCCCAATAATATAAATTGGAGTTAAAAAGAACGGCTGATATGCATTGTGGGCTTATTATGTACTTGAATGCTTGATGCTATTTAAACCCCACACCACCAAGTCTATAAGGAAAGTAATATTGTTTCTATCTTACAGATGGGGGAGCTGAGGCACAGACAAATTAAATAAATTGTCCAAATGATGCAGCTAAGTAAAATGTTAGTCTTGACATTACAAGTGCCCAGAAGACTGACTCTACCTCCTAGCCACTAAACCAATACTCCATACGGTTCCCTTTTTACCTTAATAGACTGTTTCTGCTAGAAAAATGAGTAGTGTTTGTGACTATCATAGCAGAATGACTACTATATGACAAGCTCTCCTTAAATATCACTATTATTTTCTTATTCCAGGGACTAATAAAGGGGCCAGAGAGGAGAAGACCAAACAGGCAAGCTTTTGTTTAATATATTGGAATTTGACCTCAGACTTAATTAAATGGTTTCAAAAATAAAATTATACAGAACAGTAATTTATATGTTACAATTGCAAGAAAAAAAAACAAAAAAACCCCCCAAAAAACATTATACCCAGGCATTATGATTACTCCTCATAACCAATCAGCTATTTAAAGTCAGACTTTTCCTTTCTCCCTCCCTCCTTCCCTCCCTTCATTTCTCCTTCCTTTTCTCTCTCTCCCCCTTTTTTGTCTTTCCTCCCTAAATCCTTCCTCCCTCCTTCTGTCTTCCTTTCATTCCACATGTAGGGTACGTTGGAAAAACATATACTTGTGACGGGGTATATGCTACACGTAACATGAAAGTCGGAACACCCAAGTTTATGAACTCTAATCAAAGCTGCTGCCAGTTTGATGAACTGATAACAATAGCAACATGATTTGGAGTTGGGTAGTCAGACAGCCAGAGGTGGGGATCTGAGGTGGAAAAAAGTCACTCCATGGCTGCAAACTAGGTGATTGTTCACCTGCAATAAGGACTAGTGCCAAATAAACCAAGATGGAATCCAGTTATCCAGGAACGAGAGAGAGGAAAAAAAAACAAATCTCTGTTAGAAATGGGGAATTTAGGTAACATATATTGATGGTAAACTTTAGAGTGGGTGGCGGCATGTAAGATGGCAATGCAACATAGTTGCCACAACTCACAGCTGAGGGAGGGTAACAGAGTCGTTTACACAAATTTAAGGGAGGAAAGTTATGGCTATTGGGGACGCAGTGTGACAATGATCCTGCACCAGCTGTCATGTAAAAAGCAGCTCTGAGAACTCACGTTGGCTCTTAGACTTTGCCCAGTGGCAAAGGTGAATGGCTTCATAGTTTTCTAGAGTCCATTTCTGTAGTGTTTCAAAAGTGCTTTACGAATTCTGGGAAACTGGTAAACCCAGGTATGTTGGTCTGGTGGGCCTTGAAATAACTACCCTACAGAAGTGTTGGGAAGGAGCACCTTTATATTTCCTAATTTTTATGGACCAGATGGATAACTGGACACAGAGTCCACGTGATGGTATCATAAGCTTAAATGATGCTTTATTTCGACCATGGTCCTATGAATCTTCAAAACTTTGATATATTATTAATTTGCCTGCAATTTTCCCCAGGTAAACTTTGTTATAGGATCATCTGATTTTTTTTTTTTTTTTGGTAATCTGTTAATAGTGCTTCTACTTAAATATATGTTTTTAACAACATTGTCAACTTTCATGTTATATATTTTCTCTGCATCTTTGTAGGATACTTTTTGATATTAAGATATATTTTTGGTTGGCATTAAATCATTGTCAAAAGCATTACTAAACTGACATCCCAATTGTTACTAACGTTATAGGATAATAACAATTTAGTTTCTTTTTTTAAGGGGAAAAAATTTAAAAAATCAAATTTATAATTGAGCAATCTCCAAATTGGGGAGATAAGGAAGGAGAATATGTTAACGCATGTTTAATGCAATTTAGAACACGATTACCTTAGTCTGTGGGCTTTTGCTAGGGCATTAGACACAACCTTTTCAAACACCAGGATAAAATAAAACATTGCATATTTGCATTAAAATTTTGTTTTATTAGAAGCTGAATTTCTATGCAACTTTTCTAGGCACAGTAATTAGCTCAGCTGATGAAGTCAAGGCTTGTCACACTTATTTTTCTTGCACAAATTAATTTTCGAGTGTGTAAGAGTATACTAAATCATTAAAGGTTTTATTTTTTAGCTTTTTGAAATTGAAATAGCACAAAAATAATTTTTCAATGGTAAAAAATCAAATACCCTTTATCCACATATGAATTAGAGAAACTTTATAGTTTCACTCTTTTGTAGATGGGGATTTCTAACCAAGAGTCCGACAAAGTCTTTGTTACGAAGGTGGGGTAGAATGCTGTTTCTAAACAAAATGTCTCTTCTCTAAAGTCTCAGGGTCTAAAGATATCATTTTACTTGATGAAAAGTAGAAATAAAAGAATGAAAGCAAAAGCTATGCAATTGAGGTACTATGACTTTTGTTAAAAATAAAACTAATATATGAAACAATTAGTAAACATAAAAATAAACCCATGAATAGAATCCTCTCTCATATTAAACCCATTTACCTAAATTTTAGTATCAACCATATTGACATCATGGAGAACTGTCAAGAGAGCTGACATTCTTAGAAGACATAACATCACCTGTAACCTTTAAAGAAAGCTGCTTTGTGAAAATCCCTAAAGGCAGAGTGGTCAGACTGGCATTTGTATAGTGTGGTGGGAGATGTTAACATAGCAACACCCGGAACCCTTTCAGGAAATTTTTATGCCATGGAGTGAGGCTTTTGAAAAGAAATCTATAGTAGTGATTTGTCACCACTTGTATAAAGAGAAATAATTTCAGATCAGAAAGTGCTATACTCAAAGTGAACAATAAATCAAATTTGAATTTTTCATCTTGATACATATATCTCTGAGGATGTTATTTTTAAAGCTAACATTTATTTCTTCATTCTCTGTAGAACTAAAGTCCAATTTTATAACTTTACAAATTTTTTCAATCACTTTCTTTGGTGTAACAATTACAAATGCAACATATTTGTAATAAAACTGTCGACTATGGTTCAATTCAAAACGTATCATGGGGAAGTCATACTTCTGAATTGGGAAAAATCTAGTACTTTTCTTTGAGAAGCAGACTCACAGGACACTAATGAATTGAACAGTAGACTCACTACAGTTGGAAATCTGACTTTTCATAATTATAAGTCAAATTTTAAGGATACTTCTTAACTATTGTCTTTACCTTTCAGAGCCAATATTGGTGTGCAACTCCTTTTCCTCAATTGTCTACTCTGAAAAAGGTTATAGGAAAAATAGAGGACTATCTACCAATATTTGCCCCTAAATCAGCTGAATTTTTACTGTTTTTTACGGGCCTTTTGAGGTAAGTGTGACTCTTATGGTTATTTTGTGTGTGTGTGTTTCTGAAATATCAAAATGAGGTTATCCCTCTCCACACCATTCAACCTATCTCTGAAAGACTTGCAATTACTCTATTTTGTATATGCTTTGTAACTCTGAATATACTCTATATTTACTCAGGCACCACCTTGAGGTTATATAACAGAGATTTAACTTCATTGACTAAATTTCCACACTTGTTCAAAGTATTCAAGATTTCAATTATTCATAATTGCTTGTGTCATGATCTTTAATGTTTATCTTGTTTGATACTTTCAACCCAAAAATAGTTTATAATGTAGATTGAGGAGTTATTATCTCTGAGGTTCTGGTATTCTCACAGTCAACATTAGGTGTTGTATTAATAAAAGGAAAACGGTCTGAAAGTACTGATGGCCTTTTTCTACTTAAACCAGCAAACTATTTTACTTGGATATTGATAAAGTTAAATAAATATATATAAAGAATTTTGAATATAGCAATTAACAAGTATATTTATGGCTAGTATTGAAACCATAGTTTACTGAATGTACATAGGTACATGTACACAGCAAACATGGGTTTACTGTTGGAATGCTATCTTTTCAAATAAGCTTCTATTTGTAATTTTCATATTTATATAATTTTCTTGCTAATTACATTTTAAGTTTTTAGAGGGTAGGGACCTTATTTTGTGCATGTTTGAATCTCTCTTAAAACAGGGTTTTATATGTAGTAGGAATTAAATTTTCAAAGACATAAAATTCCACTTTTCTAATGCTTCTGAAAATTTACGAAGTCATGGTATGGGTGTTTTGGTAGGGTATTGGGAACTGCTGAGTTTAAATACCAGGATATGGTAAAATTAATTGTAATAACCTCATATTTTCTTAAGCAACCAGTCAATAGGCACACCAGGCAATAGTAATCCTATGTAGAGCTTTCCCCGGTGAATAGTCCATCCATGAAGAATAAGTTTAATTACTGAGTTTTCCTTGCCATTTTGTTCAGTAGTTATTATAAGTTATGGTGAAGAAATATTATCTGGAAAGGTTTTCGGAATTGAACTTCCTAATAGGTGGTTCTTTAGGTCATCTTTGTACATTGGAAATAAGACCAGTGATAATAGACTACTTTAATACTAAAAGATAGAATTGAAATTCTTTTAAATTAAAATCCTTTAGAAATCATATTGAAAATTTCTTGTGAGTAGGAAGTATTAAAAACGTTGTGTTTTCTGTTTTCTGGCTGAAGTTTTAGTAAAGTGAATTTATTACTGTTTTTAAGACTGTAATTTAATTTTGATACAGGATTCTATTTTCTGATAGCACAAAATGTTTTGAAAACATTTATTAAATCAGGTTACATATTTCCACAAGTGACTTGTTTAACATCAAAAAAAAATTCTTGCATACTAGGAAATTCTTCATCGTCTCTAGTTGGAATAATGTAGAATGTCATCTTGCTTTTAGATAATGGTGACACAAATCTGATCTTTTTAGTTTTCTTGGCAGAAGAAAAAACTCTATGCTAGAATTTACACATTAGTGAGGGCAATTTGAGATAAGATTGCATAACAAAGAACACCCTTTACTGAATATATTTTAGTTTTTGCCTTCTTACAAGTTAGACACACATACATAAACACACACACACACACACACACACACACACACACACACACACACCCCTAAAGAGTACATATTGATCCTATGGCAAACTTTTAATTCATTAAGTTACTTGCTTTGTGAAGTTCATTATAACCAATGTGTTAAAAGAGACAAAGTGATTTTTCATAACTGACTTTTAAGACAGCTATATCAACTCTTTCTTTTTCAGTATTAAAATAAAATATAAAATTCAGAGAGACACACATGGCCTGATATGCTTTAATGTTTCCTACCCTAGATCTCAGTCTTCTGAATCTTAAACTTTTGACCTGACTACTGTTTCTGATGTATCTGGACCTACTTCATGCATTCTTGCTTCCACTTCATTAATTCTAATCACTACAAATGATGCTTTTTCCTCCAATGGAAGGAGATTTAGTCAAAAGAAATTTGTTTGGTCAACACAATACATTGTTAGAAAATAAATATTCCTATTTCCAGGATTTTTTCAGAACTTTTTTGTTCTTTTATGTTTTATATTCCACTTTTAGTCATTTAATTTTACCTTGTACTCTTTGCAATACTGAAATGATGTAGTACTGAAATGTAACATGTAATACTAGTGGAATAGTTGGAAAGATCTATTAAAAAAACAGTAAATACATATATTGCATATTTAGAAAAATATCCTGAACACTATGAGTTGTGTATGTGAATGTGCAAATATATGAATGTGTATACAAGATGATAACAGAAACTGACTCTGTATAAGACAGAGGAGTTACGGGTATTCGTTATATACTTTTGCTTATTTGTATTTCTTGATTTCTCTTGAGTGAGCCTTCATTGCTTTTGTAAAGTAACTTAACTCTGCTTCCATTTGTCATGCCTCCAAGGGGGTGAGCGCGCAGAGAAAGGTCTAGCCCTAGACTTTGTGAGATACCTAAAATGAGAGATGAAAGACAGAACTGGGCCTGAGAAAGAGATTGAAAATATCACAGGAAAAATGCCAGTGGGTAACTTACATAAATGTGATCACGTGTGCGTATAGGTAGGTGCATGCACACACACAGTTTCTTTTCTTAGATGATATCACACAGCCAGATATTATTCTGGTCACATATTAAACAAAAGAGTACTTTGAGAAAAAGACTCAGATAATAATACTCAAATGCTCTATAAATATTCACAATGGTCTGCAAGCTGGATGCTGATCCTTTCTGCCTAGTAGTTTATTCCCCCTGTGACTCTTTTCTAATGCAAAGAAAAAGATAATTGACTGAGCAGACAGGATCAGCATGATGCAAGTACTGGTAGGAGATGCATAAAAGAATGTCACCACTTTGAGAATAAAGTCATACCTCATTTCAATTTCAAAATATTTTTAAACATTCTGTAATTTTGGTCAGTGTATGGCTTCATATTTGCAGTTATAAAGTGTTATATATACACATAAATTGCAGACTCAACACTTAGTGATCTTTTTGGCTGGCATAAAACACAGACAAAATTTTAGAAAGCTTATATATATGTATGTAGGACAGTCACATAGGAGGGCTGAGTTCCTGAAGGCCAGGGATAATTCAAAATTAGCGAAATTCAAGAAAATTTCTTAGAAAAATAAATGTAAGCAGTGAATGCCTCCTTCAAATGCATGGCTATTGAACTTTCTACCATATTTTAAAAATTATTTTAATAATATTTTCTTGGCATTATCTCCTTAATATTCACAGAGCTCTCCCAAATATTAACATTATGGAGATTCATAGTGGTTGATCACAGTTTGTATTAGTCAGAGTCCTTACAGAAGACAGAATCTGCAGAGTGATTTGAACAAGAAAGTTGTAATAAAGAATTATTAATATAATAAAGGATTGAAGTTACTAGGCATTGACTAGTAAGATAAGAATTCTAAAGAATATAGTATTAATAAACACAAAAAGCAGTCCCTTGCTCTAGGAATGACCTACAGCAGCCAAGGTAGAGTTGCCACTCCAAGGCTGAGATGCAGACATTGGTAGAAATGGCACCACTGTGGCTCGCTGATGGCAGAAAAGTCATTGTATTGCTATGCTGGCAGAACTTTCTAGAAATCTACCCTCTAGAACTTGTCAGAAATCCATTTATGAGGGTGCTGGAGAAAGCTGTCCACTATGAATTGCCTCTTTGAGAAGGCCCTCAACAACAAAAACCACCTGAGACGGGTGACTAGTGAAGCTGCTGACTGGCCCCTGGGGTGGCCGAGTACCATGCATGGCAGGAGTCAGATGCTATGCAAGCTTCCTGCGCTGCAGGTACGTGGTCCTGCAGAAGCTGCATGGAGCTTGCCAGCGTGCACACCAGAACCTGGAAGGAAAACCCCTTTCTTATTCAACGTCCTTCCAGAGCCCTCTTGACAAAGCTTCATACCATCTCGCTAGCAAAGGAAAACATATGTAAAGGACCCTTTTCCTTTTTCATAGAGCAGGCAATGATGGACGTATTTGGAGCTGAGGGACAATAACTTTGACAGCTGGCACAGCCTTTATCTTAATAATTTTTTACCACTAAATTTTTATTACCAAATTATTGATTTCCAGGGTTTTCCCCCTAATAGCACTAAGCACCAATATGGGCGTGCTGAGGCTCAGAAAACCATACTCCAGAGTAAAGTCCTAAGAAGCAGCCTCAGAAGTAAGCTTGTCTTTGACCTTTTCCTGCCCTCCTGTCTCTTGCCTCTTATTTCACCCAAGCAAAACGTAGAAACTGAAATCTTTTTTCCCCCAAGGTGAGCCATAGAAATCAGAACCCATTTTCTTCAAAGTCAGCCACAAAGCCAAAATTATTACTCTAACCTCCTCCCACTGCTCACCACAACCTTTTTGTGTAACAGATGGCCATAAAGAAATTAAGGCCCTCAATCCAAAGGAGGCCAAGTAAAATCTGGGAATCTTGCGTGTACCACTACACCAGCGGCGCTGATATGGCCAAGTAAAATCTGAATAGACGGTCCTTACTGGGTTTCCGCACTCAGCGTATCCGTGTTAGATCAGACCCTTTTTGTCCGATCATATTGTTATGGGGCTGTCCATTCTCCACTGAACCTAAGCATAAAAAGTTTTCCCTGTAGCTTCGTGTCTTCATTCTGAAGTCTCCTGTGTCACATAAAGCTATGGTTAAGTAAATTTGTTAAGCTTTTCTCTTGTTAAAGCTGTCTTTGTTATAGGGGTGTGGGCCCTGACCCTTAGGATAGGGAAGAACGGGCCTGCCCCCTATCCACCTCCACAGTTCTGGCAACGAAGGTGAGATGGCTGAGACACATGACTTGTTCCAAAGACTACAGATGTCATTTTGGGACAGTTGGCTATAATTAACAACAATGTATTGTATATTTCAAAATAGCTGGAAGAGAGGACTTGGGATGTTCCCAACACACAGAAATGATAACACTCGAGGTAATGCATACCCCAAGATCATTACAGGTTCTGTGCGTGTAACAAAATATCACATGTACCCCATTAGTATGTACACATATTATATATCAGTAAAAACATTAAAAAATTATATAAAATAAAAACCAAAACCAAAACCAAACAAAAGCCAGTAAAAAAGGTCAGAATTTTTTTCCAAGGTCAGTTCTTCTGGATCTCTGTCTGTAGTGGCTGATAGATAATGGAAGGCAGTAATTTCCCTTTATTTCTTTCTTTCCAAATTCAGGTCATCAGGAGAAAATCATTTGTTTGGATAGTGATTCTTGTGTAAATGTGGTTTTGGTGCACCCATTTATCGATCCTTTCCCTGTCATGAACACCTATTTACCTGTTTGTCTCATTTTGTGTCCTGAACATTTGGCTTGGCCTGTGCCTGCAGGGAGCACGCAGGCTATGGGTTTGTGTGTGCTGGTGGCCAAACCGAAAGGTGGGCTCCATAAAAAGAGTAGGGCCAGACAGAAATGTGGGTTACCCCATTTGCAGCTAGCATACCTACTATTGCCAGTTCTCAAGGAGTTATCTTTTATTTTCTTTTAGCTATCTTTGGGAGTGGCTCTGAATCTTGCTTCTTTGCACCTCTTTGGAGATGCCTCGTGCATCCTCGGTTAAGTCATAAAAGGCTTATTCGTTTTGATTCTGAATCATGTGGCGGATACATTTGGTTTAAAAGAAAAAAAATAAAAAGAAGTCAGGAATATTTGCTATTTTTTTCTGGATGAAATCCAGACAAGAGATTTGAAAGAATTTTTTTTAGAGGTCTATAGTCAGAAGTTGCTTAATTGAAAGCTGATATTTAAACTATAATTTTTTTAGGGCCTTTGTTTGCTCTACTGAATTCTGCTTCTCCCATAGGAACATCAGAGTTCTGGCTACCATATGAAAGTACCTAAAAGAGACTTCTAGCAACCCTGAAACCTCTTGAGGAACACAGAAAAAGCACCATTGACCCCTGTGTTGGGCCCCATGTCTTTCTCATTGAGCCCCAGGAGTTGTGGGTGGGTTCTTCTCAAGTCTACAGCTCTGCTCTCTTTTACATTGAGTTCTCTGATCTCTGGCTTTTGAAGGCACCAAGGTTTACTTTATACTGTGAGAGGACACTTGAACTTTGGGTGTATGATAACTAAGGTGTCACTGGTAAGAGCTGCAACTTTAAAGGTAACTCACAGCAGTTACGGTTACAATGAATAGTTATTACTATGGAGGGTGAGCTCTGGCTTTTTATCCTCTTTGTTTCTTTGTATGTTTATATAACAATAGCCTCAGATTTCTGACTGAGTCAAACAGAAACTGATAGCAAATGGCAATTTGCTACAAGAAAAATCATTGGCTTAGTTGATCAAGGGGATCTCAGAGCCAAAGCCACACTTGACAATGGACACAGTTGGTTTGGGGACTTGAAGGCTGTTGGAGCACTCACCACTGAGGGGTAGGGCTCCTGTGGGTGGCAGATTAGTCCAGAAGTGGGCTGGTTGGCATTGGATAGCTCGCTAGTCTCAAGGGGATATCCTTGCAGTGAGGTACACTGTAGAAACTTTGCACAGCCTGGGCCCTTGGCGTTTTCCTCTTGGGCTTTTGCCTGGGCTCTGGGATACCCAGAATTCAACATAAAAATGGGATCCTTGATTTCTGGAGATAAAGGTGCTCTGCCTTCCAGCTATGCCTGTCTTCTACATGTATGAGTATTATGCCTCCAAAGCTATGAATGCTTTGCCGGAGTTGTCCATTTATTAATGTGCTCTACCCTAAATTTACTCAGTAGTCCAGTTAAGAAACAAAAACTAAATTAAAGAGCCACCTATCTAACTAGACTGGTCTCCAAAAGACGTTCTGGCATTCAGCTAATTATTTTGAAACGACATCTGAATTTTCTTCTAGGCTGATCTCCTATGTTTCTTATAAAATCCTGTAATAAATTTCTATGATTTTTATGTTACCTGGGCATCCATTTTTGAATCCTCGTGTGTCTCATCTAACTGATGTACTTGAAACCTAAATCTCCCCCTCACTGGGACTCTGCTAGAGACTGGCTATCTTGATAAACCTGCCAGGCAGGGCTAGAGTTTATAGACACTTTCCAGAGAAAAACTTTGAGCCCAAGTTAGGAAAAGATGCAACAAATCCAGTTTTAGCAGAAACGAATGTTTTATCCACCCAGATGAGCTTTGGAAACATTGATACCTAAGATCAAATCCACAGTTCTATAGAATTGATCTCTGATAATAGGCAATATGCCCTAAGCTCTTTCTTGGAGATAAAATAAAAGAAAATAGAAACTAACTTAAATGCTCTTTAGTATATGTGACCTAAGATAATCCTTGGTAAATAAAGCTGTTTTCAAAATTGTTGGTATATAAAAATAGAAATATCTTCAAAATTGTTAGCATATTTTTTTGCCTGGGTTTGCTGGTTAGATGGGTTTGCTGGTTAGACAGGTTTGTGCTGTCTCTATCAGATGCTTTAAATGCAACCATAGAGCAGAATACACATTAAAAATTACTTAATTACTTGTTTAATTACTTAATACATGTCAGTCATAAAAGTAAAATTTAAAAAATGTTTAACTTTTGTCTTTTTTTGCTTCTATGGTATTTTTTATCCTTGCCTAATTTATTGGTGAGCTGAAGCTATAGGAACCAGCTGCTGGGCTTCCCCAAAGTCTTGCACCCATCTTGCTAGAAGCTTATGTCATTAGTTTTAAGCCTTTGGATTCTCAGAAATGGACAGGTGGCAATGGTAAGGCTTGGGGACATGTGTGTGCCTGCAGCACCTTGGCCACCAGCCACAGGACAAGGCCAAGCTCAGTATGTCCCCATCCTATGTCCAGTGTCTCAAAGGCCTTGATTAGAACAAGGCTGGCTGATGTGGGGTTACCTTGGTTTGAGCTTTTCAAAAATAACTTAAAGACTAGCTTTGTTTTCAATGAGAAATTCAAATATAATTGTTAAGAATGATGAATAAATTAGGTAAATTTAAATGAGATAAACATTTATAAATAAGTTTGTCATAGTTTCAAAAATTTTTTCAGTAATTTAAAATCTTAAGATTATGTTATGTTAAATTAAGTAACAGATAATCACACAATATCTGAGTCATTTCTAAATAAGTTAAAATACAAAAACATTAATTATTAAACATAACATAAGTTTAAGTTTGTATACTTTGGCATCTTATTTTTATTATGGCATTAAAAAGCTAAATATATCAAGATCTTTTCATAAACCAAAAGTTGAGCAAACATATCTTTCTAAAAATTATAAAATGGTGTTAGTCTACAGAATACTGGGTTTATAATTGCTAAGAATTAAAATTCTAATTAGTATATGTAATTAAAACTACTAGATATAAGAGAAACAATTCTGTATACAGAGTATACAAGGAAAGTAAGACGCTGTAAGGTATAATCATGTGTTCTTGTGGAAAACAATGATTTTTATCTAGTTTAGAGATTACTTAAAGTTTGGTTCAAAGTGAAGAAATGGAAAAAATAATACAGATAGAACATATATAAAAAGCTAAAAAAGATAATGAAAAAATGCAAGAGGTTATAAAAAGTTTAAAAAATCTGGTCTGGAAAAAGCTGATAAAGATTAGGTGGATATCTTTACAAAACTTTATTAAAAATAGCTTTAATATTAATAACTCACTGATACAAAAATAAAATTTGGTTTTCTGTTTTGAACAAGATTTTCATGTGGTACTAATAAGGGATGGTAAAAGGTTTCTATTCACCTTTGCATAAACTGCAAAAGAAAAAAAAAGAGAGGAAAGAGAAACAGATCCTGTGTCCCTTGTGCTGTTTTCATTAGGTTATTTTATTACTTGAAAAACTGAGTCTCTTCTCTATCAAAAACTAAAGGTTTCTGCATTTTAAAATCTCTTAATTATTACTCTAGTTAAATGAATGACTATTTTTTTTTCTTTTTTTTTTTTGAGACAGAGTCTCGCTCTGTTGCCCGGGCTAGAGTGCCGTGGCGTCAGCCTAGCTCACAGCAACCTCAAACCCCTGGGCTCAAGCGATCCTCCTGCCTCAGCCTCCCGAGTAGCTGGGACTACAGGCATGCGCCACCGTGCCCGGCTAATTTTTTCTATATATTTTTAGCTGTCCAATCAATTTCTTTCTATTTTTGGTAGAGACGGGGTCTTGCTCTTGCTCAGGCTGGTCTCGAACTCCTGACCTTGAGCGATCCACCCGCCTCAGCCTCCCAGAGTGCTAGGATTACAGGCATGAGCCACCGTGCCTGGCCTATTGAATGACTATTATTTCATAATGATTTGTGATCTTACTTTGGTCAGTGCGTTAAATCTTTGACATATTTGACAGGCTTCCCAAAATCAAATTTCAAATTATAAATTAAGTCTCTTTGACCTCAAACTAACTTTGAGTTGTTCCAGAGGGCTCCTGAAGCATCTGAAAGAAAGAAAGTGAACCAAATCTGGCTTATTTGATAAGGGAAATGTTAAATATGAATTAATGTTTAACTTTCTTTGAGTTATAGTCATATGGATGTGTTATTAATATGTGTTCCAAAATTGTGTAAGAGTCAATCATTGTATCAGTCATAATTATAGGTATGTTAAATTATTGTACACCACAGAAAATAACCACATTTCCTTGCCAATTTCATCTTTAACCATGGCCATTTTAGTCTTGTCCACATTTAATTGCTTTATTTTGATATTCTTTCTGAAAGTATTTTATAACCAGCTACAGTCCAACATTTAATTCCTCAGTTGGAAAGGACATTGAACAGTACTCTTAAATACAAATTTCTGATAACTTTATGGCCACATCACTGGTCTAGGTAAAAATTCCAGAACTCCAATAAAAAAAAAATGGACTTATAAAATTGCTAACCTAATACCATGCAGAACAATAATTAATTACATGGGACTGAACGGATGAAGGATTATGATTTTTTAATGGCTTTTTGTTTGAAACATTGCTGATTCTTTTTTATGTTTTGTTTTTCATAGTAAGAAACTTTTTTTGTCTTGGACTGTCTATAGCTTTACAGCAATTTAGAAACTTATAATTTTGTGGGGAGAATTAAAATATTTGCCTTTCTTTCTCCGTGATTCCCTTCTTTGCAAATTTGGAAGCTATTCGTGAGTATTACTATTTTATGGCAATATAGTTATTTGCTTAAGTTCAGTAAGAATCTGTTCATCTTGTAACAGGACAATTGGAAACACTGGCTATTCTACTAAGGCTTTGGTTATTAATAGAATGTCATATTTTCAGATTTGACCAGACTGCTTTGAGGGATTGAGGTTGACTTTTGTGGAGCCAATAAAAAAAAATAAAAAAATCCCTTGGAAAAACTGGCTTGATATCTTTTCTACACAGTTCCCTTATAGGATTCCTGGCCTTGTGATGAGTACAGAATGTAACTTCTGACTAGGCCAGGAACTTTAAGGTATTTGGGGGACCTCAAGAAGAGAGAAATTCACTCAATTTATACATTTAGTACAGACACAGTTTGAGGGTGAGTCAAATGCTTGGCTTGGTTCTTAAGTTTCCAGAGGCTTTTGAAAGTCTAATTAATCTAAAATGTTCTAGCAAAGCCAACTTAAAAATTAAAAAGGGCTGGGCATGTTGGTGCGCACCTGTAGTCCCTCCAAGCTATGCTAGAGGCTGAAGCAGGAGGATGGCTTGAGTCCAGGAGTTGGAGACTGCAGTGATCTATGATGACACTATTGTATTCTACCTGGGGCAACAGAGTAAGACTCTTATCTCCAAAAAAAAAAAAAAATTAAAATAGCCTGTATGACAAATCATTATTCTTACTACCCTTTATTCAAATAATCAGGCCAAGAGTGAGACTAAACTTATTTTACAAGCAAATTAGTCTTCCTGTATTATCTTTGGTAAAAATGGGGGAACTGGTGTAAGAAAATTATGTTTCAGAAGAAAAGCTATGGTGCACCTGTTATTAGATTCCAGCCTTGTCCATTGTTTTTGAATTTTTTTATTGTCTGGACTGAATTCTGAATTTGTAGTTTCCTCCAATATCTGGCTGCAACTTTCTATACCAGAATTATGTTTCCAAATTTTCTCCCACCCTTCTGACTTGGAATCGTTAAAATAAACACTGTTCCCTTCCTGGAAACCTAAAAGCCGAAGTTAGACAATTTGATATGAACTTCAGAGAAACTACCACAATGGCTCATGTATAAACAGCCATCGTGCCTGTTACTATATTGACTACTCAGAAAGTTCACCTGATACAAACTATAGACAAGGAAAATCTGTCAGATTGCCACTGTCTGCTCTCACTCTATCTGAAGATGCTTCAAGCCTAACATCTAAAAATCTTCTTACTGGCTGCCCTTTAGACTAAAAAAATCTGAGTTTTATACTTACTTGTAACTATTAACTTTTTTCTTTCGTTTTCATAGAAATGCCTCTTATTAAATATCTGGTTGCTCACACTGCCTAGATCCCTGACTTTGGTGGAAGCCCATCTACAATATACCACTGTCTGAAATGCAACACAACTATTAACTGTTTAACTGAATTGGCTTATTCTTAAGACTGAGATACTGATTCAATGGCTTATGAGACAATCCACCAACCCAGTTTCTGGGCTGTGAAAGTTCTTGGGGAAGTTTCCGACAGGGGACTGTTGGGGTTCAGAAAACGATACCCCAAAGTAAAGGGCTAAGAAGCAGCCTCACAGAGTCTCTTTCTGACCTTCCCTTGCCTTCCTGTCTCTCACCCATTCTCCTCCACTGAGGCTAGTTACAGAAACTAGAATCCCTCTTCCCGAAAGCGGGTCGTAAAAACCAGAACCTATTTTCCTCAAAGTCAGCCATAAAGCCTAAAAATATTACTCTGAACCTCTCCCCCAAACTTTCTGTGTAACAACTGGTCATAAAGAAATTAAGACCTTCATTCAAGAGGGGTCCTACTTCATAGAAGGGAGGAAAGACTACTACACAGAGAGGCCCCCCCCCAAAAAAAAATTTGAACAGAAAAGCCTTGCTGAGTTTTTTCACTCTATTAGCATTAGATCCACATCTTTTTTATCCAATCATATTTCTGTAAGGGCTGTCCACACTTCATTGAACCTAAGCACAAAAACAGATAGTTTTTCCTGTATCATTGTGTCTTCATTCTCAAGGTTCCTGTGTCATGGAAAAATGTGATTAAATAAATTATGCTTTTATCTTGTTAACCTGGTTTTAGTATAGGGGCGTCACATGATCCTTATGTTGGGAGGAAAGGGGTCACCCCCTTTTGCCCCTTACAGCCACTTATGATCACTCAAAAAATAAAGACTTTAGAAAGATTTTAAAAAGGCACTAATGGTGAATATTAAAATAATGGCATAATATTGACTATTCAGAAATCATTTATGAAAATATTTAAACATATAAAAATATGTTGCTCAGATGACAAGAATATTTACCAATTTTAATATATTTGTAATTCAGTCAGTTCACCATTATCTTAGAAATTAAGCAATTTTTGATGTATTTAATTTTTTGATATTCTGGTTATTTCATATTATGCATAAAGTGAGATTCATGAATATGTTGTATCTCATTATTTCAAATTTCTTGTGACGTTCATATAAAATGTGATCTTATTAAGTGCAACCTCTATTTCATGGTTAAACCATTATCATACTCTCTATTGTTAGTAGAACAGTCAAAAAAGTATAGAATGATCACCTTAAAGCTATTACCACTAAAAGGGAAAATTTTTGTTTAATCTTTCATGTGATGACTCAGACACTTTTTGACACCCTAAAATTGTCATTCAACCTGTGTTTGACTGACTCTGACTTGCATAGTTAAAACTACATTTGGGGGGAATTTCCTTGGCTTTTCAAGCGATTTTACCTTTCAGAGTTTCACCTTATTTTTAAAGAATAATAGTTTGGGGTTCTGGGCCTGGAGCCCAGAGCTCTATATCCTGACCTCTCATTTGAATTAATCATTCGGTGCAATTATTCATGCCATAGAAGGTCCTCTTTATCTCCTCAACCTCTGAAGAGGAGGCACTTTTTTTCACTGTTTATGCTGAAATCAATATCATTATATTTTAAAATACCTTCAAACCTATAAAGAAAGGTTCAGGTCATATTTTGTAAGCACTTTTCTTCAAATTGAGTTTTTCCTTTCTAAAAACCAGTGCTACTACTACACGGGGAAAAACACTTTCCAAGATGGGTACTGGGTTGACATTCCTGGCTTATGAAAGACGATGATTTCATGTAAGAGAGTGCCAGGTATGCCTTTGGGCTTTATATTAATTTGTGAAACATTCCTTTCATTATGTTTCCTGTTCAAAAATTATGCGCATTTGAATCAAAGCCCAATGATAGTGTCTAGTAACTGAAAAATATTTATTTCTCCTTAGAAATCATACCTGCTTAATTACCCAATCTTTTGGGAACACAGCCAAAGCCTGGAGTGAGTCTTTTGTGGTCAAAAAAAAAAAAAAAAAGAGAGAGAGAGAGAAAAATAATTTGGAGCTGAGGGAAAACAACTCTCTTACAGCTCTTTTGGACCACCTTGTCATGTTTTGAATTGCCCAGCTAACTGGCTGTTGTCATTTGGTTTTATGTCATTAGAATTCATGTCATATGCTAACTCCAAGGTAGAGACCTCAGTTTCTTTACCATATCTCTTTTTACTTCTGCTCTCTCATATCCGTGTCCATCTTGCTCTGGCTTGTTCATATTCTGGGAGTAATGGGGTGAAGTTAATATAAGACATTTAACTCTCAATTACTCAGGGGCTAATTATCCAGTCTATTGATTGCTTGGTCCAGCCTCTACTTTTCCTGTCTTTTAAAGGGTGGTTGACTGCCCATTAGCACTTAAACCAGACAAGAGGAGGGAGTGCAGAGGGAAAGTGATAAAATTCAAATCTATCTATTTTGCAGCTTATTAGCAGCGCTAGTTAAGAGCTTAGGCGAATGGCAAAAATGTGGTTTAGGGACACCTGTAGATTTAATTTAGTCTTCCTTTTCCTTGTCATCTCTTACCATGGATAATTGAGTTGGCTTCATTACCTTATGTTCATATAGTTAATTCTCAGAAGTTGGGCTTTTTATTGCTTTGGAGCAGTGGCTTAATTGGCACTTAAGGCATTTGAGGGAGCTATGGGTAAGCTATATAAACTTCACTTTTCAAATAAGGAAACTGAGACACAGAGGATTGAAACGGAAAAAGGGTACTTGGTGGAGTCATGGGCAGTAGTGATCTTTTCACTCTTTGGTCTGAGTTCACAGATACACAGATATGATAGAAACACCTAATCATAATTCATCGTAACCATTGGTTCCTTACAGTGGTGTTTAAATCACCAATACAGCCATGAAGAGTTCTGACTTCAGAGTTGGCTTGGAGTTTTGTGTCTTAGTTATACTACTTCTTCCAGATGATTGAATTTCACCTAGGAGAATGTATGGAATATGGTAAATGCTCAAAAAAGGGTCAGTTTAATTTAAATTGTAGTCATAATAGTTGTAGTGGTAATAGTACTAATAGCAATAAAGTTTCTGAGCTAATTTTAATATTTCAAAAAGAATAAATGAAATCACAGTGGTGACAATATAAGCTATTAATTAATGTAGACTTATATAGTAACGTAATCTCAAAGTTTATTTTTTCTGAGGTTGTCCACAGTGGTAGAAAGTTTGAGAATCAATGACCCAGTGCAATTTCCTTATTGCAGGTCCAAAGAGTACAATAATTTTCCCAAGTTCACTCAACAGGTTAAGGGCAGATGCCAATGGAATATGAAATGTAGGACTAGGTGACTTCTAACTCAATCTTTTCCTCACAATTACACTGATGTTAGATTATCTATGGTTTAACTCCTAGAATCAATAAATGACTTCTGTTTATCTTCTCCTCACTATCCTGCATAGTCCTCATGCCTGTGTTCTTAAGTTCTTGATTGGAAGTGGAACAAAAAAATAACTTTCATGAACCAAGAAACCCAGAAGAAATGATGATAAATCCTTATGTGGTAAGGGTCAAGCAAAATGCAAAGGCTAAAATTACAGGTGGTTCTGTGGCAGAGATAGTTGTCTGGCTACCAAATTTCATAGTCCCCCCTTAATAACAGAGAGATATCTCTGGGACGTGGGCATAGAGACATCTCTGGAATGTGGTTGTATAGCCAGAATTACATTTCACAGCCCCATTTTCATTTAGATACAGCCATGTGAGCTACTTTTCACAAATGTATCAGTGGAAGTAATATGTGTCATTTCTGAGGCAAGTATTTTAGAAAGTAGATATGCCTTTTCTATATTTTTCTTCTTTCTCTAGCTGCTGCAGAGAACCACAATGCTCTAGGGTATAGAAGAGCTATTAGAGAGGTAGATCCTGGGTCCCTGAATCACTACAAGAAAGCAAGCAGTACTTTTGACATGAGTATCTGTTTTGAACTTCAAAGTGAAATAAACTTCTATCATCCTAAGCTAATGAATTTGGGGGAGGTATGCTAGTACTACTACATATATTTTTTCACAATAAATGTGATAAACTACAATCTCTGAACCATAATATATTAATATATGGATGTCAGTGTTATATTTTCTTGTAAGAAGAAAATTCTGTTTTGCATAAATGTTTGCTGTTTATCTTGACAAGATTTCTTGTAGTTATTTGATAGGGAGTTCATATTAATTCTCTCAGGAACACTGAAGTATACATTTACAACATTCTTCTCATGTAATGATTTATCCTGGTGAACAAAATAAATTACATTTCAAGTTATTTGGATTAAAAACAATAGTGCGCAGAGCATTCCAAACAGCACATACTAAGTATGAAAGTGTGAAGTCAGAGAAAGCAAGAGTAAGCTAACACATACCTTTTAATAAGTGTCATATGATTTCATAGCATCCATGCTATGAAATTTATGTGAATTTCTATAACTAAGACTTCTTTCTCAAGGCAAAATCAAATTTATTGATTTTTTCCTCTGTTTATTACTTCACTAGTGCCTCAAAACTATGCCAGTGTTGACAGTTCCATGTGGTACCGTTCACCATTTAGTCATCATATATCCACACACAAAGATAGGAACACATTTTAAAAGATAAAGCATGACATCTAGCCACCACCACCATCACCACCCCAGTTCTTCATGCATTTTTCCTTCAATGTTTTAGCTAAAACGTCATGCCAGAGCTTTCTTCATGCTCTTCACTTTTTGCCAGACTTTATTTATTCCTTGTTATGCTGCTTTTAATCTCAGACTATCTTTAAGAGCATAACCAGTGGCTCCTTTTCTAGAAGTACGAGTCTGAGAATTAGAACTGACTGAAAGAAGTGAGTTCTGGGTCAAGAACCTATGGGTGTTGGGGTAGTAGTTAAATCATCATGCTAGATTAGAGATGATAGACCAATTCTCTAGCAGGGCAACTTCCATATTCCATGGCTATAAATGTGAGCAATTTTGCCAGGCACTCCACTCAGTAGTACTGTGCACAGCATAATCTGAGATGTGATTCTACTTTCTCTCTAATTCAGTTGCTTCATGCTTCTTACAGTGTGGGCCTATCACAGCACTAAGAAGGATCAAAGCAAATATTTTTCATATACCATAACTTCTAAGTTCCACTTAGTACTCAACAAAGAGATAATAACTTGACTCAAGGACTGGAGAAAAAAACTAACCACCCTGTGTCATTGTTGAACTTATTGAAAAAAAAAAATATATATATAATTGAGGAAAATTATTAATGGTTTAGGATATTTTCCAAAGTAATGTTAATTGTACATGATTTTTACCATATAAAGAGATTCAGAAACTAATTTCTGAGTAAGATCTGGGAATTAGGGTCCACTAGAGATGGGAGAAACAGATGATGCTTCATGTTGCTTCTGGGTTTACCACAGCCCCTAGGGAGAATTCTTTCCCTCTTTTCCTTTCCTTCCTTTCTCCCTCCCTCCCTGCCTCCTCGCTTCCTCCCTCCCTCCTTCCTTCCTTCCTTCCTTCCTTCCTTCCTTCCTTCCTTCCTTCCCTCCCTCTTTTTCTTTCTCTCTTTTGTAGTGGAAACAACTCCTTTGGGTTTGTGGAAACATGAGAATAAATGTATGGGCTTTCCACATGCTGATTACTTCTGTATACATTTTCCTTCCACTTCTCTGATATAACACAATCGATCTTGCCTTCAGAACTGATCTGAGAGTTGGCTGATACAATTTTTGGCGAAAACGAAAATACCAACCTGACCTTCCTCTAAGAAGTCTAACTTTTTCCCACTCTTAGCCTTACCTTTGCCCTTGAAATGTATCCGGTTTCAAATCATTCACCTTTCCGTCTCTCTACTTGGACATGACTTTTGTTAGAAATTTGGATCAAAGTGTATATTATCTCAGGGAAAGTCAGTTCTTTGACTTAGAATCATTTGTGCTGGGAGTTAAAAATTGCTGTAAGCCTTTGACGTTAAAACAAAGAGGAGAATTTGAGGTACGTGTGTTTGTGGGTGGCAGTGAGGAGGGCTCAGGGGTTTGGAAGCTGGGGAGAATTCACAACTCAGGAGGATTAGACACCACAGAAACAAGCCTGGACTTAGATTTTCTACTTTGTCTTTCTGCCTAAGGCCAGCTCTGTTCCTCTTTAACTATGTGGAAAAAAAAAAAAAAAGGCATTAAAGAGATGCTATTGGCACAATCTACTTCATAATATGGTTCTCTACCATGTTACAGGTCTACTAAGAAATTGCTTCTTTGCAAAAATGGAATACATACCAACATTTTGGAATAATCTTGTTGAAAATGCAGGAGAATGTAAACAATAGACACAGTGTTGCAAATCAACTCATCTAGTTTTTTGTTGTTGTTGTTGTTAAGGGGGTGGTGTTAGGACAATCGCACTCCATTCCTGCTGATAGAAATCTGATTCGGAAGCAATTATTGGCAGTGTCTCTTTTCTATACCAAATACAACTAATTTTTTTTTTTTTTTTTTACTATAAATGCCACAATAAACTTGCTCTGTGAGGAAAGAACAGAAATGAATGAAGCTTGGTATTCCTTGGCTTATACACAGAGAATAGCTATTTATTGTGTTTTATTCTCATGCTAAAAAGTAAAATATGCAAGTTTATCTTTTAAAATTACTCAGGAAATGACAATGAATTGCAAAGATATCATAAGAATATGGAGGGGTGAAAATAGAAGATATACTAATTAATAAAATGTTTTGTCTTCCCTATAGGATATCAAGCTAAAATATATTAAAATTTTCCTTAAAATAAATCTTTTTTAATGACCAATATTTGTCTGTTTATGTTTTTAATCCTACAGTATTAGTTCTGGTTGTTCTGATATCCAGTTTGTATTTGTTATTATATCACTGAGCTAACGGTGGAAGACAGTGTTGTGCTCTGCCTGGGGTTCTAACAAGCCTCCCTTTTAAAAATAGTTTTCCATCGAAGGACTAAAAACAAAAAGCGGTGCTTTTTTTGTCACTTAGAATAATCTGTAATAGGAAAAATGACCATTCTGAAAGAAAGAGTTAATATATTCAGTGCTTTATTCAATTAGACCTATTGTTTCCTGATGGCCACCCAGGGTGTTTGGCAACACGCTATAAAATTAACATCTAGGTACCAAAGACCCCCAACAAGTAGTTTCCACAACAACCAAAACAAGACAAAATTAGCAAAGAAGCAAAATAAGAACTGAGATATCCTTAGGATTGAGACCAACATGTCAGGAAATGTATCCAATTTCAAATCATACCAGGTAGGAATAGTACAAAATTGCACAGCAATGCACCATGTAAACTGAACTTTAACACCTTACTTATTTTTTTTCCTCTAAAATGCAGTACAAAATGGCCTCATCTTTATTATAGTCTTTAAATAATTATTAGGCTTAATTGCCACAGTTCATAGAAATTTTAAAATTAGCAAGTGGTGCTTATCTCGCTGCAGTGCTCAGTGTTAATAAAACATGCTGCTCCATAAACACATTTCACATCATATTTGTCCATGATTATTTCATTGTTTTTCCAAGTACAGATGCCAAGAGACAAAGTGTTGCCGAATTCCTGTAATTACCAGCATTTCCCTCCATTGGGGCCCATGAAGTATGTAGTCAATCTCTATTGTCTTCTGCCTCCGTTTGAATCTGTCTCCAGTGCAGGAATGTCAAAAACACCATTTAGCCACACAGCCTGCTCAATTTAAAAAAAGGGAAAATCAGATTCAAGCTACTAATTAAGAAAAGAAGAGAAAGAAGTGAGCTATGAATAAAAAGAACTCTTTTCTAAAAGGCTTTAAAGAGAAACTTGCAACTATGCTGCGTTCAGAAAAAGAATGATCCTTATTTATCAAAAGTAAATTCCAATACAACAATTAGAGGCAAGATTTAACTAGCTCCTTAATATTTTAAAAGCAGCCAAATGAATGGAAATTCAGATAATTTCCATGTCTTTTCTATCTTTAAAGGGGAGCTTAATTATTGATTTTTTTCAGTTATCAAACAGATTTTTTCTGATATAGTCTTCTATCCCTTTAAGATCCTTTTGAAAAATTTTGTTAAACGAATATTTCTTTGAAAAAATACACTGATGCCCTACTATGCTCAGATATTTGGCAAAATTGTCACCGTAGTTGTCTCTTCAATAGAATACTTCTTCCGTATGATTTGTCTTAACAGATTCTCAGAACTATTTAGAATAAATTATATTTTGATAATCAGAGATTTAGACAAGTATGTAGATAGCAAACAGTAAAAATCCTTCCATTTAACGTTACAATGTGGAAACTGCTTATGAAATAAGGTGGTTCAAAATGCTGGTTTGTAGATATAGAAGTAGAATCCAGACAGGCTCTAAAACCACATGTAGCTTGAAGGCAGGCAATATGCCATATATTATGCTCTCTAAATCACCTCTTCATTACTTTAATTTTTATATGTATAAAATATAAAAAAATATGAAAAGATAAGTATGTTTAGCCATACTTTGCTGATTTGATCTAACTGGGTAAAGTATAGTAGGGACACAGTTCTACTAAACTATTTGAACACCTTATGTTTCCTTATGTTCCCATGCTACTTTGGACATGATAGTCTAAACAACTTCGCTTATATCTACTGCCATTCTCCCAGAATGAGAATTCCATCACAGTTCATGTTTAGTATCTCATTTTTTTGCCTTAGCACCTAGGTCCAGGGGCATTTACACAGGCAGGCCACTAGATGCTGCTAGTAATCTTTCCATTGAGCAGTATTCTGCCAAGCAGGCTTCCATGCCAGGATGAGAGGCAACAGACATCGAGGTCTGTCTTCTCAAATTGGAGCCATTTTATCTCCACCCATACCTGTAGCTCGCTTGCTCCTACTTTCCGTAGGAGGAATTTAAGGAGGTCTACTTACTTTGGGTAGGAGAAATTTAAGTAGGTCCAATTTTTGAGATTTGTCATCAAATCACCTTGCAGGGTATTATTCCAGTCCTTTTCATGAATTCTCCCATGCCTGCATTTCTGCCTTGGATCTCATGCAATGACCTCAAAGGGTTGAATTCTTGGCAGTCTTCATTTCCCCTTCTCCTATTACTCTGAAAAGATTGGAATTTTACTTCTCAAGTCGATTTTGGCAACTAGGTCCCTGCCACCTTCTGAGAAATTGCCGTACCTTCCAATTGCTGACACCATCTGGATCTTCTGGTAGTTCAAAGTTAGTTCAGATGGCAGGACAATATGGCTTCACTTTGGGGACTAAATCAATGCAGCTAATCTAGCTAGCTGGAGGAGTCTCTTTTTGGTAACTACTTTTCACCCTCATTCCCCTCCACCAAGCTATTTAGTAGAGTGAAATGGACGAAGATAACGTTCTTTGATATAGGGAATTATTCTTTGCCCAAGATTATGGAAATAGTTCATATGACAAAACCAAACTTTGAGTCTTATTTGAATGAGTCATGTTGCCTAAAATTTTACAACTTTACTAGGTGCTTATAATATTATTTTCCAAAATAGTAAATTATTTGAGATTGCTTTAGTAATAATATGTTTTTGTTTGAAACATCAGAAAGATGCTAAGATAAAACTTCAAAACTTCAGTCATCCATGCTATTGTATGATATTTCTATTATAAAAAATTTAGAATGTTAAACTAAAAAAAATAAAATGTTAAACTATGTGTTAGTACTCTACTAAACTCTAATTAAAATTTTCTCTTTTAAGCCACATATTGTGAGGTGACATGCTAGATAACATACTATGGGTGTCAAGGAAAGGAGACATGTCTTCCACCTGAGACAATGTTGCAAAGTATACCAGGATTAGCGAATAAGCCTTCGATAAACATTTAAAATGCATATAATCTAATTGTGAGTAGGTTTCATAGAGAATAAATATTGTACATAGCACGTCAATATTGTAGAAGATTTTAATATTGACCACTGGATATGGTCACTGTTCTTCACTGTTTTTCAGTGTTTTTGTCTGATTTGGTGAAATCTGAGCCTGATTTCTTAAGTGTGTATTAATCAATTTAATTTAGAGGTTCACAGTAGCTCTCAAGTAAGAACTGGGCTCTATGCTTAGACTTAATCATAATAACTTTGTTAATGATATTGGTGGCTCATTTCTTTTATTTCTAAATATTAGATATAATTTTTCCTCAATATCACAGAGAGAAAATTGTGATACTCTCTAGGTGAAAGCTACGATGAATTGTTCACATGGGAAAATAGTCTACTAAGGGAAATTGTTCAGGAAGCTGGTTGGAGGCAAATAAGAGAAGTAGGTGATTCAAACCAAGGGATGAAATAGACAGGGGGAGGGGACAGAAAAAAAGCTATTCCCAGAAGAATTAAAGTAGAAAGAAAGAATCATACGTTGAGTTTCTTAGGGGTGGAGGACAGATCCCATCTTTCGATGGGCCATCCATCAGGATGTGATCAGTGAAAGATTGCAAATTCCCACACAGGTATCATGTTTTGGAACCTTGATTATGATGTCATGAGATGATCCTGAAGGAATTGTTTTCAGTGATTTAAATGTAAAACGTAAAAAACCATAGCTCTAGTCACAATGACATGAATGATTACTTTTGAATTGATACCTGGAAATTATTTTTAAAACGCCAATCATCTAAAGGACTATTTCTAAGCAAAGAAAGAAAGAAAAAATCCTTATTATATATTTTGATAAATTAAATCATTTCTAGGCATCCTTCAATAATTATAAAGATATTTAAATGTTTAAAGTTATCCAAATTTAAAAAAATGGTGGCATTTTGAATGTGTAAGATCTATCACACATAGACTATTCCACTTAAAAGAACAGGGTCAAGGAGGAAAATAGTTCATGTATTTATTATGTATTTTAAAAAATAAGTAATGCATATTTTAGAAAGAAACTGGTCACAATATAACAAACTAATTGTCAGAGATCATTTACTAATATAATAGGTGTAAACTCAATTCATAAAAAGCAAAGAAGAAACATTGCTAGTATTGACAAAAGCCTAACAGGGGAGGGGATATTTGGTGTCTAGTTGCTGTCCCCTACCTGTGTAATCATGAGCAAGTCCCTTCATCCCTTTGTATCATCTTTAAGGGAAAAGGGGCAAGAGGATCATAAACTTCAAAGATTTGGTTATAAAAATGTATCCTGAAAGAACATCCTTCAAATGCAGGGAAGACAGGCTGAAAATATAGTAGAAGTATTGCTTTTATTTACTATTACTTTTTAAAAAACAGCTTTATTGAGATATAATTCACATAACATGCAATTCACCAATTTAAATTGTACAATTTGATAATTTTCAGTATAGTCACAGGCTTACGCAACTATCTCCACAGTTTCAGAACATTTTCCAAAAAAACCCCTGTATTTATTAGTAGTCACTCCCTACTTTTCAGTAACTCTCCTCCCCCACCCCATTTGTAGGCAAACACTGTTATCTGTCTCTATAGATTTGCTTATTTTGCATATAAATAAAATCATAAAATATGTGGTCTTTTATGATTGACATTTCATCGTAAAATTCCTGTGTAATGTTGACTACAAGCTGGACACTGCTGTAAGTATTTTTGCGTGTATTAATAGTTCTCATCATCAAAACTACTTATGTGGGAGATAGAATTCTATCATATAAGTATAAACATATTGGGAAGAGCTGACCAAAGAAATCTTAATAAACTAATGAGCACATGTGTGGAATATAAAGCAAAACTCTGAAAGATACTCTGCTGAAGTAAAAATTTGCAAAATTCCTGTTTTTTAGAAACACAATATCTTGGGGTAAATCATACCCACGTTTATACTTGAATACGAGACTCTATATTTATCCTCCGAATCACATAGCTCAGTTTTGTACTCCCAACAAGGCTCCTTTTCCATAAGCTTTTGTACAAATTAAAAAAAAAAATTCTTCAAAAATAAAGCAGGTGAATTTACTGTAGCTCTTGTATTTCTAACCATGAGATGGTGTAATTGACATTGGTATTCTTTTATCAACCCTACCCTGGTATGGAAACCATTTAGAGAATAATGATTAGGCTTCTAGCAATTCATTTTTTTCCTTTTCTTTCTTTCTTTTTTCTTTTTTTTGAATGGGGGAGGAAGTTCGTTGGAAGTAAAACAATATGGAAGTCATGAAGTGATACAATGTGATGAATTTTAGAATATTCGTAGAACATACAAGCGTAACAGAAATAATTGAAGTTTGAATACTGATTTCTTTTTATTGAGTAAACACAAGCATAAAATCTTATTTTTTATTTTTAAAATTTTTATTTTTCATCTTGATTGCCTGATAGTCTAGTGGGGTAACTAGCTTGCTCCACATGCATTAGTACAATGATAATCATAGCTAAAATTCCTACGTAATGTTAACTACAAGGTGGGCTCTGTTGTAAGTACACGTGTATTAACAATTCTCATCATCAAAACTACTTATGTGGGAGATAGAATTTTATTCATATGAGGAAATGAAGTTGCAGAAAAGTTAAGTAACTCGTCCGAGGTCACCATAAAGTAATCGTCAGAAATGGGATTTGAACTTAAGCAGTCCAATTTCAGAGTTCATTTTTTTAAAATGATGTATCTGGCTTTGCATATGTTTATGTAGCCCTAAGTACAGATTCACCTTTTTGACACATTTTGTGTGTGTGTGCATATAATTTTTCCTTAAGATTATTTCCCCACTTTAAAGATTACAAAGCATTGAAGTCACCTGTAAACCAGATAGTTATTCTCATTTTATCTAAGACAGAAGTAAACTCTAAAACTGTGGTCCCCAACCTCTGGCCTGTTAGGGGCCAGGCGCCAGCTGGGAGTGGGCGGTGGCTGCGCCACCAGGCTCCACGTGTGTTTGCTGAGTTCCCCATCGCTCACATCACGGCGTGGGCTCTGCCTACTGTCAGATCTGCGATGTCATTGGATTCTCACAGGAGCCGGAACCCTACTGTGGACAGCGCAAGCGCAAGCAAGCGAGGGGTCTAGATTGTGTGCTCCTCATGAGAATCTGGCGCCTGATGATCTGGGGTGGAGCTGGGGCGGTGGTGCTGGCCCTGGGGGGCGGCTGCAAGTGCAGATTGTCACCAGCAGGGAGGTTTGACTGAACAATACACGTGGTGCGCTTGGGTCATACAAGGACCAATATCCTACACCCCGCCGCCCCCTACTCCCTGTCCGTGGAAAGATTGTCTTCCACGAAGCCGGTCCCTGGTGCCAAAAAAGTTGGGGACCGTTGAAAGGAGAATATGTTGCTTAATCCAGGCTTTGCCAGCACCCAAGTTGGATCCGGGAACAGATTTAAGGTTCCCAGTCCTGTTCATCACATGGCACTTCCCTTTAGGAAAATCTATAGCTATGTTTCTGAAATCCTATAGAAAAATAACCGTGAAATAGAGAAAACAAAGTTGTATCATTTTGTTTTAAAAATAGATATTATGCTATTTTAAATACAGCATAAAATATAATAACATTTTGAAGGACTAAGACAAAAATAAGTCAATTTGCTAAATTCTCCATGGTGTCTTAGTATCAATGTTTTCCAAGTATAGTTTTTCATGACAAAAAAATGTCTTTTATTATTTCAATGTGTAGTTATAGGAGTCGAAAATCAAATATCATCCTTCCTAATATGCATTTCCTTTTAAACTAATACAGAACACTTAGTTTTGTTCATGGAAACTTCATAAATGAAAACTTACTGCCACAGTGATTTATTATTTTTCTTCAATTGAAATTTGCATTTTTAAAATTTTATCACATGTCAGGATGAAGTGCCTTCAGCAATGATGAGAAGATCATGACGAGGACTAAATTACATTGTCCACTACTGTGTTTGTCTGTCTGATCACTCAGGTTAATGAGGACTTCTAGCAATAAAATTCAACAATTATATAAATCCAACAGAATCAGCGTCAAAAACCGGATTATAAAACGGTGCTTTTTTTTTTACCCTCCAAGGCATTTTTCTCTCTGTTTATGGAAAAAGATGACTTCTGGTATGATGTGATAGACTACTGGATATTGATGCCTTTTAAAAACATCTACTTTAAAATAGAAAGACGTCAAGCTAAGGGAAAAACAATGAAGAGAAAATGCAAAAATGGATTAAGTCATCTGCCTGTGTATCTATTTAGGGACATTTCAGAATGACTTTTGAAACTCAGTAATTGGGAATAATAAGCCATAATAAACAACACACACATAGTATGTAATAAATGAATATTTCCACGAGAGCAGTGAACGCAGTGCTCCTAGAGAGCCCTGGATAGCTTTCTCAATTGTGATGTGGGATTTGGTTACGGGGCTGTAGGAAACATTTTTCTGTGGGACTGGAGCTCACCAATCTGGGGTTCCCCAAGAAATTTTAGGCAAGACATGTTTAATTATGCCGTCAGATACTTCAGTGTTCTGAGATTGTGCAGCCATTTGCTGTACATTAAAACATCACAGTAAAGACAAATGATCAAGTTTCTCAGCAATATCCATACCATAAGGAGCGTGCATTTGACCAAATTTTTAAAAAAGAGAAAAGATTAAAGCATAATATATTTATTAAAAATGACTAGAATGTAAAGTCTTAGGACAAAGGAATTACAACTTCAAATAGCATTTGAATAGCTCTAGCAAATGTAACTATTCAAATGCAATTAGGTGGCTGCTGTGGTAATTATTTTACTTTTTTTTTTCAAAAATTCTCTATTTCTTCCTTTTTTTTTTTAATATGCTTTCAATACTCTGCTCTTTTCACACAGCAGGCAACTAAAATACAAGAACTTTGTCAAAAGCTCTTTGAATTTGTTTCTAACACTCTTGATAGCCAGAATATTTTGCCTTTATACACGAAGGAAGCTGGAAGTTGCCAGTCCCAAATGTAAATGAACATTGCTTGCTCAAACTAACAAATTAACATTGCTTGCCAAAATAAACAAATAAATAAATAATAAAATATTTGAATTTGATTCTAATCTCATGTAAACCAGACTACTTGCTCTTTAAGGATGGGAAGATAGAGAGCTTTGCAGTTCATCTGAATAACAAATGCCAATTAGGAATATTTAATGAGTAATACACATAAATATTTAAAATATACAATATTAGGAAGCAAGGTATTTGTAGAGGTAACTGGTAAGTGTTCCTGGAATGTGTGAAGCTACCACAAATCGAGCTGTTGAAAATTACTATTTTTTATAACTACACCTTTATAAGAAATGCAGGAAGGGTATTATTTGAACTACTTTCCAACATGTAAGTTATGTAGCAAAGCTTAGATATGGTAAAAACATGATGGATTAGAAAGAGACTTTACATCTTTAGAAAAGAAAGATGTTCAATTGCATTGTCAAAGGAACTGTACTTATTTGAATTAACGGCTGCTGACTTTTGCCTGGGGTTTTTTCCAGATGTCAACAGAAAAGATAAACATAATCCTCAATTATTCTCCCTGCATCTGCCAAGCACTAAGGCAAAGTCCAGGTGAATAGTAAAGCAAGTCTAGGGGAAAGAAACCCTATGATCCTCTTCCTACTCCTTCAAAGCAGAATTAATACTATGCTAATTGGAATGCTTTCTTTTAGTTCAGAATAATTCCTGAAAATTCAAGTACTAGAAAATACCTATTGTTATGTTTTAGTTTATGATGTGTTGAAAAAAATGTTTTAGATGGTGTTGTTGTTGATCTGTTGACAATAACAGCTGAGTACACTACCCCTAATAAACAAGCACAACAAAGTCCATGGTCTTATCCATTGAGATTTTGGAACATAATGATAACAAATTTTCCCTTACATGGGCTTCTGGCTTCTCAGAAACTTTAGGATGCCTTGATCACTCTTTTCGGAGTGCCTTGAGGAAGCAAATTTCAAGAGTAAGAATATTATGGTTCTAACAGTATGGTACCTGATAGCGGTAAGATAATGTAACATTGATCAAGCGACCAACTTTCATTGGTATCATTCCATGTGTAAAATGGAGAGGTGTGAGGTCCTTTCTGTTTGTTGTCTTAACTACCCAAGAAGACCAAATTTCTGAAGGTTCATTCCCATTCTAAACTTTTGGTATTAGTATGTTATGCAAGAAATAGCTGGAACAACTCTTTTAGGGAGTGAACAAATACATTTCTCTAGTTCATTTTTCATTTGTACGACTCAGACTCAAAAATTTTCTCCTTCCTTCTTACCTCCCTTCCTTCCTCTCTTTCCTCCTTCCTGTTAACCTTTCTTCCCATTTTTGATCTTAAATACTTTTTAAAATTAATAAAAACAACCAAAACACTGGCTTGGGTTAGGGTGTTTATTGGTTTTCCTAAATTAAAATCTCAGAAATATGCTGGCTTCAACTGATAATTGATCAATGACCATCTTGGGTAGTTAGTTTCTTTCCATTTCTGTAGTTTACCTTTCGCAGGGTCGACTTTACCCTAATTCAGGCTTCCTTCTAAAGAGTACTTTTTCCTGGTAGTTTTTACAGAAAATCAAGAAATTTTTTTCCCTGAAGTTTATCTCTTCTCGTAGCCAAAATCAGAACATGACCCAACCCTGAAATCATTGTTTAGCCAAGCAGATGAAATTTCTGATTTGCTTAAGGCAAGGAATTTCAGTTTGGGTTGAATATCTACTGAAATGCTTGGCCTAGAATGGAGGAGATGTGATTCACTGAGAGGAATCTGGGTACTATATTGTACTTGCTCTCTGGGCAATTTCACCAGTCCTGGAACTTTAAATCTATTTAAATGCCATGACTCCTATATATTATTACATAACCTCCAGTTTTGGATACTGGTCATTAAGCTCCATGAAGTGTATGTCTGCATCCAATTTCCTACTCAATACCTCTATTTTGATGTCTAAGAGACCTTTATAATTTAGCATGTTTCAAACAAAACTCTTGATTTCCATACTCTACTCATTATTGTACCCCTCTACTCTTTCCCATCTCAGTAAAAATTCACTCGGTTCCTAAGCACACAAGTTTTGGAGTCATCCTTGAATCTTCTCTTTTTCTCACACTTCAAATCTGTTCAGTTCCATATTCATTATGTATCTTGCCTCCCTGATGCCCCCCACTACTGCTCTGACAAGGCGACCAGCACCTCATTTCTGCACTAACCTCCTGCCACTTCTTGGGGCTTCAACTCTCATCCCCCTTAGTGTACTTTACCCACTATCAACAGAGTGAAGATTTAAAAACATTAGTCAGCTTTTGTCAGAAACACTGGTGGCCTCCCATCACACTGAGATATAAATTCCTCAGTCCTTAATGTGGCAAAAAAGGGCCTTTATCATCTGGCCCTTGGATAGCTTACTGCCTTCATTGTCTTCTCACTTACAATCACTGCCCCAGTCATATTGCTTTTCTGGCAGTTCTTCAAAAATAATAAACATATTTACTTTTCTGAGCCTCTTCACATGCTCTTTCTTCTGCCTGAAATGCTCTTCCCTAAGGTTTTGTCATAGCTCAGCTTAAGTCCTCATTTTTCTCCATTTCTCAACTCAAATTTCATACTCTCAAAGGCAACCTTTCTGACCCTTCTACCCCTGTGTAAAATTACCTTTTCTCCCATCATTTTTCTTTATCCCCTTACCTTGATTTATTTTAAAAAAACAATTTTTCAACTTTTCTTCAAAGGACTAGCCCACAATTTATGTGCATATGTGCATATGTTTCATATCATATCATATGTTGTATGCTATTATTAATCACACTGACATGTGACCTCCATGAAGGCAGAGACTTTATGTTGTTCTCTGATGTACCTACAGTAGCTAGAACACTGGTTGGAACAGAAGGAGTGTTCAATAAGTGTATTTTGGATTAAAGCCTGTAAAGGCAGGTTTCACCTAAATTTCAGTATGGACTGGAATATGAAACAGCAGTGTTGGAAAATTATTTTCTAATGTCTATTTTGCTGACACGAGTATTTTAACTAAAAGGGATGTTACCCGTTCTGGGCACTGCTATCCATTTCTCCCTTTTTCTTTTCTTTGCTTTTCTTTTCACGTGTGTGTCTGTGCGCACACACGTGTGTGAAAAAATTGCCTTTACCTATTTTGTTTTATCAGATATATAAGAAATGTCAGTAACTAGAAAAAATTAAGAAATTTTCCATTTGGGAGACTATTTGTAATGGTTAATTATGTTTTTTTAATTAAAGACAACTTTTTTCTTCCTACATGTGAAAAAAAAATACTGGTGAGCAATATTTTCTGAGTACAACTGATCTGCCTAAGTTGTGGATCTTGAAGTCCTAGAATTCACAGTCTTGTTAATACATTATCTTTTCCAGATGTCTATGTTGTCTAATAAGAAGCAGTGGCTGGCCGGGCGCGGTGGCTCACGCCTGTAATCCTAGCTCTCTGGGAGGCTGAGGTGGGCAGATTGTTTGAGCTCAGGAGTTTGAGACCAGCCTGAGCAAGAGTGAGACCCCGTCTCTACCAAAAATAGAAAGAAATTAGCTGGACAACTAAAACTATATATAGAAAAAATTAGCCAAGCATGATGGCACATGCCTGTAGTCCCAGCTACTTGGGAGGCTGAGGCAGTAGGATTGCTTGAGCCCAGGCAGTAGGATTGCTTGAGCCCAGGAGTCTGCTGTGAGCTAGGCTGACGCCACGGCACTCACTCTAGCCCGGGCAACAAAGTGAGACTCTGTCTCAAAAAAAAAAAAAAAAAAAAAGAAGCAGCAGGCTAAGACATTTGTACATCCACTATTTGCCTTAATTTTTTCCATAATAAATATGACTAAGAGTCTGTGAAACTTGTCACCTGCCTTTGAAACAGGCATACAGGTGCGGGGAAAAACTTTAAGAAGGTTTCATTATATATTATTTTTCTTTTATGTTATAATTTACTAGTACCTTAGGTCCCATTTGTTGAAAGTTGATAAAGGATAATCAACTCCAGGCAAAATACAGATTTGAGAATCCTTTCATCTACCATTAGAATAAGAATTTGCATAGACTCCATTAGTTATACAGATTCTAAAGAATGGATTTAACATGAAACATTATTTGTTTTAAGCCTAGGGATATTAAATTATCATATTATATAAATATATGATTTAGGGAAAAAGTTTTATATCATATTTCTCTTCTTCCTTTGCGAACATTTAATATTTTGAAATAATTACAAATTTATTTAAGTAAATAAACTGATATTTTCTGATTGACAGATTTTTATAATTTCTTCCTTCTTTCAAGAGATGTAGGTGGCATGAATTTGGATGAAGAAATGAAAGTAAAATTTTTCTGAAGTTCTTCCAAATTCTTTCAGCTAAATATTATAAGACATGTTGAAGTTGCCTTTTATATTTACATCCCAATTCATAGCACATAGTAGATTCTCAATAAATATTTGTCATATGGATAAATATCTGATAGTGTTAAAATTAATGGAGAGGCATAGATGTTTCACTGAACCTGGAATTTCAAGGCACCATGACTATAATCTCAGAAGTATTATCCATAATGATACTAAAAGAATCTTTAATTTTGCTTTATTGAGTAATTCCTACATTACATAAAATGAAATATGCTATGCTAAAGTGTATTGCTCAATTAATTTTTACATATGTACACAAATATATTTGACACTCAGATCATGAATATTTCAGATCAAGAATATTTCTAGCACCGCGGAAATTTCCCTCATGATTCTCCTTTCCTGAACCGCCCCCTACTCCAGCAATCAGATAATTCTGATTGCTCTTACTGTTATGGGCTGAATTGTCCCGTCTCCAAATTCATATGTTGAAGTCATAACCCCTAGCAGAATTTGGCTGTATTTGGAGATAAGGACTCTTAAGAGGTACTGAAGAACTAAGGGAAGTTGTTCTACAGTGAAATGGGGGGAAACAGTGTTCCACAGAGAGAAGCCACATCAAGAAAGGTAGGACAAAAATGTACGACATATTTAGGGGATTGTGAGTGGTTTGAAGGGTAGAAGCCAGGACACTTGTAGGAGATGTTGAGCATGTGTAGGAAGCTGAGGCAGAAGAGGGAGACAGGCACCACAATCTCAGAGTTGGAGGAAACCCTAAAGAGCTAGACAGACAGGAGTAAGGTAAGAACCCTGCCCTTCCATGTTGGATTTCAGGGAAATTCTGCTCTGTCTGTTGAAGTCTCTATCACCTGGTATAAATTGGCTATTTTTGTGGTTGATTAGCATTCCACTGAATGAATAAATCACAATTTATTCATTCCACTGTCCATTGTCTTGGATGGACATTTGGAAGTTTTTTTTTTTTTTTTTTTTGGACATTTAGAAGTTTGGGGCAATTATAAATAAAACTACATGAGCAATTATATATACATATTTGTGGACATTCACTTTTATATCTCTACTGTATATATCTATAAGTAGAATACCTGGATAAGTGTATGTTTAACCTTTGACTTTAATATTCATTGATAAACAACTTTACAAAGTTGTATCACCTTACACTCAATAGCAATAGGTAAGAATTCCATTTGTTCCACATTCTTGTGAAAACTTTTTTTTTTTTTAATCTTTTGAATTTTAGCCTTTTTAGTGGGTGTGTAGTGGTAGGTAAGCTATTGTGATTTTAATTTGCATTTCCCCACTGATAACTATTAATGTTGAACATCTTTTCATATTTTCTCTGACCATTTAATATTCTCTTTTAAAACAATGTCTCTTCAGGTTTTTTGCCCATTTTACAAATTGACTTTTTTCATTTACATTCTTATATTTATTTGTAGGAATTCTTTATATTCTATTGATAGAAGTCCTTTGTCAGATATAGGAATTGCTTATATCTTCTTACAGTGTGCATATATCTTTATGGGATCAATTTTCAGTTGGAAAAGTGATGAAATATTTATCCCTAATGATACCAATTGCTGTGAAGGATATAGAGCAATAAGATTCTCAAATATTGCTAATGGAAGTGTAAATTTTTCCAACCTCTTTAAAAGATATTTGTCTTAACTAAATTTGAATATTCGCAAGCCCTATGACCCAGTGCTCAAGTCTTAGGTACACATTCAATAAAAAGGTGCTTTCATATTCTCCAAAGTACATGTATAAGAATGTTCATAGAAATATTATTTAAATAGTGAAAAACTTAAAACAGATCAAATGTTATCAGTAGAAAAGACAAACAAATTATGGCATATTTATCATTGAAATATTATACAACAATGAAAATAAATGAACCACAGGTATATGTAATAATATAGATGAATCTTAAAAACAAAATATTGAATAAAATAAGTTAAATATACAAGAATAAATAGTAATAATTCTATCAATAGGAGATTCAAAAACATGCTAAACTAAATTATGGTTGGCGTTAGCAGACAAGAAAGTGGTTACCTTTTGAATTCATTATAATGCTACAAAACAAATTACTTAAAAACTAAATGTCCTAAAACAGCAATAAACATTTATTGTCATATAGTGTCTGTGGATCAAGAATTCTGGAGCAGCTTTATTGGATGACTGTGGCTCAGGGTCTTTCAGGAGGTTTTGGTCTAAATACCAGCCAGAGCTTCAGTCATCTGAAGACTTGACTGGGAGAAGGGAATACAGCTCTAAATGGCTAACTCCCATGGTTTTTGGCAGGAGGCCTCAGTCACTCGCTGGCTTTGGCAGAGCGCCTCAATTCTCCTCCACACTGGTGGCTTGAGTGTTTTCATGGCACGGCCGTTGGCTTCCTCTAGAGTGAGTGATCTAAGAGCCCCAACAAGGTGGAAGCATAATGTCTTTTGGAACCCAGTCCCTAAAGTCACACTCTGCTGCTTTTGCCGTATTCCTTTTGTTAGAAGCAAGTCATTAAGTCCAGCACACACATGGGAAGGAGAATTAGTCTTCACATTTTGAAGGAAGGATTATCAAAAAATTTGTGCACCTCTTTTAAAACTGAAAAACCTTTGGAAAGAAGGGAGGGGATACTCATTGAGAAGGAACATGGGGTGAGGGACTTGGAGTATATTTTATTTCTTAGATTGGTGTTTTTGCCTTGTGATAATGTGCTGTACTATACACTTTCATGAAATTTTCTGGATGTACGTTATGTTACAATAAAAGAGTTAAAATTTTTAATGCTAATTTTGATTATCTTTCACCAAAACATTAGCCACTTGAAGAAATACTTTAAAAAAGATACACAGGATAAAAATATTGTTAAGTGTAAACTAATTAGTTATGTAAATGTGCTGTTTCTCTGTTGTAGCAAATGTACACTAAGCTATTTTTTAGTTTTACCAGAATACCAAATACCTTGCATAAATTTTTGTAGCACATAATGGTCAAGGTACCAATAGTTCTTCAGGTTCATAAAGGCATATAATTTTTTTCCCTGTTCAATTCTAGTTAGTTAATCAAATCAATTTTTTTCCTTAAAATTCTGGTTGTGTTAGCTCCCTGATATATCCATCTGCCCAAGATTCCTCAGGACAAGGGCACATATTTCAGAGAATATGAGTTCTGTGGCCCCGGAGATGCTGTTTGGTACTGAGAAGTTGCATCGTCTCAAATATTAGAGGTGCAGACCCTGATTATTCTGCACCTTGGAGTTACTGAAGAATTGCATTCTCTGTTGCATTTCACTCTGTGTTAAATGGTGCTGTGAAAAAAGGAGCAGGTAAGTAAAGGACTCTCTTAGATGTATATAGGAAAGGTACAGCTCAACCAACTTACTGAGCATTCTTAAAAGCCCGCTGAAACAGGGCTAACACAAATATTTTTAAGAACCGAGATGTAAGCACTGTTTCCTATAGCTTCATCCACTGCTTCTTTAAAACTCTGGAATTTCTTCCATGATGATGAATTCTGGTTCAACTGATATGTGACATTATAAAAGTGACAGGGACACTTGAGAATTATAGCAGAGTGTACTTTGAAGGGGTCCCATTTTCTATATGTAAAAGCCATCAGGTTCATTCTTTATATAATTCTGAACTGAAATGAAAATTAATATATGGTAATCAGAGTTCACCTCATGAGAATACTTATCTTGAGAATACCACTTTTATCTAAGTGTTCATTAGCAAAGGTAATAAATCTAATATTCTCTCCCAAATAATCATGCATTAAAAAACTATTCCTGAACCAGGATACAAATGTGTGTCACCTGAATTAACTAAAGAACATTTTAAAAGAATCTTGAAGATCAATTTTAAACAGGTGCTAGGATATTATTAACTATTTTTTACAAAAGAGAGCCATCTCTCTTTATCAAGCAAGGCTCATACACTTCATTTAGAATTTTTGACATTTGCAGATATAAATAGAGCATGCGAACAAGAGCGGGACATTTAAGTGACTCTTTTAGCAGAGTTCTGAAAGATGGGGTTATGCACACTAATAATATGATTATCAAAATTGTTTCTGATGACATATAGTATTGAAAAATGGGTCTGATGATTTCTTACCCTGCACTCTACCTAAGGAAAATGGAAATAGATGAAAAGATGTACAGCAGTTAAAAAGATCAGGATACTGAAAGAGCCGTTATCATTATTATAGTAAATTTAGTCTGGAACATTTGAAGATGAGCCTGAGCACTTGGTTGATAACCACTGCCCAGAAGAAACTCATAAATTATTTCCCTTGGAAGTAGGCTAAGGAAGATAATTCCAAAAGAAACTTCTTGATTATAGTTAATAAGCTTTTCGGTCCATAATGATTTTCATGCACATAGAATGAAAAAATGCCTGAAGTGGACTTCTGAATTCAGTGGGTCCCAAGGATTTTCTTAGGCAAAAATGATCCTTGTGTGTCTTAACAGTGGACGTCCATATTTGTAGGTACAAATTGGAATGTACACTACGTGCACCCTATTCAGAGACTATAAATTCTCACTTTCATGTGTATTTGGTTATTTGCATTGATGTCTGTGAGATTAGATACTATCCAATAGGAATAGCATAGTAATTCTCATTTCATTTACATTTTATATTTTGTACCAGGTATGTGTCCTTTCAGGTGTAGCAATTATGACTCAAAAACAGCTCTATTTTTAAGCCTCTATTTGTGAGCATGCACACACACACACACAAACATGTATATATGTGTGTGTGTGTGTGTGTTTGTAGGTTTCTATTTCAGGGATATAAAGGCTGACTATATTCAGCTGAACAATCTTATTAAAGTTTGGGTGGGCTATTTTAGTTCAGGGAACTATATTCGGCTACCGTCATGGGATGAAAGACTTAGAGGTGGACTTTGAAGCAGGATATCTTGGCTTGGAATCCTGGTTGCAATAGTTCTTAACTGCTTGGCTTTGGTGCTTAGCTTCTTCATCTGCAAAATGAGAATAATGATGATGATAACACCTACTTCATAATGTGCTTTTAAGATTAAATGAGATAAATAAATGGAAAGGACTTAGCATGGTACACGATATGTGCTAAACCGTAAATAGCCAGCAGATATTGTTGGCATTCTTTATAAATAAGTGAGTTTCATGAAAGGAATGGTGGTAGTGGTGGAATTGCCTTCTATTGTATTTCCAACCTAACCAGCTGTCTCGCCATTATGTGCCATTGGCCATGAGAGCAAAGAGATTATAGGTGGCTTGGAACAAGGCATTCCCTTTGCCTGAAAAATAATTTAGAATGGATTTTGGGACTTGATCTTCACAATTCCTCAGTATTATATCATTTTCATTGACAGAGTTAGAAGACTGAAAATGGAATGGCCCATTAAGCCTTCAAAATTTGGTATTCCAGTCCAGTTTGGAAGAATTTATTCAAGATAGACAGACATGCCAGGGTTGAAGAATCAAAACGAAGCCTAGAGTTATTCAGAGAACATGCACAATTCCAAAAGGCAATCTGGGTAATTCGTAGCAAATAGTGGCAGCTTTATAAGACATCATTATCAATAAACATTTATAAGCATCCACTGTGGCCAAGACCATATCTGGCACTAGAAATTATTGAATGATTGCTTAACTCTGAATTTAAGTTTAGTTTTGGCTTTGGAGACATGGCTTTGCATTGTTGCATAAGGGAGTGATGATGGGAAATGATAACAGTGAGATTTTATCACGGTGGCTGAAAAACATGACACACATGGTTTCAGATGTTTGATGGAGCAACTGGCAATGTGACTATATTCAAATAAGTCATATTCATCAACATGACTTTAATCAATATATGAATTATTCCAATGAATCTTTTAAAACCTTGAAAACAATTTTCTTTAATGCCTTTTATTTTATCACTTTATACTATCCAGTTTTGTGATAGCTTTATAACCACACACACACACACACATCACATATGAGAGAAACCCTGAGGAAATTTCTCAGGAAAATATTTAAAGGTATAAATTTTGTTTCAGGCCACAACAGGCAATTTAGATAGCACATAGAGTGAGTGCTAATGAGTAATCCAATTCTACCAAGTCAGATTCAGACTCTATCTTGCCCTGGACTTGATCTAATTCATGTTAGCTTGGAGAGAATAGATTAACACCAGATAGTTTAGTCTCACTCATATGCTGTGTGCTTGGTTCATTAGCAACTAACTGCTGTACCTTGTTGGATGACTACATATTTCAGCATTAATGGTATGCCACTGGCATTAAAATTGACTTTTATTTTCAGATAAAAGCTTTTAATTACTACATTGATTACACATTTCTTTAATAAAATGCCCCATTCTCTTTTTGTAGACGAGAAACCAATTGGAGACGTACCTTAGGCTGGGGCTTCTCAAAGTTTGTGCATACACTTCAATTGGGGATCCATTCTGTTAAAATGTAAATGCTAATTCATTAGGTCTGTGGAGCGACCTGAAATTTTGCATTTCCAGGTTCTCAATTGATGTCTCTATTTGTAGTACCTGCACCACATTTTAAGTAGCAAAGTCTGAGAGAACAAGTTGACTTTAGTTTATTTTAAATGGAACTACCTGATATCTAGGGAAGGGCCTAGTGCCCTGATAACAGTGCCTTGACTGTTATCAGAAACTGGTTGCTGTGAGTTCCAGAAGTATGAGGAAAGACATTCTAATTTCTTTCTATGAACCTCTGAGAGCAAGTTCTATATTCCAGGATAGTCATTGTTCTAGGTAAGAATTCTTCCAGATATCCTACCTTTGTCAATAGTGAAGCAGCATTTTTGTTGTTGTAAATTTATAGTGACAAGCATATTTGAAGGGAAGCCTCATTCTGGAAATAAAAGTTGAAATGTTTTATTTCTATTTCTTTGCAAATTAGCACAGGAGACTGTATTTTTAATCCTGAATTTCTGTCATTTTAGTGTCTAATTTCTTACGTACTGTGTTAAAATTTTGAAAGAATATCAGATGTAGTTTACCTTTGACATCATTCTTTTTTCTCTACATCCTGGAACCTTCCTACCAATAGAACTAGTTTGAGATGCTGAGGCACATTGCCCCAACAAAGGGAGTGCACACGATAATCTAAAGGGAATAAAGAGTGAAATTCTTGGCTTTTGAGCTCCCAGGTAGGCTTTTATAAATCTATTGCAAAGTCAATAGTCTGAAAGTCAAAGCTCTTTTGAGATGGAATGGATAGAATGTATTCAGAGAGAACAGTTTTGTTTTGTTTTGTTTGAATTCAAAAAGATGGGCTCTGAATATCAAGAGCAAAACCTAGAGGACTCAGAACACAGAGTTTATACAATAAACCACAGACCACGGAAGATTGTATGAATGGCATGAAAGTAGCGTGTCCACTCAAACGGAGCCAGGCTCAAATAGCAGTTGGAAGACCAGGGGGACGGGGATGAGAACCCAAAGGCTGCCTGGAATCATGGTCTCTGTACCGGGGGTAGGGAGTGGGGCTGGGAGTAAATGAAAACACACGTTATGTTTAGGGGGATCTGGGAGTGGAAGGGGCCAGTGCCCTGACTCACTGAGTGTAGGTTGGTGAGACTTCAAACCTCTTTGGGAAGACCTGTATCTAGGGCCAGGGCAGCAAAGGCTGAGAGGAATACCTCTGGTGGTATTCTCTCAAATCCCTGTCCTCTTCACTGTGAGGAAGGAGATCAGACAAAAGGAAAGCCTGGGTCAGGATGAGGGGTAGGTACATTCAGATCATGGCTATCAGCAGAAAATGTCAGCATCTTATCAAGGAGACTAGACAGGATGAGTTCCATGCAATATGGAGAGTGAAGAGTCTTCGGTCAGATGGCCAACAATACAAACAGCCTTTGAAAGCATGGATTGCATCCAGTAAAAAAAGGAAAGGGAAACCAGATTGGATGGAAGTTGTAGGAAAATCCTAAGGAACAACTTGAATTGACTGAGTTGGCCTAAAGATCAAGGTTAAAGTAGAAGTGACTCTGTTTACCTTGAATTGAACAATGCAATATTAAAGTTACAATTTATCAACTTGAGTTCTTTGCCTATGTCAATTCATAATCTCTATAGTAAGATGATAATAATCATAATGTCAGTCCTGCTTTACTTCAATTCTAAATAATAGGAAAAAATAGATTTCTATAGAATTTCACAGTAGGAATCAACCTCAGGGATAACTGATTCATGTCACTCCCCTTCTTAGAATTCTGCATTCTTAGAATTTTCAAACACTTTTCCTCGTTTTCAGAATAAAGCCCCAAATCCTTAATGTGGCCTGAGATACCCACTGGATCTGACTCCTTGCAATCTCTGCAGCCCGATCTTGCCCTGTGGCTCTCTTAGTTCCAACCATGTGTTCTTTCTGGTTTCTCACACTTGACCTGCTATCCTACCTCGGGGCCTTTTCGGATTTTGTTCTCTCTGCCTGGAAGACTCTCCCTTCCCTCTGTAAATTAGGTCGTTTCTTTGGTAAATGCTTCCACATCACCCTGTACTACTTCTTTATACTACTTGTCACAATAGAAATTGAAATTCATGTGCGTGGATGATGTCATTCATCCTTCACAGGCTGTAGGTCTTCAGTGGTCCAGAGACCAGATCTGTTTAATCCACTGACATAGCCCCAGTGTATAGCACAAGCCTGACATGTGGTGCTCATTAATACTCTGGGAGTGAGTGAGTGAACGAGTGAATGGTGTATAATCCAATACCCTCATTTTATACATGAAGGTGTAGGGTTTGATGAGACTGATCTCTCCAGAGATGCTTAAGTATAATCAAAAGCTGTTTTATTATAATTTGGGGAAAGGATGGGAAGAAATTTTGTCTAATGCTCAAAGATACTCCAAATAAAATCAAGAGTATTGTCTAGCTTGAGAAATCATTACTCCATTCTCTACTTCTCTAGCTTTCTTTGTATACATTATGTCTATTATTATTTGTAAAGTCTGCTTTTAAGAGAACAATCAATCATACTTTTATCACATCTCAGATAAAATGTTAAGGCTAGACCTTCACAATTTTTATTAAGAGCAAACTGGTCTCTTTGGCTAGCTCATTAAGTTTTGTGGTTTTTGAAAGATGAATATCCACCAGACTAGCAACTGGCCTCCATAGGGTTTTTTTCCACCCCACATTAGCCAGAAAGCCACATGATATTTTGAAAAGACATTTGCTATACTTGCAAAGTGAAGCAAGAAAGACCAATGAGAGATCTATAAATGTTACTAGATATTAATAAATAAGTGAGTCTCAGCTTGTATTCTCTTATACAAGATTACACAACTTTAAATTGCATGAAACTGCTACTAATTTGGTAATCTTAGCTTGGATATGCTTCCAGTCTTAAAATTTTATGGACTGTGGACTCGAGGGGGCATTCACAACAGGGTTGAATAAAGTGTATTTATAGCCTAGGGGAAAAAAATTTTATTTTACTCCGATATTCTCTTGCTTCTTGATGTGGAAGCTGTGGAAACAACTAAACCTTATCAATATTTAGCATCTTTTCTTTAAAATGACAATCTTGAGAAAAGTAATTCAATATCAAAGTAAATAACCATTCCTCTAGTTGCCTGGGTATGTTTTAAACACTGCTGGAAAAAGGGAATATTTCTCCTAAGAAAACTAGATGAATGTCAGACAACTATTTTTTTCCGTAAGGCCTTATAAATAATAACTAATATTGTGTTAGGACAATAGAGGATTTTCTCAATCTCCTCTGGGTGCCAGGTAGAATACGGGCTGTTAGCTCAGCTTTATGACAAAGTACTATTTTTCTGCTAAAACAGATGGATTTTGAATTGACATTTTGACATCACAGGATAATACATACTGTCCTTCCAAACACTCCTCTAGGATACATCAGGAAAGCAACTATTAAGTGAAATGCATGACAGCAGGACTTCATTCTACTTTTCTTATTTGAGTGTTTATTTGTTTGAATTGGCTATAGATAAGTTTCTAAAGATTTGAACTGTGTCAGAAATGATTTGATTTAAGTCAAAAAAAAAATGAGCACAATCACACTTTGTCACCATTCCCCAAATTACTTCTTTTGGGGAGGTGCCACCTTCGTGGACAAATGCAATAAGTTCAGAAAAGCTTTCATGAGATTTTCTCTTTTATAAACTAGACTTAAGACTTGAAAATGACATAGGAGTATTTACCAGGTATAGATATTAACAAAATAATTTCTACTTCCACAAAAGTGGATATGGAAGTGTTTAGAGACATGTATATGATGGCTTGAAAATAGCCTACAAATATTTCCAGATAGAGATATTATCAGAATAATTTCTCTATCTATAAATATAGAGTTAGAGATATGTTAGAGTTATGATTAAAGAAAATTTTTCCCAAGGGAAATTATCACAGTGGGGATTTTATTGCAAGTGTGTGCATATGTGTGTGTAGTAAAGTAAAACATTGATTGTTGCATTTTTTATGTAGAGTTAATTATATATAGAGAGGAATATTCAAATCTTTTTATTTTTCTAAATGAAAAGTTCCTATTCTGTTTCACGTGCTGCCTTTTCTAAATGAAAGGTTGCTGTTATGTTTCATGTGCTTCAAATCAAGTTTTCACAGAGTCAAAGAGATTAGATTTATTTTTTGAGTTGTTTATTAAATAAGTTCTTTCCTCTGGATTTATTTTCCATTTTTAAGTTGGAACAGGAGATTGTTTCCATTGTGAAGAAGATATACCTTTAACATTTTGAGAACCCACTTAAAGACCTTCCTCCTGGCCACACACATCTTATACACACCTACCCCTGCCATTTGAGCCATTTTAGTAAGCTATAGGTAGTTGTACATTTTTCTTCAATTCCTTTGATCATTTTCAATCATTTTGATGAAAGCTGTCAGTCTTTATTCACTTTATCTCTCAAAAGGACTCAAAAGGCACCACATTCTCATTTGCATGCCCAATCCTTTCTTTCAGCCTTGCATTATTTTTGGTACGCTTTGCTTCTCCAACATGAAATTAAGGCTGCTAAAACAGAATTATTTCATTAAGGCTGTAGTAAATGATATTATAGGCATAAGTATTGTTGTTATTAATATTACAGACACTTAATTGAGAGTTTTCTCAGGAACTTAATTTATAAAGCTGGTTAAATATTGTAGTTAGTTTGTATTAGCTTAATCCTTTAAAAATCATGTTTCTAAATTTTGTAGTTCATACTTTAGCAAAAGGATGTTTCAACATCCCCTTTCCTTTATGAGAAAGCAGAAAGCAGAAAGCAAAATGAAGGGCAGACTTTGATTCTCTTCTTAGACTTCTGTTTGTTTGATTGGTCAATCTTGTTCTATAGCATTCGAAGTGAATCCCATGAAAGCGAATAGACCAAAGTGAATGTTCCAGAAAGTTTGGGTATTTTTTAAATTGCCCGTTCATATAACTTAAACCTCAAATCCATATCACCATTATAATTTGGTCAAAAGTATTTTGAATTTCTAACATATGCCAGGGACTTTACGAGCACTATGCCATTTTGACCATGCAGATGAGGACTCCACACAGATGAGGACACTAATGCCCACAGAGTTTGAATAACTTGCGTAGTATTTCACCTCTGAAAATGACAGAAGCGGGAATCAGACTTGGGTTTCTCTGAATCCAGAGATGATGACCCTGAATTATTGAATTAGTTTCCTACATGTTTGCTTTCCTTACCTGTAAAGTTAAAGAGATTCTTTTCGACTCTTGGTAGTGAACTCTGTAAAGCAGATTTGCTGTGTCCTGGTTACCAATGTGTCTGAGACCAGTGAGACAAACATACACACGGGAAGTTGTATGAAATGGATTTATTACTTACAGATAGACAGCAAGGGACAGCAGAAGCCTAGGATTCATCACAAGCTGGTCCACAAAGGCTCAGGAAAGCTGCCCAGGGTACATAGAATCTCATCTTTGAGTGTCCCATTTGCACCATAGGTGAGGGACTGATGAGTTGAAGGGCATATTGTTTTAGGGAGGGCTGGAATAGAGCCTGGGCTGTTCTACCCAGTGCTTCCCTATCTCAGGATGTTGCATTCCAGTATATTCTATGGTTATTTTTGAGAACTACAAGTGAAATAAGGGAGAGAACTGGGTCAGTCCGAGGACACCTGGAAAATTATCTGGTGAACCCAGGGAAGCATGCTGAATCCAAGATTTAGAATTTAAGATTTTACATTGTCAACATTTTCTGTCTCTCTAACTACATTTTAAAATGACTCAATAAGAGAAAAAGTTTGGTCGAATGCTAACTGACATTTGAGAGAAGAGACTCAACATTCATATAGCTAAAAATTCAAGTTTTCCCCTCTCATATGCAACTATCTCTCAATAAGCCATGTTATTTGAGGATAGCAATTAGAGAACCTTAGGTTCTCAAGTTTAAACCATATTTTATATGATTACTAATATATTTAACATTTTACTAACAACTGAGTAATTTACTACTACCACTGGTAGAGAGCAAAACCGAGTAGCTATTTGGTGGGATTCCCTGGTGTACTTTGATCTTTCTCTAGGGAGGCATGTTATGAGATTGGTGTATAGTTTGTTCAGAATTTCAGATAATGATTGACAATAATTTAACCATTAATATTTATATTTTTTTCTACAGGGTATGTGGAAAAGATGGTGAAAAAGGAACTCATGTGAAGAGATTTGATAATAGATAGATGGTTTAGTTAGACCCTGACTCAAATCATAGAAGGATAGAAGTCAATGAATGTGAAAGGTAAATTATTTTTCTTTTGGTTGAACAGAATGAAGTCTAAGGAATGATTAATTAATAACAGAGCCAAGCCAAAAACCTGCATCTCCACAGAGCTACTCAATGAAGGGGTCAGGATACGAACTCAGGCTACTAGAGTCCACATCCCATCTTCACTGTAGCCCAAGGGGTCTGTATGTGTCCTAGCAGGGCATGGAAGGGTTTTAGTGGAGGGCTAGGCCATACATGTCCTTGAGGAAGGTTTTGGGTCTTTTAGGCATGGGAGTTGCTCTCTAGAATTGATCTCAAACAGTGTCCCCCACAGTTGTAGAGTAAGCGGTCCCTGGATCCAGGAGTTTGTGATGCTGCTGGGAGAGTATCTGCTGGGGCTGCCGATCTAAGACAATAACGCAGGCCTGCTGAAGCTCTATGGAGACAGGTGCAAAGTCTGCCTCCCCAGTGATTTTGTCCCTTATCCTATGTGTAGGCCAAGGGCCCTACATGGTCAGTCTATTTCTGATCAGGCACCAGGTTGAGAGTGTTTTCTCCTCATCCTTCATCATTCTCGTAGCTACTGATACGGCCAAGATCCTAAGATCTATGGTGAAGATGAGAGGCCCTAGGTGCAGAGAGTCTCAGAACCATGAAGCAAAGCTGATAACAGAGCACTGGTGTAGTCACTTTATTTCCATAGCAAAGCTGGGAGAGGGTGTGGTTCTTCCCCCAGGAGAAAGCTGAGGTTCAGAGAGGCTAAGGAACTTGTCCAAAATCACACAGCTAGTAAAGAGAGCTAATAACAACAACAGGAATAACAATAATAATAAGCAAGCACATGTTTGGCAGTTCCTGTGTGCTAAGCATCATCTCATTAAGTGTTCACGGCTCTAGAAAACTGAGGATCAGAGAAATGAAGAAACAAGTGGAAGTTACATAGCTAGTAAGTAGGGGTGAAGGTAAAATGAGCTAACAATTATGGAACACTTGGTGTGTGTCAAACACCTTGATATTTAATTTTCATATCTCTACCAAGAGAACAGGTGCAATGATCTCAATTTTATAAATAAGGAAAGGCGGCTTTGAGTTTATTTGAGCAGTTATTTAATGAATATCACTGCCATGGACTGAATTGTATCCTTTTCAAACTTCACATGTTTAAGCCCCAACCCCCAATGTGACTATATCCAGAGACAGGGTCTTTAGGAGGTAATTAAAGATAAATGATGTCATAAGGATAGGGACCTAGTTTAATAGGACTGTGACATTATAAAAAGAGTGTTATGATTTGAATGTCCCCCAAATTCATGTGTTGAATCTTAATAGCAAATGTGACAGTATTAAGAGGTGCCACCTTTATGGTGCGATTCATCATGAGGGCAGAGTCCTCATAAATAGGATTACCAGCCTTATAAGGGCTGAGGGGGAGAGTTTGCCCCTTCCACCCCTTCCACCATGTGAGGACACAGCATTCCTTATGTCCAAGGTGCAGCAACAAGACACCATCTTGGAAGCAGACAGCAGCCCTTACCAGACACTGAACCGCTAGAGCCTTGATCTTGGACTTCCCAGCCCCCAGAACTGTGAGAAATACATTTCTATTGTTTATAAATGACCCAGTCTATGGTGTTTTGTTAGAGCAGCACAAACAGACTAAGACAAAGAGGAAGAGAAAGATCTTTCTCCACCTCGTGAGGACACAACTGAGAAGGCAGCTATCTGCTAGCCAGGAAGAGAGGCCCTCACCAGAACTGGACTTTGGTCTCCGGCTCTATCTCAAGAACTGTGAAAAAATTAATTTCTGTTTTTAAGCCACGTGGTCTATGGTATTTTGCTATGGCATCCCTCGCTGACTAATAAAGTTACCCAGCTAATTAGTGGAAATATAAAAATAGCTAACATTGAGCAATTACTGTTTCCCAAATATTAATATTATGTTGTTATGAATATTATCTCATATTTGCAATTATGTCAGTAGTTTGTCATGTCAGAGAGTCAAGGAACTTGCACAAGGCCATATAACCAGTGAGTGGCACAGCCAGGATTCAAACTTAGATCTCTTGAGAAGGTGACCCCTTTGTGGGAAGGGAAGTTTCTGAATGCTGAGGCCCTTCATCCTGGACCAAGACATTGAGATACTTCCAGGTCTTCTTGCAGTGTGTGGGCATCCATAGGGCTGCATCCTCACCGACAGCTTCAGTGGCATCAAGCATAGCATGCTTTCCACCAGCTGCCGGCCAACATCGCACGCAGCATTGGGACACAGGCCCCCTGAGTATGACACAGGCGAAGACAAGGGACCTAGCGATCCCAGGGTGAAAAGGGAGCAGCTGGAAACAATGACCTGTAGCCACGGCCCATACAGAAGTACGGAAGGTGTGCAAATAGAGGTGGCCCTGCGTCCCCAACCTTTGAGTCTCATTTACTCTTGGCTGTGGGATCCCATCTCCTGGGCCCCTGCTCACACCCCTTGCCTGTCACAACTCCTGGCAGGTTTCCGTTCTTTCCCCACGGCTCATGTCCCTGCAGTACTGAGAATGTCCTGTGTTGGGGCAAGAGGAGCCAGACTCTGAAATCAGGTGAGCCACCTGGGGTTCAGCAGGGCCCTCTGCCAGCCCTGGGATGCTATTATATTTTGTTAGGAGGAGTCCCCTACTTTGTCCCACTAGTCCCCAGAGCTTCACCCCAGGACTTGAGAGGTATTTTTGTTGAGGAGGAGGGAAGGAATGAGGAGTGGGTCTACCTACTTGTCAACTAAAAACAGAATCCTCAGACCCCAAAGGCTTCTGTTCATCCTACTTTTTGGATTGGGAAACTGAGGTTCAAAGGAGAGGAAGGGACTTGAGGAAATCTCCTGACTTCCTTTAGATATCTCTCACACTGACCATAGTAAATAGTATAGAGGTCTTTTTGTTTTTGTTTTTTTCTAAGGTTCTCAATGGTAGAGTCTCCTCTCCCCTAATGGCAGGGTGTGTCACTTTGGGGCTTTCACTGGGTCATTAGAATGGGGTAGAAGTTTTCCCCACTGATGCTGACTAAGAGATGGGTGATGTGGGTGCCAGTTTTGGACCTCAGATTTGGGACAAGTTGTTTTACCTTTGGAGATGTCACATTTGGTTCCAGACAGACCTAGGTAGGCCTCCTGCCTGGTTGGTGTTCTTACTTCTCTGTGCCTCCCACTTCCTCAACTGTCCCATAGGGTCAGCTCTTCACAGGGTGGTTGTGGGAATTAATGAAAGTCAAGACCTTAATGTGGGCATTCAATGAATGCTGCTCCTTTCCACATCCAAAAAATACAAACGAAACCCTCAAACTGTGTCTCCCTCTTATCTGTTCTATGTGCTTAAATATTTAGGATGTATTCATGGTGAGGAATTTATGTATAGAGTGGAAGAAGGAGAATAGCTCGATTGAATCTTCCTTGCAGAGTTACTTACCCCAAATTGGGGCTTTTGCCATCCCTGTTAGGCACTTGCACTCCTACTATTCTTAAAAATAAAGAATGTGCTGTAATTGTAAATTGTAATTGTAATTGTAAATATATTGATAAACAGACTCTGACAATGTCTTTTCTAAGAAAGTAGGTTTTTTTGGAAAGACGAAAATGAATAGCCCAATTCTTAAGAGTTCTAAGAGACTGATACCACTAAAATCCATGGTGCTCATCTCTTTGGGATGATAAATAATATACGGATATTTGTGGATGGATGGCAGATGACTAGTGTAGTTTTACTTTTATATAAATGTTAAAAGTAATCTCAAATTAAAACATTTTTATTTTTGTCTTCTGACTTTTTATATCTTATTTTCTACTTTGATACATTGTTTTGATAACTTTTAAATCACTACTGAGAGCCTGTAGTTTAAGCTGGATTTATTTGAATAAATGCAGAATCTCTTGTTTGTATTAGGATGTTTTTGTATATAGTAGTTATTCAGTAACTATTTGCCAATTTGAATATTTTAATTAGAAAGAAGATGGGAAGCAGTAACTTCATGACATTTTAGAGAATCCATAAGTCCTAATATTGATAAAAGGATTTAAACCAAAAGGGCTATCCCAAAAAGGGTGAGATATCAAACCCCACAGGTAGGAAGAAAGAGTGTGCTAAGGATAATGACTCTCATACTATGAGATTTAGCGTCCTGAAGGACAGAGAAAGTAGATTAAGGAGGACGTGAAAGCAAATGCACCTATTCGGCTGCTGATCAGAAAATGACAGATGGATCCGCTGAGAAAATTGAAAAGGCACCCCAGAAGAAGGAAACAATACTATTATTTAAGGTAATGGAGACATTCTCCACAGATCTCTTCTGGAAAAACCAGCAGGCAAGTTTTATCCCCTGATTGAGGCACTGAATACTTTCAATCAAAGCACAATGGGTTCACCTAATAAAAGTTTTCAGAGCGAAAGCAAAGAAAAAAAGAAGCCATTATAGGTGGCAAGCATTTTGCCTTTGTACACTTGGCAGTGCCGCGAAGCAATTACATTAACTATATTCAGGCAGTATTGTGGGGGCTCACTGGTGTTTCCCAAAACCCTTTCAGAGGTTCTATGAGGTCAACATTATTTTCATGATAATACTAAGGTATTATTTGCCTTCATCTTCTCATAAGTACATAGTGAAGTTTTTCTAGGGGCTACATAAAGCATGATATCACAACAAATTGAATACAGAATCAGATATGTGAATGTAGCTATCTTCTATTTACTAAGACACTAATGAGACTTTCAAAAGTATAAACGATGCCACTTCTCTATTTTTGTTGTATTTTCAAAATAATTATTTTTCATGAAAAAAACATGTTGTTTATGTTAATGCTTGATGGGTTTATCATCATTCCCTTAAGATGCATTAATAAATATTTTTTTAAAATTCTCAGTTTTAGTTTCAAATATGGTATATGTTAATAGATAATATCAACAAAAGCTCTTAGGGCCCTCAGTAATTTTTAATAGTATAAAGAGATCCTGAAACTAAATAGTTTGAGAATCTCTGTGTTAAGCAATATGAGCACATTTCTTCTACAAATTGCTTAGGTATGGTAGAGATTCCCAATGATCATCATGTTCCATTTCTCTTCTTCTGAGAGCAGGGAAAGAGTATACTTTTTCACATCCCTAAAATCGAGCAGACCCACGAGACGAGCTCTAACAATGCATTGTGGGTGGCGGCGACATTTGTTGCTGTCATCTCAGAACATTTGATGGCCGATGTGAGATCCTTGGATACTCTCTTTTCCGCATTGCGACTATGGAGGCATGTGTTGATGTAAAGGTGCCAAATGTTAAAGCAGCCCAGACCGCAGAAGCAGACGAAGCAGAGCTGCGCTGGGGGACCACCCAGACCGGCAGTAGACCCAGCGTGAGTGAGAAAAAATTGTTCATAGTGGCGAATCCCTGAGATTTGGAGACTGTGTATCACCCTAGCATAAACTAGCCTATCCTTGCTTGTACCTTATTTTTAATAAGAAAGCCAGGATGGTCAGACAATTTTAGGGGCTCCTTAGACTGACAGCAAAAGGAATTCTTCATGCTATTAGAATAAAAAGTGATTCAGAGTAGTTTCTCAAATTGTCATTTATTATTTTTGATATTTTAGCGGTAACTATAAAAATGACATCAGACTCTATGAAAATGTACCTAATATAGATAATATTTAGATCCTCACTCCTAAGGAACACGTTACTTAAATGCTGTTCTTTTATTTTAGGTGCTTTCGGAAACTTGGTGCTCCAAAATAATAATAACTTACATTTATGTAGAGAAACATTCTCTTATGCATTTATCGATTCATTAAATAATAGTTATTCAATGATTACTGTGCAGCATGCACTTTGTTGGGGATAACACAGTGACAAAGACAGTCTTCAATGTCACCAATTAACTTACGGGCAGGAAATTGAGGAAAGGCAGAGGGCAAAATCTGCATGTCAGCTGAGTTGGCTACATTTTCAAAAGCTTTCCAGAAAGTCTTTTCAAGGACTTATGCTTACATTGCATTGTCCACTCTTATCTAGGAGGAAGGTTGGGAATCATAGGCTTTTTGTAAGCACATTGCTACCCTAAAGAAAATTGGTTCTTTTTAATAAGGTAGAGGAGTGGTTAGATACTGAGTAGGCAGCTAGGCATGTCTTCCACAATTACCCTTGGTCCTTTGAGGACCTTTCCACCTCAGTGGTACCCAAATCTGGAATCTCATGTAGAGCCAAAGCATGAAGTCCTCAGTCCCCAGCGCGCCAGAATACCTGGAGTCACCCACCATCCTGGTCCACATGACTGCTTTAGGTTCAGAGCTTTCTCCTCCTTACATGGAAAATTTGTGGATTAGGAAATCTTTGAAAATTGCCTATGCACCCATGTGCAGAGATACACTACACAGTCATTTTCCTCCTGGACTCTGCTCTGGGAGCCAAGCCCAGTTCCCCTGGGCTCTTGGTCCCACCGGCCTTTGTTCTCAACTCCTTCCCTGCCCTCATGACAAACAGTTTCTTCCTAATTGTAGGGAAATCCATTTTCAAGGGATTTTCAACCTAGTCATTTGCCTACACCTAAAAACCCTCTCCACCCTCTGGAAGCTGGAGGATTCATGGACAATTTTTCTTTTCTACTCTGATGCATCTCTCCCTAAAGCAACATTTACAAGGCAAACACATTGCTTGAATAAAAGAGAGGAAAACGAATAAAAATTAATATCATAAAGTGTCATTCTATCATATATGTGATTTTGTTTTCAATATAATATTGTAAAAGAAAGGGATGACTTTCTGCAAAAGGTGATGTCTAAACTGAAAAATTAGCAGAGTCCATCCAGCTGAAAATAGAGAGGAAGGGAAAAAGAAAGGGAGAGAGGAAAGGGAGAATGAAAAAGCATTCCACAGAAAAAAGAAATACTGTATGTAGAGACAAGAAAAACATGAAGAGGCAGGAGATTGTCAGTAGTTCGACATCGCTTGAGGGTACAATGTGAAATAGAGAGTGATCATGATGGAGAAGGGGCTGGAGAGGGACGTAGCTCATTTGGGTTTTATCCATGGGAAAACTGAGCAGCCCTAAAGATTATGCTTTAGTGAGATCTCTCTGACTTCTGTGTGAAAAATGGATTCAAGCTGTGCAAGACTGGAGTGAGGAAGACCTGGTGGAGGTCCGTTTTAATTATTTTAGCAAGAGATTATGTAAGGTTGACCTAATGTCATAGCAGTGGGAAGGAAATACATGAATAAATTGGAGAGTTATAGTTCATATAGAATAATCTCAGCATCAACAATCAGCCTTTGTCTTTGGATTGGCAGTTGAGTGTGTGTTGGTACATTCTTCAAAACAAAAGACACAGAGGGGAGTAGGCTCAAACTCTATGAGGTGGCTCTCCTATCTAAAGTTTCAATTCCTTCTCATTTCCTGCTCTATCTGTTTATAGAACTTAATACTACCTTTTATGTTTTATGTTTTTCTAATTCGTATAACCTCACTAGAATATAAACTCCTATTGGAAGACATTTGTGCAAGTTTTGCTTTCTGTTGCCTCCCCAACTCCTAGAAAAATGCCATGCACATAGTAGCTACTGCACAAATATTGGCAAATAATTGAATGACTGACTGATTAACTGCCAAGTGGGCTAGCGTGTGCCTGTAGTGAAATACATCAGTTCAATGCTTATGTCTGTTAAGGGTGACTTGCTAAGTGTTAGCTGGAGATGTCTAGTAGCTATTAGGGATACAGGAATGGGGTTCAGAAGATATTTCTGTTGCAGGAAAAGAGCTTTGAGAGGTACTCAAAATATAGACAGTCTTTGAAACAATGAGAGTGAATGAGATATCTATACTTGTAATTCAGTTCTTGATAAAAGAAAATATTCTACCAGTAAATAGTTTTCTTTGCAGCTACTTTTTTTCCTGATAGAAATTTCCCTTGTTCATCAGCGAAACTATGAAAGAATTATCTTTGTAGTCACCTTCCCACACTTCACTCTCTCAATCTCTTCCTCTCCAGTAATGTGGTCCCTTCACTGACATGTAAAATTTCTTATATTTTATCTTACATCTTACATACCATCTTGTATATCATGGCTTAGGTTATTTAGGTATTTCACAGACTTTATAAGATTTGCCGACTGATAATTTAGAAGTTGCCAGAAGTAAAGCTGATCGTTAAGAAGTTGCCAGAAGTAAAGGATACGTATTTCACATGCTTTTCAGTATTATTAAGTGTCCCTGGGAAAAAATATATTCACCTAAGTATTTTTCAACACCTCCCATTTTCTTTCTTTTTCATTATTCCTCTACATTTTGTAAATGACCCATGACTAATTGAGATTTTTCCGGTAGAAAGAGTTTAGAACTTCAGACAAATATTTACTTTTATTTTTCTCTTTTGAGGTGGAGCTGACTTGTAATGTGTCACTGATTGTCACACTAGGGAATTCAATAAATCTACTCACCTGTCAGAGGCAGAGCCAAGTTTTGTGAACGAGTGCTGGAGGGCAGAGTTTAGTGGCAGCTTCCTGGAGTAGTTGTTTTGGGGATGGCTTATTATGTTTTTCTTTAGAGTAGATTTGAGAGGCGTCCTCAGATGTGGAAGGACCGATGCTCAGAGAAGTGGCTGTAAACAAGACATGTGGCTGAGAGACTAGACTGCGGGGGGCCAGGAATCACTAGGGTATTATCATGATATTTTCATCCCAGGCAACAGGTGTACTACAAGGGTTTTAGGAGACTCAAGGCAGAATCATGACCTGGGGGGATACTAAATTGACTGACTTTAGGGAAAGGAAGAAAGATTTCCAGGTTTTATATGACAACTAGAGAAATAGCTTTCTTATAGCTTTTAGTTAATTGATACTATTTCTGTGTAAGCGATTAAAAGAACTTGAAGGTTGGGAATGTGAAAAAGGGAACTACCTGCCCAGTGTCATCTTTCTTAAGAAACTATACCAAGTTTCTGAGATCCCCTGAGATCCCTTAAAAGTGGCCCCTGGTAGTATAGGCTTCTGGTCATCCAGTGCGAAAGATGGCTATAAGGTTGTTATAAATCGTTTATGGTCAATCTATAAATGATCCTGAAAACATAAATAAAAACATTGACAATTTCACTTTGCCATATGAATTGTAACATTTTGTGAAGTCGGGAACTATGTGTTATTTTAAAAGATACTATTCATTGTATACCACAATGCCCTCTCCACATAAATGTGATTTAAGAAATATTTATTGAGCATCTATTTATTAATTACACAAACAATTTGAAATCATGCTTTAATACATATTTCCTTTTTGGTACAAACTGAGCGTTTGCTATGTGCAGAGTGTTCACTTTTAGCTTTTAATTACCTAACCTGGAAATCTTTTAAGTAAAAATTGAGATACAGAGTAATTCACCCAGAAAATTATTGTTAGAGTTTGAAACGGAGCCAAGGACTTCACATGCTTAGTCCTTGTAGTAGTTAATAGATGTGATTCTTAAATGTTTTTTCCTTGTGGATAGAGTAAGTTCTTTAAGGAATCATTTACGGTACTGTATTCCTCAACTGTAAAATGAATGATTTTCTTTTCCTTATCTCTGTACAAACTCTTAGAGATTAGCAGATATTCATTAGGAAAAAGCTTTGGAGTGAAACATGAATCCACCCATTTTTAATACAGTTCCCAGATAGTTGTTTGAAACTCTGAGCAGGGGTCTCTGTATCCCACACCTTACTCTCTTCCTTCATGCACAAGCATAAAAAATTTTTACTTAATTAAAAAGCTTTTAAAGAAACAATTTCATGTTCTTTTACCTTTGGAGGGTAATGATGGAATAATTATTGCCTATAGAAACAACATTCATTAGGTCTTCATCAAAAATCCAGTAAAAATTGCAAATGGGGTCTAATAAACATCATCTATTTCCTAAAGATGCAGAGGCAGGTTTTTCTCCAACCATCTTTCTTAAAAAATTGGTTTGATCCTCAGCACCATAAACATTGTGAATAACATGATTTCAGATTCAAGCCCATTTTCTACCTCAGGCTTAACACTGAAAGTCACAATTTTATAGACTAATTCATTTTGGAAAGGTAGGCAGCCAAGCAATCATGTTAGCTAACTGCTATTTATTAATAATTAATGTAAAACACCAAAAGAAAATATACATCCTTAAGTTAATCAGACAATGTGGTTTCAGGAATTAAATACAAAATCTTTCAGCTGTTCCTTGAAAACATTGGAGCATCAAGTTCAATATTGATTAAAAAAATCTGTAAGTACAAGCATGGCATACACAACACATCTCTTTGTATAGTCTACACAGCGAATGCATTTAATACTAATGTGTGTACATGTATAGAACAAGGAATCTATCTAGGAAAGTGTGCCTTGTGGTTAAGGACTTGCTCAAGCGAGCTAAATTACATTCGAATACCTGGCTCGTAGTGGTGCTGTGTGATTTAATGTTGCTCCTGGTGATCCATTCACTTCTATGTGGCAGAAACTTCCAACGAAGGTCAGTGGTATATCTAAGAGATTATGACAGTTGAATTATGGTTTCAAACAGGTTTGGCTTTTACACTACCTTAGAAAATGAAATAGCTTTTGATTTATCGTCATTTTACATTAATATGCATTTCTCTCTTGTATTTCACTTGAAATTAGGCAGGCCAGATTTATACATCCCACATTACTTCTTGAGGTGCCTACTGAATTACATATTTTAAACAAATCATTCTGACGAAGTTGACATCAGGTGCAAACAACAAGAGAGAATGAGTAGGAGGCTCTGAATTTCCCTAGCTATTAATAGCAACATTAAAGGCATTGAGACCTCTGTGCGACATGCTAGTCAAGGTGTATTTCTCTAAATGATCTTGTACCCAGCGGGGAGGGGAGTGAGGGGAAGACACCAGATCAGTAGTTCTATGATATCTGTCATGAGATATTTTTCTAAGTTATGAATAATTTGGGAAATACATTTTCAGGTTTCTGGGTCTTTGGTGATGGGAAACTCGATGCTACATTTTATAAACATATCAAAAGTAGAAGATAATGCATTTTTCGACCTGCTAAAATGTACTATTTTTTTTCTGGATAATCTTGTGATTTTCTTTGTTTCCGTAACTATTGTTGGCTTACTGGATAGAAACTTCACATCCCTCTGCATCCCCTTTCACTCTGCTTTGGGTTGTTTTCAAGGGCACTCTAACTCACACTTTGGAACGTGAGGAGGAGCATCGACTGATAGTCCCAAGTTCTACTTCTGTGGTTGGCTGCAGCTTTTTGACCTTGAAGATATGCTGCTCTGGATTCTCTTAACTGCTTTTGAGAAGTAATGCATTTTATAACACAGGAAGACAAATCTGTATTTTGTCAACAGAAAAAAAGACCAAACTCTGTAAAGTAATTTTAAAGAGATTTACTCTGAGCCAAATTTGAGGACCATGACCCGGAGCCACGCCCAAGAGGCCTTGAGCAAGTGGACTCGCAGAGGTAGGGTTATAGTTTGGTTTTATACATTTTAGGGAGACAGGGGTTACAGTTGAAGTCATAAATCAATACGTGGGAGGCATACATGGGTTTGGCCCGAAAAGGTGGGCCATCTCGAAGCGGGGGCTCACAGGTTATAGGTGGGTTAAAAGATTCTTTGGCCTGTAATTGGTTAAGACATGAAGCTTTGTGTAAAGGTTTGGAATGCTTCAACATAAGGAGCTCTTTATCAGAGATAAGCCACTGGACATAGATTTGTTGTGTAAATTGAGGACCTGCAGGTTTGTCTTGCATACCCTTAGGCCTGTTAACGGGTTATAAAGGATGTCACCAAGAAGGGAGGGGGGCATGATAAGGCATGTCTGACCTCCTTCCTCCTGGCAGGCAATTTAGTTTTAGGGTATTCCTTTGGCCAGGAGGGGGTCCGTTTAGTCAGTTGGTGGGGGGGGGGTGAGCCTTAAAATTTTATTTTAGTTCACAATTTGTATACTTTACTCTATGGAAGAATAGATCTAATATCACTAAGTTTTTGATTTTTTTCAACAAGTATTTTTCATGTTCCTATTTTCCACCAGGCATTGTTCTAGGAATTGATATAATTGTAACAATGTCCATGCCTTTACAGTGCTTACTTTTTACTACTGAATTAATTATGTTATTAATTAGCAGTGCATAGAGAAATTGACTCTGAATACTTGAGTTTCTAATGCATTCTAAAATATGACAATTTCTTGACCTTAACAGAAAGGGAATAGGCTGGGCACGGTGGCTGGTGGCTCATGCCTGTAATCCTAGCACTTTGGGAGGCTGAGGCGAGAGGACTGCTTGAGTCCAGGAGTTCCAGACCAGCCTGAGGAACATAGACCTCTGTCCCTACAGAAGATAAAACAAATTAGCTGAGTGTGATAGTGCACCCCTGTAGATCCAGCCACTCAGGAGGCTGAGCCAGGAGGATGGCTTGAGCCCAGGAGTTTGAGGTTGCAGTGAGCTATGATAACACCACTGCACTCTAGTCTGGGTGACAGAGCAAGACTGTGTTTTTAATGGATGAAAATTCAATGTATGCTGTGAATTTGTTGGTTCGAAACGTTGAAAATTTTTCATTAGACAATGTTTACATACCTCACCTGAAAAACCTTCGAGAGTGTATATATGAAATTTAAAGATATATTAAGTTGCTTTAAAACAATAATGTATAGCTATAAAAGTTGGAGTTATTTTAACTTTGAATATGTACCAAGTCTCTTAAATATTGAAATCTTGTAGACTTTTTGTGCTTCTGTGTTTTACTTTGCTATTAGTCCATGTAGGAAATTGTGTTATTGCTATTGGTAAAGGGGCCCTCACTGAAATCCAAACTTGGAGGGATTTCCTGTGTTGTTTCAGATCTCTTGTTTGGTTTTGAGGGGTGGGGTGGGGAGCCAGAGGATGTGTGGGAGGACTTTCTCTAACGTCATCATCTATTCCATGAGCTTTTTCAAGGCGCTTATTTTATTGCAGCATATTAATCTTTTTTGATATGAAAAAAAAAAAAAAAAAAAAAGAAAAAAGGAGAAGAGAATATTAGGAAAGAAGGAATAATTTTGTGTCTGCATGTATGAATAATGTTAGATGAAAGAGGGAGGGAAAAGGTTTGTAGAGAGCAATGATGCTGAGACATTTTGTCATGCTTCACTCATCATGAATGGCCTGTATTTGGGACAAGGACACTTTTCTTACATTTTAGTTCAATAGTGACTCGTTACTCAATAAACCAAATACTTCCCACATGCCTAATGTATTTATCTGAATTATGTGGAATAAAGCGGTTTTTTAATAGTATTCAGAATGCTCCGTTTGAAGAAACTATGTTAAAGAAGACAGAATTTAATGTAGTTTTACAGAGGAAAGAGACATGAAAAAGGTGTGACATGATAAAATTAGACCTATTTTAAAATCTCATAGAAATATTCTCATAACCACCTGAAAATATTTAAATACAACTCATTTTCTTCATTAATAGAAAGTTTATGTTACTTTGGAGCATCGTAAGCTTTTGCTCTTAGAGGAACGACTAAACCAGGAGGTCTGATTCACACAGCAGGAAGTATTTCCTCTTTATTATTATAGATTTATGCCTGACTGCACGAAGCAGCTTGTGCTTCCAGAACTGATGATCCTTCACAATATTCTTGTCTCTTCAGCCAAGCCTCATTTAAAGATCAGGTCAATGCAGGCCTCCATGCATTGCAAATAGAAGCCTGCTTATTGCTTCTAACTCAGACTGTACTTCCCATATTTCTGTCTTCAACATCATATTGGTTGATATTTACTATTATATTATGCTTACTAAACTTAATGCAGTTACTCTTAACTATAGATAAGCATTGGACTCACCTGGAGACTTTTAAAAAATATAAATTCTTATCCCTCACCTAGTCTGAGTGGAAAATTACATCAGTACCTTAAAATTTTTCTCCATGTGATTTGTTGCACATTTGCAATTGAGTACCTCTGGTAGTGAAAGAGACCTTGACGACAAGTAATTCTAAAGGTATGCACTAAATATTATTGTCAGGTACAGCATATAGTGCTGTTATGGATGGAAAGAATGCCTGGCTCCGTGTGGGTGAGTCATGAGGCTGAGGAAGTGATATTTAGCTTAAAAGATAATTGGAATTAGGTGGGTAGAGAAGGTAGGGAAGGTCACTGTATGCTAAAGGCATAGAGGCATGGAATAACTAATACTGTAGCAGTGTTCAAGTACATAGAAAAGTTTCCATGCTAATATAATGAATATATATGTGACTTTCACTTGCATTTAACAATTGTTAACATTCTAAAATAATATTTTGAAAAAAACAAAACAAACAGAAAGACCAAAACCAACAGCAAACCAAACAACTATGACAACAGCAAACCTTTAGCTTTTTCTTAATGAAAATATCTGGAAGCTCAGGAGTTTGATATTCATATTATACTTTTTCTGATGTATAAATTATATGTACCTATTAAAAAAGTAATGTTCCTCTACCTAAAACAATCTTACTGCACTTTAGGAAACAACAGACTTCTTGATCTGCACGTCTCCTTCAAATTCTAAGAGTCTATGATTCTGTGTGTATGTATGTATATGTTTTGTTAACAAAATAGGATAACTATAGGATTTCCTCTATTTTTAAGATAATACTTTATGAAAACCCTTCTTCTCCATTGCCATCCCAATTTGTGAGAATTCATTACCATATATTTTTAGAAAGTTATTTGATATGCTGTAGTCCTGAGCTGCTCCTTTGCTCTTAGTGAAGACCTGTGGTAATACTGAGGAAGCAAGGGGGCGACAGTCAATGAAGGTTATGGAGACCCACTATACAGCACTGCAGCATTTTCCATTGGCAGCTCTGGGGGAAGAAAAAAAAGCAAGTGTTAATATTTAAGATGACTTTTTTTTTTTGGCCTGGAAGATGAACATCAAAGGTAGATAACATATCAGCTTTCATATCATTTTTTTTGAAAGCAGATATTGCATATATTCATTCAGGAAGATACTGAATATTGGCCAAATACAATCCTGTGTTCTGTACCGATGTCTTTGATCTTACTTACGCAATATGCACTTTTAGAACATTGATAATCTCATGAAATAGTTTTATGAGGCCAAAAATCTTTTCAATTACCTTTTGAAGATACATGGCTCATAATGTTTTGCATCATCCTTGAGCCATTGTGCTAAAATATCATCTCTTCATAAATAAAATAATTTAAACTTTTTGAAATTATTTAAACTCGCTTATCGATTTTCACTATATAATCTAAGAACATGTTTCTTAAAAAATACACGACACACAGAAAATGTACACAGTATATAAGATTTATTTGTATTAAAATAATTATTAACTCAGGAAATATAAAGTTTTCATACCCTCTGAGGTGAAATTTAGAGTTTTGTTCAGTGATAAAAATTATTTTATTAGTCACCACATTAAATTGAAACCATTAGAATATGCTTCTGGTGGCTTTATTTGCTCAAGACAGACAGTGCTTTATGAATGCAGACGTGAAATTTTGCAGCATTACATGTTATTGGGGTTTAATGTTTATGTTTGTCAGATTAAAACTATCAAATGTAAGTGTCTCTCAGGTGTTCAAACAGAATGATTTTCAGGATACCTATTCTAGTTTGCAGCATGTGTTAAATCATTTCTAAAGCGTTTCTTCTTTTCTTTCCTTGGGGCAGGACTCAGTGACAACCTCTACGTTAGATTTATGGTGACTCACCGGATCCAAAACGTAAAGCCTGACCTAAAAAGAAAAAACAAATAGTTGGTCACCACGGGCACTTCAACTGCTGCTGGTGAGAAAGCTATTCATAAACACTATCACTTGAGGAGGAAACTTGTCCCAGATTTTCACTATACTCTCTCTTGTCCAGATTTTGGGACATTTTAATAATGAATATGTTTTCTTAAATGCTGACAGAAATATTTGCATGAAAACATAGCACTTAGAATTACTTTTCTTGATTTCCTTCAAAATCAACATTAAGCATTTGCCTTGAAGTGGACAACTTTTATGTTTTAACTGCCCAGCATTAATTTCCATTTCTTATCAGTACCTTGATTTTTTTTTTGAAAAATGATCTCTCTCCCATTGTGTGTGGTCTGGATAGTGGAATAAATCACATTATACTCCTTGTTGACTTAGGAAGCTGAAGGGATCCCCACGTCTCAGTACTCAGGTACCATCATGAGTGCATGTAAATCCTAGGCTTAGCCGAATAGACTTTGAGTCTAGGATTATACATCTTGAGTGAAATGAAACAGAGTGGAAGAAATAGCTGAAGCTCATTTGTTCTAGCAGGTCTTTTTTATTCTTTTAGAAAAGCAGTTCCAGCTTGGTTCTTACTCTGATTCTAATTCTGGTACTCCATAACCTCATCCACTTGATAAATCCTTGGTATTCTTCAAATAAATTTCTTTTATTTAATTTACCTGGAATTGGTTTCTGGTGTCTGCAAATAAATAACTCTGATACAGGATACACCAAAATTCAGTAACAGTGTTAAGTAACACCAACAACTTGAGCAAGGAAATTAATATGGCTTTTAAGCTTCTAGTCCATACCTTTGTTGGTGTCTGGAGACTATCAATTAGTTGCCACCTTTTCTGAATCTTTTTTAAACTTTGAAAAGTCCTTTTGCTCTTGACCTTCGGAAATGAACAATTCTCATAAAATATTAAAAGATATGGACCTGATTTATTTTAGTGGAATGAAAATGAAAGGAGAGGGTTGTTTTTTTTTTTTTAGCTTGACAATATCGATGTCTACTTTCCTCTAATTTTAATGCAGAAGCTGTCGGTATACATTAGAGACAACTCAGTAAATCTTTACAGAGAAGAGACATTGAAAAATATTCTCTTGATTATCTATGTCCCTCTTGAGTCCAGGACTACACTACACATGATATACAATATGTCTCAACCAAAATGGAAATGTAGCTAATTACCATTTTAGGCAAACACATTAGGGATTTAAAAAAAAAAAAAAAGGTAGATCAATGGAATCTGTTTCTAACTGTCCAGGGGAAAAAATTCCATTTGTGAATTATACATTTCAAATGTAATAATTCTTCCTTTCTTTGTCAATCTTTTTTTGTGTGTGTTTATAATCATCTATTTCAACCTTTGTATTGTTCATTTGCAACCAAAAAAAGAGAATGCATGAGGATTTATAGCTCACAGTACTCTTGGAAAGAGTAGATGGAAGGCAATTGCTTCTACTGAAATTATCACCATTTTACTCAATTTCCCTGACGTACATACTTACATAAATACACTAAAGTGCTTCTTTAATATAGGCATACCTCAGAGATATCGTAGGTTTGGTTCCAGACCACAGTAATACAGCAAATATCACAATAAAGTGAGTCACATGAATTTTTTGGTTTTTCAGCACATATAAATATTATGTTTACACTATACTGTAGTCTGTTACATGTGCAAGAGCATTATGTCTGAAAACAATGTGGCTACATTAATTAAAAATATTTCATCTCTAAAAAATGCTAACAACATCTTAGCCTTCAGTGAGTTGTAACCTTTCTGTTGGTGGACGGTCTCGCCTCAGTGTTGATGGCTGCTGACTGATCAAGGTGGTGGTTGCTACGGGTGGCAGTGGCAAATTCTTAATCGATAGACTCTGCCTTTCAGGAAGGATTTCTCTGTAACATGCCATGCTGTTTGATAGCATTCTACACACAGTAGAACTTCTTTCAAAATTGGAGTCAGTTTTCTCAAACTCTGCCACTGCTTTATCAATTAATTTTATATAATATTCCAAATCATTTGTTGTCGTTTCAACAATGTTCACAGAACCTTTGCCAGGAATAGATTCTCAAGAAACCACCTTCTTTCCCTGTCCATAAGAAGCAACTCCTCATTTGTTCAAGTTTTATCATGAGATTGCAGCAATTCTGTCAGATCTTTAGGCTCCACTTCTAATTCTAGTTCTCTTGCTATTTCCACCACATCTTACTTTCTTCACCAAAGTCTTGAATCACTCAAAGTCATCCATGAGGATTGGAATCTACTTCTTTCAAACTCCTTTTAATGTTGATAT